>NC_141003.1:71380707-71938066 GCF_052327205.1 Somniosus microcephalus | reverse complement strand
ACAACAGAATAGTTTACCTAAACATAAATTCTCACTGTTGGTAAGCTAAATTGAAAGTTGCTCAGATAATTCTATTTTAAGTTACAACCCACCAGTGTACGTGGGATTACAAGGGCATGATATTATACAGCTCTGGATTGCCGACATGGCAAGTGCCTAGTTAGATTAATAACTACTTTTCAGGGCACCATGGGAGTAATAGGATTTAGGCTCCGTTTTCTTCCATTCATTTCAGCCGTGGAACAGAGCTGGAAATTTCTGTTGTTGAATTTTGACATGGGGGCCAGAAAAGTGACCCTGCCTCAACTCACTCACTTCCAGTCCGTTCAGTGTTGCATTTGAAATTGCTGCTGGTCCCATGTACATTCTCAAGCAGAATACCTTCATTTGCAGTGTAGATCTTATAAATACTGCCTAATGGCAGGGCCTGCAATTTTTTTTTTGTGCTTCATGCACTGCACATACTAATCTTGCATTAAAGGTCACCAAGGCTCTCACTTGTCAGCAACGACTTTCTTAATGGCATAGCTATTTGGTAATGACTGAGGCGCACTGCCTCTGCAGGCCCAGTTTCAACAAGGTGGCAGTTACAGAACTGAGCCATTGCTTCGAGGAGACCTACAGCTAAGCCCCACCATAGGGATGGCACTGCCAGTGCAATCAAGATGGCCAAGGCACTCAACTTTTATGCCTCGCTCTTTCCAGACGAGCACTGGGGACCTGCTGTATCAGTCAATTTGCTGCTGACAGATTTATCAAATAGGCAACTAATACATTGTCCAGGAGCGCCAACACCAAAATCTCCTTTTCCCGCCGAGCAGCAAGAACAGCATCATGGCATAGCTGCCTAATTTCATTGCATTGCCGGATTTCCCAAAGTACAAGAGGTCATCTGGCCCCGCAGGCACAACTCCAATAGCCTACATGAACAGAAATCAGTTCTACTCCACTAGTGTGCAGCTGGTCAGTTACCACCAGCACTGTATCATGCAGGTCAATGCCTGCTTCCCAGGCAGCAGTCTCAATGCTTTTTTTTTTTAAAGATAAACCTCTGTGCTCGGTGTTCAGAGAAGGGAGACTGGAAGGATGGCTCTTCAGAGACCATGGCTACCACCTCCAGGCTGGGCTAGTCATACCTTTGTGAACAGAAGTACCTGGACTCTGTGACCATGCAGCTACCAGGGCATTTGCACAGCATACCACTAGCATCTTAAAGCAGTACTTTAGATGTCGTGACGAGATCGAGGGTGCCTTACAGTACACCCCTGCCGCTTCACAGATTTGCAGTACAAAGAAGCCTAACCATGCAGAAGAAAGTCCAATCTGCAATCAAGGCAAATCAGAATGCAGACACGAGCACTTTCATTCAGAACACCTTTTCAGCTAAGAAGACTGGTGCTCATCTGGAGAGATTCAGCTAAGTTTCTGAACTGCTCCCTTTAAGGAACTCTGACCACACGGCACCAAGAAAGTGGCTCCAATCACATTTCTCTCTAGACCTCCTCCACTAACATCAGTGGTCATTGTTTGCTGCGCTTTTACATTATTAGCCACAATCAGAAAGGAACTCTGAACAAAATCCAAATACAGTGGAAACAATTTGTGTCATGGTGAATGATGTTAGTGTCGTTTCCCACAATGCTTCTCATCAATGCTGATGTATTGCGTGTGTCTTCAAATCCTTGACCAGTGACTTTTTTCTGAGTGACTCGCCAGCAGAATGAGTAAGTGTGCTGGTTGACTCCAGGCCTACAAAAACAGAAGAACGACGAGGTCTCCGTGAAAGCCAGTTGGGGATCAGGTGGCCCTGTATATCTTCGTGCTTGTCCCTAAAATGACCTGGCAACTAATTCAGCCACAGCTGGCACTGCTGCATGTGGTTGATTGTGTTGCTGTCTGTGAGTGATCTCATAGTCTGAATGGTGGAGGTATCCCAAGCAATCCGAGAATTAAAAAGCCTAGAGCGAAGGTTAGGAGCAGCCTTATGTTAGGGTTAGTTTATGAGAATTAAGTTTTAAACTGTTATAGTATAGGAATTTATTGGTATTTTAGGTTATCCAAGTATCTCTGCAAATAAGTCCTCCTTTCTATTTTACAGAATTACCAACTAAGTGACATTTCTATTCTTTACGATTACACTCACTTACAGAAGTTGGAACTTCCTAACAACAATATAACAGGTATAAGTATTTAGAGCAGTGCACTGGTGGGGATTTTTAAAACCGTAATTAAAGGAAAATTGCAGTGACATAGTGCGGTCAATAATGCAGTCCCGATTAATGCTGCTCCCTAGTTGCGCTGTGCACTTGAGTGGCAGTAAGTTGGCCTCGTGATAATGCAGTCAGCTCACTTAAAATATTTTAATAGTGGCCAGGATTTTCCGGAGCCTATGACTGCGTGCACGGTGCGTACGCGGCTGGAACTGCCCCGCAAGTTATGGGTTTCTGCACACGATGCGCATGCGTGAAAACCCAGAACTTGCGATCTGTCAAGAATCGTCTCGACAGATCCTCCGCATCCCTGGGAAATGGATATTCGCAGGCGAAGAATTGGGCTATTCGCTATTTTCCCAGCTCTTGGCTGCCGTGTGTCCTACATTACAACAGTGACTACACTGCAAAGTACTTAATTGGCTGTAAAGCACGTTGGCGAGTTAGGCTATTTGCTATTTGCCCAACTCTTGCCCAGCGAATGCCCATGAAACTTACACCTGGTAAAAGCAGGCGTGAGGTCTTCTTTTACCAGCATAAGGGTGAAAATAAATATTAACATTTTAAAAATCATTTTAACATTCAAAAACCGGTAAAATAAGTTTTTTATTTTTGGCCCCTTGAAAAATGTTTAAATTTATTTTTCAAAAAAATTTAATTTTTGTTTTAAATGTTTAATTGTATTTTAATTAATTTTAAACATGTAATTTTTTTTATTTCAGTGCTGTAAAAATGTATTTTTTGGGTGATTTCTGTTAAGCTTATGGGGATTCCGTACCTAAATGGAATCCCCATAAGCATAATAGGAACCCCCTTTCTGATTGGTTGGGCTGACCCACATGATCCCAGGGGCGCTTGTGAACCGTATGTACCCCTGGGATACGTGGGCCTCTACACAGGCTTGCGCGTAGAGGCCCAGGTGCGTGAGTCTCTGTGGATCCAGGACCATCAGGTGGGTGCGCACTTTTATTGCGGTTCGGAGGCACCTGCCTCCGCCCACAAATTCAGGCAGTGCTTCTGGCGTGCCGTGTGTGACTCGCTGGGAGTGCCACGGGGGTCAGGGGCTGGAATGTCGGAGTGATCGGCTGCCTGTTGAGAGCTGGGTTTTCTTTATTGGTGAGTCACAGAGTTTCCATTGAAGAATCGGCCATTGTAGGCCAGAGAAGTGGTGGGGGCAAGTAAAGATGGCGTTATACAAAGAGGGCCAACCTGGTTCAAATTCCCCTCGTCTCTCCATGGGCATTCATTGCCGTGCCCAATCCAATAAAGAAAAAAAAGAAAGACTTGCCTTTCACAACCTCAGGACGACCCAAAGTGCTTTACAGCCAATTAAGTACTTTTGAAGTGTAGTCACTGTTGTAATGTAGGAAACACTACAGCCAATTTGCGCACAGCAAGCTCCCACAAACACCAATGTGATAATGACCAGATAAGCTGTATTTTAGTGATGTTGTTTGAGGAGCAAATATTGGCCAGGACACCGGGGAGAACGCCCCTGCTCCTCTTCAAAATAGTGTCATGGGGTCTTTTACGTCCACCTGAGAGGGTTGATGGGGCCTCGGTTTAACGCCTCATCCAAAAGACGGCACCCCCGACAGTGCAGCACTCCCTCAGTAACCAACACTGGAGTGCCAGCCTAGGTTTTGTGCTTTTAGACTCTAGAGTGGGACTTGAACCCACAGTTTTCTGACTCTGAGGCCAGAGTCTTACCCACTGAGCCACGGCCGCCACAATGGGTGTTTAGTGCTTGTTGTGCTGCTTAGGCAGCCCTGTTGTAATGTGGAAAGGCACCTTTTAATATTTTCTGGGGCTTTAATGAATCGCGTGTACATCTGTAGCATGGGCACCCAGCACCCCAGTCACTGGCTGGCTGCATTGGGACCCACCAGGTACATTGGGCATGGAATAGGCCTCGGGCCTCTGTACTCTAAAATAAGGGTCGTGCCCATCCGATTTCCCCCTCCCATCAACTCGGGTGTGTTGTAGCATGTAAATTGTGCCTCAAAGTATTCCGACGCTGGTTTGATTTCCCCACATTTCTAAACTGTAATGTATTACTGTGGGAGACAAATGAGGCTATGTACTTTAAAAAAAGAAATCTTTCTCGGGATGTGGGTGTTGCTGACATTTATTGCCCATCCCTAGTTGCCCTGGATGTAAACAAGTGGCTTGCTAGGCCACTTCAGAGGACAGTTGAGAGTCAATCACGTTGGTGTGGGACTGGAGTCACATATAGGCCAGACTGGGTAAGGACAGCAGGTTTCCTTCCAGTTAGATTTTTACAGCAATCTTACGGCTTCATGGCCACTTTTACCGATACCAGCTTTTAAAAACTGAGTTCAGATTCTCAAACAGCCATGGTGGCATTTGAACTCCAGCTCTCTGGATTATTAGTCCTGGCCTCTGGAATACAGGTAGACTATCCTTTATCCGCACTTCTGAAAACCGAAAACCTCTGAAAACTGAAAGTTTTTTTGTGGAGCGTAAGTCGTGCGCACGACATAACCCGAGTGGCGCCAAACATGACCCGATGCGGCCGATGCTTTTCTGACCTGATTTGCGGGCCAGCTTAGTGTAGGAGTCAGCCGATATCCGGCTTTCCCACAACTGGCGGCGGCAGTCGAGCCCCAGACCCCCGCTAAGTCGAGGAATTCAGATACGGAGCAGGGGGAGCTGTAAACAGACTGGGAGCGGCAGCACAGAGAAGCAGGAAGGGGAATGAGACACGCAACAGTCGCAAGAGGTAGCCTGAACTTTTAAAATTTATATTAAATACAAATACTAATTACCAAATTAATTTAACGTTCAGAGTTTCCCAGTCTGAAATAATACCTTCTGAAATCCGAAAATTTCCAAAAACTGAAACACAGCTGGTCCCAAGGTTTTCGGATAAGGGATAGTCAACCTGTACTAGTTCAGTAACATAACCACCACACTACCATAACCTTACACAAGGGAAGGGATGGAAAATTGAAGGGGGAGGGTTGTTGCATTATGTCAGCCTGTCTTATTTGGTAGTGCTCTCTCCTCTGGCTCAGAGAGTTGGGGCTTCAAGACTTGTACCGGAGATTCTGTTCATCGTGTGGGCTGACACTCCAGCGAATGCCATATTGTTAGAGGTACTGTCATTTAGATGAAACATCACACTGAAGTCCCATCTGCCTGTTCAGGTGGGCAATAATGATCCTTATTCGAGGAAGAGAAGTTTTCCTGGTGCAGTAATTCACCCGATCCTGCAATTCTCAAAGGTGATAGCTGTATGTGACTTGTTCAGAGCTGCTTTTACTTTGCAAATTTTTTATTGCCATTAACAACTGCTGTGTGACAACCCCCCCCCCCACACTTTTATGTTTGTCATTGAGTGTCAGTTTCCATAGGCCTGTTGGACTCTGATGCAAAATAGGCAGAAAAGCAGGAAGATTTCCTTTTTCGTTACACATGACGCACAGAGGAAGTAGCCCCCCCCCCCCCTCCCCATGGAGACCAATACCATCAGAAGCTAGTTAATG
This sequence comes from Somniosus microcephalus, assembly GCF_052327205.1. Taxonomy (NCBI): domain Eukaryota; kingdom Metazoa; phylum Chordata; class Chondrichthyes; order Squaliformes; family Somniosidae; genus Somniosus; species Somniosus microcephalus. The sequence goes on along the minus strand of NC_141003.1, from coordinate 71,932,347 downwards.
AACTGAGGAAACCTAGCAGTTGGGGGGTCAAGGCCCTGACTCCTTTTGAAGAAGTGCTTATGTAACCGGTGAAGAGCGATTCTCACTGAAATTTTGTGGAATGGAATCTAAAAGTTGCCTTAGCCGTTCATCTATGTAAAATGTATACAGGAGTGAAAATGCACAGGACAAGCTCAGCATGCTTAGCTTCCTGCAGTCGGAACCTATGTGCCTACCGTAATGTGATTAGCCACCTTTTTGTGCGTCCCGTGTGTTTGGGAGGACCGTATGGCTGCTTTCAGCTGGACTGCTCTAATGCCTTATGTGCCTTAGAGCACTGACTTAGAAGTCTGTTTCACCTACTTGCATATTTGTTTATTAAAGTTCCTCTTAGTAATACCATATACATTGAACTGCCTACTCATAAAATTAATTAAAACATTTCAAATTACATAAATAACAGAGTGAAAAGGGCACATTTCTTTAATAAGCATTGGTAAATAAATAATTACTAGTGAATGATGAGAATAAAATTTGAATTGGTTTGACATCTATTAATAAAAGGTAATATAGATGCAAAAAACATTTAAAAAACAGAATATCATATGAAAGCATTAAGTGTTTGTACTCTAATCACAAAGTAATTTCTAGGCTTAGGTTTCCGAATGTTCAACAAAGAATATTACAGATGTCAGTTACAAGCAGCAATCACAAAACAAGCAAGTGGGAAAAATGCAAAAGGAAAGCTTGATTGTTTCCCCTCTCTCCCCCTCATTTTCAGTTTTCCCTTTGTCCAATTAGTTGTTAAAAGAGGTCTATATTTTATTGAAAAAGTGTTTGTTTAAAATAGAATTTGACAAAATGCTTTCCTTTCCATGACCTGTTATTCATACTTAGAAATGGGGAGCAAGTTACCAAGAGTGCGACTGGACATTCTGAAACTGATTGTTGTGCTTTGAACTGTCAGTTCTGCAATAAAACCATGACTGAGAATGCACTTTGACAGAACCTGCTTTTTTTTTAAGGCAACTTGAAGTAAACCAGCAACACTACAATGAAACAAAATAAATCAGATCCTAATAACATACATTTTAAGAGATTTCCATTGAAGTTAATCGTGAACTGCATGAATCAAATTGCTTGTTTCCTGAGCTGTAGCTCAACATTATTTTTATGGTTTACAGATTTGCGCTGTGTAAGTCGTATGCCCTACCTGTTGCAGCTGGATGCCTCCCACAATGCGCTGAGCTCACTCGCTGACCTAACACTACCCAAATATATTAAGGTAAGCCATTGAGTGGCTCTTAAACAAATTAAGGACTCACTGAGCATCCAGTTTGGATAGGATTTTATGCAAGGACGGGGGCTAGATAAATAATATGCAAGCAAAGGAGATGTGGATGGATTGGGTAAAGAAACTATTGATTATGCATTGTCCAGTCTATCAAAGTGTATTTTTATTTAAACTTAACCTTTACATACTTTGATATATTTGTTTCTCTAAGTTTACATTCGGGTCAGTTTTCCGAGTTTACCCCGCCAGCGAGGAGCCTCGTGCACCAGCTGTACATGTTTGGAAATCGTGGGCAGAATATCTGTGATTTCCTGATCTGCACCGCTGCTGGGCAAAGCTCCCTGCTCGCAGTGCAAACTCAAAGTCACCCCTATTGTGCCCACTTTATAAATTGAAATCCTACAGATGTACATTGAGTATGTTGGCCATGTTAAATATGCTTATCTGCTTGGGTGGCATTGTATGGGAGGAAAAAAAGAAAAAGACTTGCATTTATATAGCGCTTTTCACGACCACCGGACGATCCAAAGCGCTTTACAGCCAATGAAGTACTTATTGAAGTGTAGTCACTGTAATGTAGGAAAGGTTGGAGTGAGTATTTAGCTGTGGCTATATTGGGAACCAAGATGGGTGGATGGCTGTACTGGGTTGGGTAACTCCCACTGTGAAGTTCAAGGCAGGGTGTTGAGAGTGTAGTATTTTTAAATAAATAACATATATACTAAAGGAGCCTTTCCTTTTTAGTTTCAAAGTTTTAAAGCCAAATCATTCAATCCTTTCACCTCTCATTATTTTTAATGCATATTTCCTCATCTCCGAAATTATATTTTAGCGCTTGCAGAGCGAGTCCCTAAACAACCGCAAATCAAGCTCTGGTTATGCTTTGCCTCAGAGAATTGAAAGTTAAAGAATGATGTTGCTGGCGAGTGACAGCAGAAGAGGCTTTGAAGGAGCAAAGCTTTAATCCAGCTCCCACCCACCCTCCAATGCTACATAAATGTAGCAACAATCATATCGCAAACTAAGAGCAATAGAACATCTGAATTGTGATTGTTATGGATTAGAATTTGGTAACATTTTCAATAAAGAGAAGCAGTGATGGAGGTGTGGGTGTACAGTAGAACAGAACCAGTTACCTGTTTCAGAGGACAAGACTGCAAGGTCAGTACTACTTAATCAAGTAGCAATCTTCCATTCTATGCTGCTGTGCAACCATAAATCCTAATTGCTATCCAATTTTACTTTCATTCAAGAAGGTTGCTGTTGTGTTCTCTGAAGTGGTTCGCATCATCATATTCTTCAAGAAACATTTCTTAACCCTTTGAATGTTCTGAACATGTTTACTCGTCCATGTTTACATTAAAAAAAAAAAAAAAATTTCCATCCGCATTTCCTCAGTGTTCGTCATTGGAATTTATTGTAGCTATTTAATCATTTGTACTCTATGCTCATTAAATATATGTTTTTAACGTTGTCAAGCCACGTGTTGGTGTCTTGAATGTGGCTGAAATAGTTTGAACTAAAGTTGTCTCAGGAGATGGGCAGAACCCTCCCCAGTTATATTCAAGACAAAGTAACTGTTTATTTTATGTTGCAGGAAGTGGATTTTTCCTACAACCAGATATCTGAAATGAAAGATCTCTCAGACTATCAGTTTCTCTTTAAACTGAATTTGGGCAGTATCCTTTACCCGTTTACTACATTTGGCAGAAATACTAAGAACAGTTCTTTTCGTTTGAAGTGGTTCATTATTTTCTTCGGTTACTATTAGTCTTATGGTTCCAGTCATAGGTCTGAGTGACAGGGAGATCGAAGAGGTGGCCATGGTGTGGGTGGGGAGTTGATATGTCGGGTGAGGCTGAGCGAGTACAGGAGGGCATAGAATTCAGGGAAGAGGGAGGGTGGGGAACATTTAGGTGTAGGTTTAAGTCACCGAGGATGAAGCGCTGCTCAGTACAGGGCTCAGTGAGGAAAATAGGGAAGACATTTTAGGGAGGCGGGCTTGGAGGCATATTCGAAAATGGGGATTTTGAAGGAGAGGCAGGAAGGATAATAGAAAATGAGGTGTTTGAATGAGAAGAGGCAGGAGGAAAAGGACAATAGGCCAATATTATTGCAAAAGCAAATGGAAACACTCGGCAGGTCAGGCAGCATCTGTGGAGAGAGAAACAGAGTTAACGGTTCAGGTTGATGACCCTTCATCAGAACATTCCAGTGTTGACAGGGTTGGTTCGGGGCAATGGGAAATCTTGCTGTATCACTTGAACACATGGGTATTTACCAAAATATGATATTCACAGCATCCATAAAATGGTGAGTCCACCAGACCATCCCACCTTTCCAAAAGTGTAAAGCTTCAGTGGATTGTGGTTATTAACTGTGGGGAGAGCATAAATGGAGGAAATTTCCCTCTTTCCCTTTGGAATGGAACCACAATCACAATTGCTGAAAACTACAGTTCCAAAGCTGATCTGCAGTGTAAGTAATGAAATAAAATTAATTGGACTGGCAGGATTTACTTGGTCTGCAAACTTTACTTGGGATTTAAGTTGTTCATTATTTCTTGTGTATTCTTCCTTATGTCTAATTACTGGTTCACAGACAATCAAATCCAGGCAATCGAAGGCTTGCAGAACTGCAGAAGTCTCAACTACTTCAGCCTGGCAGAAAATAAGCTTTTGGAAGTCAGTGGCCTGGACAACCTGCCAATTAAATTTCTTTGCCTAGTAAGTCATCACTTCATATAGCCTTGTTTCTTGTCCCTTTCACTTTGTCTCTTGTCTAGAGGAATGAGGAGCAAGCTTTAAGCATTCCCCATTGTTCCTGACATTTCTGATGTGCCAAAGATAGGCTGACAAGCCACAGACTACAGTCTGAAGTTACTAAGTGTTATTACTAAAATTAGAAATGAGAGAAAATAAGAACCTTAGGAACAGGACAAGACTGTTGGGCTTGACAAGCCAATATCTTTTCCATAGATTATCTTCACCATATCCCTCAATCCCTTTACTTTCCAGAAACACACCTAATTGTCCCTTGACCAATTTATATTGTCCATGTCAATGGTCATTATTTTCACCATGCACAGTCATCCTTCAATGTCAAATACGCCTTGTCTAAAGAAATGGGGAGCAAGCTTTAAATATTTCTAATAGTTCCTGACATTTGTGTGAAGTCAGATCTGTGCAGACTGTGGCGACACCTTTGGACTCCATCTCCCACATTGTTTTTAAATCTACCAATAGAACATGGATGTGACCTACAGTACCAATGAGTGGTATGACTTGGGGGGTCACACCCACAGATGCTGCTGCATTGTAGTGTTCAGAGCCTAGATGCTTCTCTGTTCTTCCCTTTTTCCAAGCAGGTGGGCATAGCCCACCATCTCTCTTTCGGTTGGGTGAATGGTATGTGGCACGGGGGAAAACCTAGAGGCAAAAGGAAAAAAAAGAAATTGTTGTGTCTCCTTGTGTTCTTATATACTATAAATAATACAGACACTTTTAGCTCATTTTAGTTACTGCTTTTACTAGCTGTATTCTTGCCTTGTTTCTGTGCTGCCGCATGGTGCGGAGTGATACAAGATGTCTGACGCTGCACTGTGCACTGCCCGTGCACAGTGTGCCACATAGCAATATAACAACACCATACCAAAGTAGTTCCGTTTAACGATGTGATACTATAACAATGTAACATCCCTCTTTCTCAAAAAACTAAAACATGAAATTTAACAATTTAAATTAACATATTATATCTAAACTATTATTATCAACTACAAAGAATCATGAGTTTTTTTTTATTCGCGATATCGCTCAGGTGGTTGGATGTTGTCCCTCCATCTTGTAGATTTGGTGGTGACCATTCCTCTCTGCGGTGTTTTGGTGTGTTCCGCTCTCGTTGTTGTTGCTGTCACCTTTGGAGTTGGAGTGTGCATGCTCGTGGTTGTTTGATTTGTAGCGCTTGTTTCTGGTGTTGTACTGCTTGTGGTAGCTGGTGTTGTCAATGTTGCTGATGTTGTCTGCTGCTTATCCAGTTCAGGTGAAGGTCTGATGTGGAGTCTGTTCCGTCTGTATTGGTTACCAGGTTCAGTCTCTACGAAGTAGGATCTTGGAGTATCAGCTTTTCTAATGACCTTGGCTGGATTCCAGGTTTTCAACACCGGGTCTTCCACATGCACTGATTGTCCATTCAGCAATTCTGGTAGCGTCTTTGCATGTTTATCGTAATGTTTGCTTCCTACGATTTGTGCTTCTGCCAGCTTCTGTCTGAAGTCCTCCTGGTCCTGGGGAGGATGTATTTTTGCTGGTAGTGTAGTCTTAAACTTCCTCCCATTCAGCAATTCCGCAGGTGATTTCATGTCTGCTTTCAGTGGTGTTGATCTGAGTGATAGGAGGGCAAGGTCTTGGTCTTCCCCCATCTCACTACTTTTGATGAGAGTTCTCTTGACAGTCTGTATCTGTCTTTCGATGAACCCGTGTCCCCTTGGGAAATGTGGGGATGAGGTTACTATTTTGAACCCATACTTTTTTGCCAGAGCTCTGAATTCACTTGATGTGAACTGGGTTCCATTGTCACAGATTACCTTTTCTGGGATTCCTTGTTCAGCAAACAAGCTCTTTGCAATCCTGGTGGTAGTTGTGGCTCTCAAGTCTTTCATCCTTCTCACAAAAGGAAACTTGGAATAGTAATCTGCCACTATGAGATACCATTCTTGATTGCACACGAAGAGATCTGCCCCAACAGTATGCCATGGTCTTGATGGTATTTCACTAGGTATCATCTCTTTCTGTTGTGCATTTTTGTATTTCTGGCATATACCACATGCAGAGACCATCTGTTCGATATTTTTGTACATTCCTATCCAGTATACAGCTGATCTGGCTCTCAGCTTGCATTTCTCCATTCCCATGTGGCCTTCATGTATGAGATGGAGAAGTTGTGTCTGCATCGTCTTTGGCACGATGATCCTCGATCCAGCAAGGAGAATACCGTCTTCTACTGCAATATCGTCTTTAATCGTCCAGTATTGACGAATTGTCGCCTGTACCTGCTGGATTCTCTCCGGCCACCCCTGTATTACTTGTGTGAGTAGTTGCAACTCCTCATCTTTGCTAGTCTCATCTCTGATTTGACTGAGCTTTGTAGGGGTAACATTCACTAAGTGGTGGATTTTTACTGTTAGGCCCTCCACCTCGTGTTTCCCATATGGTGACAATCGAGACAACGCATCTGCTAGCACCATTTCCTTTCCTGGCTTATATTTAAGCGTGAAGTCATAGCTTTGGATCCTTAGAAGTAGTCTTTGCAGTCTTGCAGGCGCTTTGCACAGATTCTTCTTATAGATCTGTTCTAGTGGACGATGGTCACTCTCTATTGTAAATCGCCTGCCATATAGGTATGTATGGAATTTCTCGCATCCGTACACTACTGCTAATAGTTCTCTTTCTATGTTGGCGTATCTCGCCTCGGCTGACGTCAAGGCCTTTGATGCGAAAGCTATCTGCTTTCCTTCCTGCACCAGAGCTGCCCCTAGTCCTCTGGTAGAAGCGTCTACTTGCAGAGTGACTGGTTTTCTTCTGTCATAATATGACAGACTTGTTTCTTTGCAGAATATATATATTTTTAAAAAAAAGCTTTTTTAGAAGAATCAAATACAAAGATATTGACGGTTTCAACGATCACTATCAGATGGTTCGCTGTTTAATAATATATCCAATGTATTGGGAGTTTAGGTGCCAATCAAAGGCTGTCCAGGCCCACAGAGCCACTTGGCAAATTTCAATTGTGCCGTAAAAACCTTTTTTATATTCAAGTCTTTATTAAGCTTTTAATTGGAAATTACAGCATGCCATCATGCTAAACAGCCTCCAGAAAGCTGGCATAAAACACCATATGTTCAGTGCAGTGAAGGAAAGTGTAAATGCTCTTTAAATAAGGAGGACTCGAGTCTGGATGCTTGGGTCGGTATTGTGACAGGTGAGTACTCATCCTGAATATGTGCCAAGTGTATGTCCTTTTTATACCAATTAGTTTTATAGCTATTGTAATTCACAGTTTTTTGCAGTGGAACTCTACATGTATCCCATTTTGTGAGAGTGGACATGCTGTGATGATGCAGTGGCCATGAGTGCTCTTGCACTTTTCACCTTTAGAAACATTGGCAGTGCTGTGCTGATTGTCTTGTTCGCAGACCAATTGTGACATTTCTTATTTGTTGTTCGCAGGACCATAGATTATTACAGTACAGAAATAGGCCCTTCGGCCCATCAAGTCAATGCTGATGTTTTTCTCCACATGAGCAACCTAGTCTAATCCCACTCTCCTGCTTGTTCCACTCCTTTTCAATATTCCTCTTGTTCAAGCAGCTATCTAATTCCCTAAGAAGAATTATGGACTCGACTTCAACAATGGCACCGAGTTTCACATTCCAACCGTAAAGAGAGGTTTTTTATCCCCTTTTTAATTCTTGTGTTTGTCTTAAATTTGAGCTTTCTCATTACGATCTCATTACCTAATTGAAACAATCTATCACTATTTACTTTAACCCTTCAGAATCTGGAAGAAGTCCCTCAGGTAATTCCCTTAACCTTCTCTGCTCCAGTTAAAAAAAAAAGCCCTGACTTCTCAAATCTCTCTTCGTAACTGTAAGTTACCCCTCATTTCTGATAATATCCCAGTGAACCTATGCTGCACCTTTTCTATTAAATTCAATATTACCTTCTTGCTTTTGTATTCAATGCCTGTAGATATCAAACTAAGCATTCAGGTGAAACAGCGATTTACTTGTACTTCTCGCAATCTAGTATACTGTATTCGCTGCTCACGATGCGGTCTCCTCTACATTGGGGAGACCAAACGCAGATTGGGTGACCGCTTTGCGGAACACCTCCGTTCAGTCCGTAAGGGTGACCCCGAGCTTCCGGTCGCCTGTCATTTCAATTCACCGCTCCATTCCCACTCGGACCTCACCGTCCTTGGCCTCTTGTACTGTTCCACGGAAGCTCAACGTAAACTCGAGGAACAGCACCTCATCTTCCGATTAGGCACTCTGCAGCCTTCCGGTCTCAATATTGAGTTCAACAATTTCAGATCATAACCTTGGCCCCTATTTCATTTTCACTTATATTTTTCCACTCCTTTCCTTCCCCCCCTCCTTTCCTTTTGTTTCTCTCTCACACCTGGCAGCTATCTTTTACCCTGCCAGTACACTTTACACCCAATCACAGCCTATTACCATCTCGTCTAGCTTCTAATCTCTTTTACTTCTTTTGGTTCTTTTATTCTTTTGTCCGATCGCAGCCCTGCCTTCGATCCAGTTCCTTTTCTCTCCAGTTTTGAAGAAGGGTCAAACCCGAAACGTCAACTCAAATTTCTCTCCACGGATGTTGCCTGACTTGCTGAGTTTTTCCAGCATTTTCTGTTGTTATTAAGCATTCTGTTTGCCTTTTTAATGGCTGTATCTTGTGCTACAACCTTTTAATGTGTATCCAGACACCCAGGTCCCACTGCTACTCTGCTCCATTTAAAATCTTACCATTTTGACATAGATACCGATGCATCTGATTCAAAAAGAAATTGTATTAGTAGCTCCTCGTCTTTTATTTCTTTGTTCTCTTAGCAATGCTATGAATGTTTTTTTAAAAAAAAGAATTGCTGAATGCAGCAATGCAACTGAATCCCTGAAAAGATGCAGAACTCTTTGTATAAAAGCAGGAAATTCTGACAATTCCATGGGGGATAGAAAATCAAGAACAAATTACCTCAAAATGCCAAATATTTTCTTCCTCCTATGCTTATAATTTATTCACAGCGAGGTAACCAGCTCACAAACGTGAGTGGACTGGCAAATATGAAATGCCTGCGCAAGCTTGATTTGTCGAACAATAAAATAGAAACTTTGATTGGTTTGGAGGACCACGACCTGCTGGAAACTATCGACCTGGAGAACAATCAGGTAAGAATCTGTTCAGGGTGGGAATGCAAGGTTTACTCATTTCCATTTCAACCTGGTTTGTGAATTAAGGTGTATAAGGTGGACTTGTACAGTTTTCAGCGAGCGGGCTCCTGTTCAGCTAACCATGTTGAGTCTGTAGCATGCACATGTGTTGAAAAATGGGTATATTGTGACTGAGTTAACAGCTTGAGGTGTGTAGGGTGAGGTTCCTGTGGCTGAATTTTCTGCTTTTCAAAGCAAAGGATATTAGTCCTGGGAAATAAAACACCGTTTCCCTCTTCTGTCACTCAATATCAGCATCTAGCATTTCCAAGTCTGGTGCAGGATGAGCCAGATGTAGAGCAAAGCTTCTTCCACAATCTAACATCAGTGTACCAGCTTTTTCCGCTCTGCAACATCAATGTTCCATAGTTCCAAACTCCATAGAGCACTATCCTCTGCAGCAGTGAGATATTTCCATTTCCCATACCAGCCATTGCTGCTTTCCTATGAATGAGATTGCCAAACGATGAGTTTTGTGCTCTGGATCCACGCTTGATATGAACTGAAAGCAGTTCTACCCAAGGAGACTTCACGTGGGACCATATAATCATCAGAGAGGAGAAGCTTTCATTCTGTGAGTCTGGGTTGGATCAGACCCAATCCCCAAGCATTGAGTCACTCCACCATAAAAGTCTTTAAAGTTGCGTAAAAATATATTTCTTCTATTATCCTTTAAATATATGGTCTGGGAACTGTGTAAATATATTTCCTAATTCACATTCAATCTTGCAGGGTCATAATTAGCTGCAGAGACTAGGAGTACCGTCCAATTAGTTTTCCCCTCTTCGCCCAGCCTCCTGGCAGCTTTAACAGATGAGAACATCTTTCAGACAAATTGCAAGTAATACAATTGGTATTACATTTTCGTTGCTCAAAACTGCTGATGAATGTTGACCTGTAGCAGGGAAGTATTGATGATCTGTTAAGACATCCAATGCCATATAAAGATCTAAAAGATGCTTAAAAAGAAGTCTTTGTTCATTATATTGACTTTTATCTTATCAGATCAGTGACCTGAATGAAATTAAGCACATGCAAAACCTTCTACTTCTCCGAGTCCTGAATCTACTCCGGAACCCAATCCAGGTACTGGGCGTTGGACTGCTTACACACACGTCGGAGCGGTGCTTAACCGGGAACCAATGTAGGTCAGTGAGCACAGGGGTAATGAGTGAACGGGACTTGGTGCGAGTTAGGACACGGGCAGCCAAGTTTTGGATGGCTTCGGCCTTTCCAATATTTAATTGGAGAAAATTTCTGCTCATCCAGAACTGTATGTCGGCCAAGCAGTCTGACAATTTAGAGACCGTGGAGGGGTCGAGAGAAGAAGTAGTGAGGTACAGCTGGGTGTCGTTAGCATACATGTGGAAACTGATGCTGTGTTTTTGGATGATGTCACCATGGGGCAACATGTAGATGAGAAATAGCAGGGGGCCAAGGATAGATCCTTGGGGGACCCCAGAGGTAACGATGCGGGAGCTGGAAGAGAAGCCGTTGCAGGTGATTCTCTGGCTATGATTAGATAGATAAGAATGGAACCAGGCGAGTGCAGTCCCACCCAGCTGGATGATGGTGAAGAGGCATTGGAGAAGGATGGCGTGGTCAACCGCATCAAAGACTGCAGACAAGTCAAGAAGAATGAGAAGGGATAGTTTACCTTTGTCACAGTCACAAAAGATGTCATTTGTGACTGATGAGAGCTGTTTCGGTACTGTGGCAAGGCACAATCTTATACCAAATTTTACCTTTGATCACTACATTCTATGCATACCACCAATAAATCATTGTACATCAAAGATGCATACAAATGCCACAGAATAACTAAATAACCAGGCACTCCACTCTTATTGTTTTATTGCTGTTATAAACTCGCCATTCCCTGAACAGAAGTGACCTGATCCCCGATCTGATAGGCACGCAGGTCAGCCCTCTGGTCTGTGGAGATATATTTGCTTTAAAATCCCCTTACTCAATTTACAACCCATGCTCGGCAGAAAGCTGTTTTAACTTTTAACTCCTCATGTGCGAATCTCTCAGAGATTGCGGGTGGAGGGGTGCAGAAGAGCAGGGGGTGGAATTCAGCAGACCAACTTCCTTCGCCAGCCATGTGGATAGAGAAATAACAACAGAAAATGCTGGAAACACTCAGCAGGTCAGGCAGCATCTGTGGAGAGAGAAAAACAGAGTTTCAAGTCTGTGGCCCTTTGTCAGAATTGGAAAAAGTTAGAGATGTAACAGATTTTAAGCAGGTGCAGAGGCAGGGAAAGGGGGGAGAGGTGGAAAGCAGGAGTGGTGAAATGTTACAAATGGGGATGGCAGAATCATCAACAGCGATGCCTGAAAAAATAGGGGCAGAGGTTATAGTCTGAAATTGTTGAACTCCGAGTCCAGAAGGCTGTAAAGTGCCTCGTAGAAAGATGAGGTGCTGTTCCTCGAGCTTACGTTGAGCTTCATTGGAACAATGTAAGAGGCCGAGAACAGAGAGGTCGGAGTGGAGTGGAGAATTAAAGTGACAGACGACCGGAAGCTCAGGGTCACCCTTAGGGACTGAACGGAGGTGTTCCGCAAAGCGATCGCCCAATCTGTGTTTGGTCTCCCCAATGTAGAGGAGACCGCATCGTGAGCAGCGAATACAGTATACTAAATTGCAAGAAGTACAAGTAAATCGCTGTTTCACCTGGAAGAAGTGTTTGAGGCCCTGGACAGTGGGAAGGGAGGAGGTAAAAGGGCAGTGTTGCATCTCCTGCGCTTGCATGGGAAGGTACTGTGGGGAGGGGAGGGGCTGTTGGGGGTGATTGAGGAGTGGACCAGGGTGTCGTGGAGGGAGCGGTCCCTTCAGAATGCTGAAAGGGGAGGGGGAAGATGTGTTTGGTGGTGGGATCACGCTAGAGGTGGCGGAAATGGCGGAGGATGATCCGTTGAATGTGGAGGCTGGTGGGGTGAAAAGTGAGGACAAGGGGAACCCTATCGTGGTTCTGGGAGGGAGGGGAAGGGGTGAGAGCAGAAGTGTGGGAAATGGAACGGACATGGTCAAGGGCCGTGTCAACCACAGTAGAGGGGAATCCTCAGTTGAGGAACAAGGAAGACATGTCGGAAGCACTGGCTAAAATTCAGTACCAGAAGTATACTCGTAATTGGCGACAGATATCTTTATATTATCATTGCATCAAATTGTACATTTTAATTATGAAGATCTGTAATGTTGAGAAAAAAGCTGATTCATGGGTGTGTTGGTCCTTTCAATATCAGATGATTAGACATGGAATTGATGGTGTCATATCATTTAAAGGGTTGTATCTTGGAAAAAATAAAAGTACTGAACCAAATTGTGCCTAACCAATATTGTGACTGCCTGTTTCAAAAACATATTAACCTAGAAACTATTTATAATATAAGCAGGTGTTAAAAGTTTGTATGATAACAGCATAGAAATATCAGCTGTGATATTACTAAACAGATAAAACAGCAAGGTCACATTAATCTATGGTACTGTGGTCACTAATTTTTTTAATAACTAGTTTGGAATTGGTGCTCTGGTCTTGATTACATTGTTGAAACTGCAGTCAAGACCTAAGTTTTGACTCTACTGAAAAGCATTAGGCATTACTGAGATCCCAGTGGAATCAGTGCCCATCTTCAAGGTTAATTAGACTTCAGCACTACCATTGTCATCACCAGTCAGAAGCTTCTATTTTGAATCTTGTCGGTGTGAAGCCCCATAAGTTTTGGGGAGGGTGACCCTAGGCCTGGCTATTACTGCTTCGCTTCAGTCAGCGCAAATTCCTCTTTGTTTTCCATTAAATTTGTGGGAAGTTTGGGAACTTTTCTTCAAGTCACTGTGATTGTCGAGGAAGCAAAGCGATCTCCAAAAGGTCAGTGTCCTCAGCGAGCTCTTCAACATCCATGACAGGCAGGTCTTCTCAAAGCTGCAGAAGAGAAAAGGAACTGGAATATAGGTTTTAAAAACTCCTTCAAGAAAAATGACCAGAAAGAGGAATTTAGATTCTGCATATGAATACTTTTATTAAAATGTTATTAACGAGTTTCCTGCAACATTTGGTTCCACTCCTATTTTAATTAAATAACACATGTTCTCACTTATAAAATGAATATATTATTTATTTGAAATGGTGTTTTGTAGACTTAGGATACATTTAATTTTTTTGTCTGTGTATGACATATGTTTAACTCTTTTTAAATGCTCATCTGCGTTACAGACTTGCTGTGAATTTTAAATTATTAATCATCTGCATTTGTTTAATTTTAGTTCTGATGTGTGTTGCAGATATATTTTTAACTATTGACTGTGCAAGGCATGTGCTTCCCCCCACCCCACGCCCCCTTCCTCCTCCTCTTGAAGCTAAGCAACCCATGTAATCTTGCCCAACTGGCTACTTTTTAATGAATGAATCTCAGGTGTGAGTGCCAGCAATTCTATACCCTAAAGGCATCCCAGCTAAGCATGTTTCTATTTTCCTCCCAACATCCATAACACATTCACTTCCAACAGGGATCACTAGGCAGCAATCAGGAGCTTCTGGACAGTTTTTTTTAAATGTGCCACCCCCTCCCATGATCCAGTGATGCTGAGGCCACCAGTAACCCCATCCAATGCCACCCTGTCTGAGATCAGTATCAGGTGCCAGGTGCAGGGCCCTCCAAATCTATGTGGCTTACTGTCCTGAGTAGCACTTCACCGTTAATTCCAAATACAAAAGTCTTACAAGCTGTTCCTCCTGCTGCATCGTCACTGTGTTGAAATTGAGAATTATTGCACAATCTCTGACTCGTTCCTTCTCGGGATCACTAAACTATAGAACTCCTTATCTCCCTCAAGCTGCATTTCTTCCAACACTCTGCTGAATTTTCAAACCCGTGCTGCCACTACCTCTTGATTTTACTTGTCTTCCTATTCTTTTCAACCTTGGTGGTGCCCTAAACTATATGGGAACAGGTTAGTACCCTTCTCCATCCCTCCCCCCCCCAACCCCCTTTTTATTGACACTAAGGTATGTAAGGATAGCCCATAACTATCTTGCACTTCAACAGTTTAAAAAAAAAAATGCCTTCCCGTGCACAGTGAGAAAATGAGAGTCTTGGAAATAAATTTCACGGAAATTATTTGAAATCTAATTTCCAAAAAGTATTCAAAATTTAGGAGAAAGAAATTGAGCCACAAGAAGATCCCATTTGGCAAACCTCATGGTTGTGTGTCTGTCCAATATATTAATTTCTATGAAACTATTTAAAACTCAATCCTTGTACTAAGCCAGTTCTTTCTTGCTTATTTTTTGCTAATAGGAAAACCCAGATTATTTGTTCTGGGTCCTTTTCATGGTGCAGAAACTGACCAAACTGGATCATAAAAGAGTGAAAGCATCTGATAAGGTAAATTGAATGATTCTTTGGAAATTACTAATAGGGCCTAGTAAATTGGTAACACTTATATCCACATCCTGTAATGCAACTTTATGCATCTGTAATAAAACAAATGTTTCAAAATTGCTTTTGTTACTGGGCCTCAGTGCACTCCTGTGCAAAATGCTGTAATTGCTGTACATGTCCAAACGTATTGCAGTTTTAAATAGTTTTCATTGTCTTTCTGTGTGATCACTGTTTACTTTTGCTAGGAAAGTCTTAATTTGATGACAGGTTTTGAAGATTAATTTATGAGCACTCAACCCAAGGAAATGTACAGAGTGACCATTTTTTAAACCTCTTGTCAGCAAAGCTAAGCCACAAATACTGCCCCCCCCCCCCCCCCCATAAAAACTTTTAGTTGAACTTAAAGTGTGAACAGTAACTGAAAAGTGAATGTCGTGATGAAAGCACAGGCTGAATTTATGTATCAGCAGATAGCCTTAATTCCTTGAAAGCAGTGCAGGAGATAATGATGAAGGCCTGTCTCCTCAAGGCTACTGTTTGAGCTGCTATCTTGTTCTTCTTGCGTTTTGCGACTTTCAAAAATTATTACCTCAGGCCAAACAGTCACGAAGAACTATTGGCATTCTATAGGAGGTGATTGGGCGCCTTATCACCTTTTTCAGCATCTTGAGGGTATTCTCAATTAAGTCTGTTTATCATCAATCTGTGTGTGACCCTTAGTAAACTTAATAGAGTTTATTACACTAAGTACTGTACTTAATTTCATTTAATTTAATTGGGTTTCTGCCTTATTCCTGTCTTCAGTGGAGTGTGCAAATTCTTGCAGGATGCTTTGACTCACTGCCTCTAGATTTCAGCTTCTAACTGTGTTTCAGTAAAACTGTCTGATTCAGCAGCAACTGAGTAAGACAGTTTTATTAAAAGGACTAGAGGCGAAGAGCCAAAACATCCTGCAAGAATTTCCACACAGAACTGAAGACAGCAGTACTGTAAATCCAATTAATCATATATATAAGTTCAAAACAAATTTAGTGCACCAGGAATTGCACATGATTAATTAGGTTTCTGACTTATTCCTGTCTTCAGTACTGTTCAAAATTCTTCCTGGACATTTCGACTCACTGCTTTACATCTTCCTAATAAAACTGTCCAGTTCAAATTGCTGGGGAATTAGACAGTTTTATTGAAACCAAGAAGTTAGCGGTTGAGGGAGACTTGAGGCAGTAAATCAAAATGTTCTGGAAAAACTTCCACATACTATTGAAGACAGGGTTACCATATGCCCTGTGTATATATAGCAGTGATCACTATTGCCAAATCACTGTGATTGCTTCTGTGTTCCATTATACCTGTACTACATATATAATTTTGGATGATTGGCGGAGAGCATTTCAATCGAGCTTTTCTGATGGCAGTGAAATTTGAGAGTTTACAAATGCCATCCCTACACTGTTTCAATTACAGCTTTTCAAAACAATATCTGTTGGGTTTATAGTGGTGGTTTATGGCTCCAGCTAGCTTATGGTAGGATGTTCTTCAAACTATTGGCTATGTGCCAGTTACTTGACCTGAACAAAGTTCCAGTTTATTTTATTTATTGGATATCCTATAGAAACAACAGAGATAAAATTGTTTACTGGCAGAGGTTAATTGAAATTTTTATACGACTTCAAGCTTCAAGCTTCAACCTTAAACTGACAATACAGGGCTTCACACCTGCACAGTTTCTTGCAAAATGCTCTCCCATTGCATGTCTTGTGAGGGTCTGTAACTAGGCTTGTGCTAGATATCTCACTAAAAACAGTTGTGAGCAAAGTAAAATAAATTCCAATGTTATATCAAATGGATTGTCCTTATCTCTGGAACTGATGAGCTATGCAATCAGTGAAAGGTTATTTTGTGTGAAGCACCAATCTCCATCAACTGTACTATCACCTACAATTTCAAGAATATATACTATGGTCTCAAATGAATAACACATTAGGATCATAAGAACAATGTTCAATATAGATAAGTGTGAGGTGGTGCATTTTGGTAGGAAGAATAAGGAGGCCACATATTGCTTGCATACTAAAGGGGGTATTTTAACCCTAAAAAAACAGGTGACTTGGGGTCGGGTGGGAGGTTAAATAGTAAAAAATCTGAATTCCGACCCCAACCCGCCCATTTCTGGTTTTAACAGGGGCAGGTGGCCAACCTGCTCGCAGGAGGCAGGTTGGCACTTCAAATATTATAATGAGGCTGCGTGCCTCACGGTGATCCATCATTTTAAATATAACTCTGGGCGGGTGGGTTTTCCCAGGCTACGGGCAACCCGCCAGATAAAGGGAGGCGAGAACTGCTGGATCCAGGAGATAACTGCCTTTACACTTACCTGCTAGATCCAGCATTCCTGCCTCGCCAACCACCTGTTGTTTCCATGACATTCCTTGTTGTTCTTGACGGTAGAGGGCATAGGGAGGGAGGTTAGACAACCTAAGCACATAGCAAAATACTTTTAGATAAGGGAGTTAACTTTCTATGTACATGCTGGCAGAAAGGCATACCTCATCCATCGCCAATGCATATTGGAAAATCCTGTCTGCGATTTTGTGATATGTTAGAGCAGCAGGTGAAGTTCTAATCACCAGCAGGCATTTTTGAAAATTTAGGCCCGGATCTCAAGGGTCACATTTTTAATCTGCTTTCTTAAAATGTTTTTTACATCACACTTGGGCTGAATAGCCCTGTCATACTGGGATAGAATGGTACTAATAGTTTATCCATAAGCTAAGAATAATAATGCTGACTGTCTTGAAAGAAAGAAAGAAAGACTTGCATTTATATAGCACCTTTCACGACCACCGGACGTCTCCAAGCACTTTATAGCCAGCGAAGTACTTTTTCTCTTTTGGATTGTAGTCACTTTTGTCATGGGTGTCTTGGTGGCGTAATAATAATATAATAGTTCATGAAAAATACATTTACATTAACGTTTCCTCCCCCAGGTTATGGCAATCAATACATACAACCCTCCTGCTGAAGTGGTAGCTGCCAGCGATCACATGACCCATATTATGTATAGTTTTCTGCAGCGCCAGAGGATTTATGACAGGTATTCAAATTCTCCTTGATTGAAAATATTCTTTGCCTGTAGAGGGCGCTTAAACATTGCACAATCTTAAACCTATGGACTGGAACTTGAAGTAGTCCATTCAAACTTTTGATCCATTTGCTCATTGAAAGATCTCTTCCACTTCCAGCTGGTGCCCCATTTTGTGAAGCATTTTGGATTATTAATTTTTTGGTGAATTGTTCTCAATGAATGTAGGTTAGGTGACTTTTGAAACATTCCAAGTCTTATTTGCCTGATGCAACACTGTTAAAAGCCTCGTGTACTTACTGACAATGAATGTTGACCATAACATTTTCATTGCTTTCTCCGAGGGTCTCAGCACAAAATAATTCTTTCCCACCATAACACACATCATTTAAACTATGGTTGGCATCTGTTCAAAGTTGTGTATTTTAGTTTATTGGAGAATCATTTAAGAAACAGATGCTGTGATGGGGGGACTTTAGGTTCTTTTTGGATAGATGAATTTAGATGGGCCAAGGACTACGTAGGATATACAGCACAGAAACGAGCCATTTGGCCCAACCAGTCCATGCCGGCATTTATGCTCCACTTGAGCCTCCTCCCGTCTTTCCTCGGCTAACTCTGTCAGCATAACCCTCTATTCCCTTCTCCCGCGTATGCTTATCTAGCCTCCCCTTAAATGTATCTATACTATTTGCCTCAACTACTCCCTGTGATAGCGAGTTCCACATTCTCACCACTCTCTGGGGTAAAGAAGTTTCTTCTGGATTCCCTATTGGATTCCTTGGTGACTATCTTATATTGATGGCCTCTAATTATGCTCTTTCCCACAAGAAACACTATCTACTCTATCAAAACCTTTCATAATTTTAAAGACCTCAATTAGGTCACCCCTCAGCCTTTTTTTAAGCGAAAAGAGACCCAGCCAGTTCATCCTTTCCTGACAGGTATACCCTTGCATTTCTGGTATCATCCTTGTAAATCTTCTCTGCACCCTCTCCAGTGCCTCTATATCCTTATTATAATATGGCGACCAGAATTGTACGCAGTACTCCAAGTGTGGTCTAACCAAGGTTCGATACAGGTTTAGCATAACTTCCCTACTTTTCAATTCTATACCTCTAGAAATAAACCCTAGTGCCTGGTTTACTTTTTTATGGCCTTGTTAACCTGTGTCGCTACTTTTAGTGATTTGTGTGTTTGTACACCGAGATCCCTTTGCTCCTCTACCCCACCCAGACTTGCACCCTCCAAGTAATTAGTGACCTCCCTATTCTTCCTACCAAAATGTAATACCTCACATTTATCGGTGTTGAATTTCATTTGCCAATTATATGCCCATTCTGCAAGTTTATTAAGGTCTTCCTGTAATTTGTTGCAGTCCTCCTCAGTATTAACTATCTCTCCCAATTTGGTGTCATCCGTAAGGACCTTCCTCATCTGTATCTATCTTGTGATTAATATATCATTAAGTGCATTGAAACAGTCACTGGCATCCTCAACCCTTCTGGCTATTTCAGAAAGAAAAAGAAAGAAAGACTTGCATTGATATAGCGCCTTTCACCACCTCGGGATGCCCCAAAGTGCGTTACAGCCAATGAAGTACTTTTTGAACTGTAGTCACTGTTGTAATGTAGAAAACGTGGCAGCCAATTTGCACACAGCAAGCTCCCACAAACCGCAATGAGAAATGACCAGATAATCTTTTTTTAAATGACGTTGGTTGAGGGCTAACTATTGGCCAGGACAGGTATTGTCATTCATTATTGCCTATTTAGAGTTGCAGCCCCAAATTTCCACAGGCCTTCTGGTGCACTTCTGCCTTAAGTCCGCTGGGAGGCCTGGACTTCTATACCAGTTTCCACAGAGCCTTGTTTGGGGCCGAACCCCCTTCTGCCCCAAGGAAAGTCAACCACATCAGATGGGGTATAGCCAGGGGGAGGGGGACTGCCAGGGCAGGAGTTTCCTCAACCTCAGTCTGGCAGACAAGTAGCAGCTGGTATGCCAGCTGAAAAGAGACACACCGGCCACTGAAAGGCGCACGTGGGGCCCTCCTGTGAGTCCAGTCCAGAGTTGTGGGCTGGAGCCCCAAAGAATCATTTTGAAATTCACAGCTCCCTATTAAAGGGGACCAAGGAGGCAACCAAGGACTTTTGTTGGGGGTGATTGGTCAGCCTATACTGCATTCTCTGGCTTCCCTGGACTGGCTGGTGCCCGAGATGTGGGCGGGCACATGTAAATTATATTTAAATGAGGGGAATATGGCCTCTGTCATTTACACCTTTGGAGCAGGAGGTCAGGATTTTTTTTATTTTATAGATAAAATTGACCGATATCTGTCTTTCTTTCAACGTTCTGTTTGTTTTGTTCCCCAGCACTTGTATCATTATGATTAGGCAAATGAATTGATGAGGCGCACTTCAGCCCCTCGAGCCTGTTTCGCCATTCAATTAGATCATGGCTGATCCGTATGTTAACTCCATCTACCTGCTTTGGTTCCGTAACCCTTAATACCCTTGCCTAAGAAAAACCTGTCGGTCTCAGTTTTGAAATTTTCAATTGAACATTCTGTAACACATCTTGCATATTTGCTATCTGAACACTGCAGTTTTCTATACAATGTCCTGGAGGCAGTAAAAATATTGATTTTTAAGCAATAACAAATCATTTGCCTTAATCATGTAGCTGTTGGCAGTTAGCCAACAGCTACTTTCCCCTCCATGTTCTTGTGGCCAAGCACTCCTCTCACTAGAGCACCCTTCACTTTCTCCATGGAAGGCTTACTTATGGTGCCCAGCCTTTGACCCTTTACCTAAACCACCTTAACTACCGACTGTAACTATGGAAAGAGAATGACAAATTTCTTCTTTCCTAATTCCATTGCTCACTATTCTCCAAAGTTCTCATTAGACAATACTTTCAGGGACGAGCAGTCTAGTCTTCTTTGCCAAATAGCTCTTTCTCCCAGCTGGACAGGATTATCAGTGCCTCGAATGCACAGTAAAAATGCATTTTTAACCTATGACTGATCTGTCAATTGTTATATATTGCCCAAGTGTTTTATGGCCATTAATTCTAGATTTATACCCCTACTTGGTCTTCTACCATTTCTCAGGTGATGGCCACACATTCATGTGCTTTTTATAGGTTTACATAATCTCTTAGTTTATCTTCAAGTTTAACTGCAGTACACTGCACTCCCTCTGCTGTTTATTCCAACCTCTCTCCACTTTATACCTTGCATTATCTGCAAACTGAAGGAAAATCTGTCAATTTTAACTGAAATTTCAGTTGAAACTGAGGATTACCAAATTGGCTGCAGGTCATCAAAAGACCGATCGCTGTAGACAAGCTCCTCTTCAGTTCAGAGTCATATTCACTTAGTGAATGTATGCTGAGCTTCACACTTCCACTCCAATCACCGTGGCAAGTTAAACAAGCAGTGATTGACAGTTCATAATTAATTACATGCAGTGTTGATACATCGGCCTGTCCCTTGGCTCTAATGCCCATTTACCGCAGTGAAAGTGTTAAGGTTTATCAGTCGACAAAATATTTCAGAACACAACGGTGAGTGTGATCAGCTCCCAATGTTAGTTGGTACTTTTGAGAAACTGGTGTATTTCCCGACTGACTCAGTTAAGCGGGGACTGCATAATTTGGTGGCTACTGGTCCTGCCCAGCCGGATTGTCTGCATCTACTATGATGCTAACAGCCATATCAGCAGGACCTGGCAATGACCCTAGGGAACTGGCTGAACAGCCTTCAAGTCTGTAAAGAATCAGTTGCTGAGCCATTGCCATCTGCTGCAGGAAATCTGCAGTTGAACGACACCATAGGGTTGGCATTGTCAGTGGTAAGCAATTTTACCTCCGCACACAACATTTTTGGCTCCATCTCTTCCAGTCTAGCATTGACACTTTGTTTTAGTATCCGCCAATGTGCCACCTGCAAATGTATGAAACAGTTAGCTGACGCATCGGTCAGCATCACGAGCGATTTCATCGCCTTTCCTATTAAATAACACCAGGAACGTGGCATGGTTGCCTAATATCACCACACTGCAGAATTTGCTCAAGTACAAGGGCCCCTTGATGGTGGCCAGCAGGTTCCTGCTGCTCATTTGGGCCACTCCTTGCTTCTCCTCGCTGTGCTCTTTGACTCACCTGTTTAGCTCAGTAACTGTGTTCTCTGGGGTGTGTGTAACTCTGCTAAGCTTGCATTCGTTGGTGGGAGGGATGCAGGGTGCTGGCCCACTGGCATTGCTGGCAGGCTGCAGCTTCAGGTCTAGTGATAGAATAGTGACACATGCAGCAATGCTATCTCCAAGCGACATGTTCGAACAGAGCTCAGATTACACTCATCTTTTAAGTGGCTGCATCTCTCTAATTTTCCTAACCGCCCTTAAATCATATAATTTTGATACGGATTGAAGGCTCACCATGAATATGTAATTGGAGCTGTGTCTGGGAAATCACGGGAAATTGGCCTTGCTCGAAACCAGTCAGCATGGTGCTCCCATCATAGATGTTTGACCTATTTCTCTGTCCCCACAGCATATTTACTTTGAGACACTAATGCTATATCGTGCAATAAGATAAATATTCCTGCACAAGGATCTGGATTGTGCTTGAGCATTCGTTAAATCAAATCAAAACTTAGTCACATCAATCAATATTTTTTCAAAATCTCACCGTGGCCTCTAGAATGTTTCCTGAGCATGTCCCAGGCTAAGCATGATAGCTTAGTTTTGGTTTCTGACATCTCTTGAGGCTCATCACTTTCCTTGTGCCATAAGCAGCTGAGCTGAGATTGCCACTGAGGACCTTCACCATGTGCAAGAAAGTGAAATTTCATCCCCTCAGTCTGGATTCACTTTCCAGAAATGCTCTTGATTCACCGTCACACAAGAAAATATAGTTTGGAATGATTCTGAAGCTGTCTTATTAAATTCATCAGTTTGAGCCCATGGAAGCCAAAATTCAGAGTACCGTAGAAACATGAGAAATAGGACACTGGATAGTAACTTAAGTGAGGTCAGGATTGAAGTGCAGGAGGGGAGTAGGTTATCTAACCTTTCATAAGAACATCAGAAATAGGAGCAGGAGTAGGTCATTTGACCCCGCAAGCCTGCTCCGCCATTCAATAAGATCAGGGTTGATCTTTGACCTCAACTCCCCTTTCCTGCACTATCCCCATATCCCTTGATTTCCTTAATATCCAAAAATCTATCGCTCTCTGTCTTGATAAGAACATAAGATGTTCTAACATGAATTTAAAACTAGTAGTGTGTGCTGGGAAGAAAGTTTACTAATGCCTGCTCTGTCCCTATCTCTCTTTCTCTTTGCCACAGTAAAGATCCTGCATGGAATGAACACTGAACATAGTTCCCTGAGAGCACTCTAAGAGGGTGAAAATCGGCTCCTTTGTGCCTGCCGTTAGCGCCTCCGGGGGACGCTAACGGGGCGCAAAGGAGTTATCGCCCAGTGGGGCGGTGGGGCGAAAAAAGCGCCTCCCGCAAAATTCAGCAGGGCGTTGCTGAGGCACTACCCGAAAGCGCCGCACCCCTGCTGGTCGTGCTTCGGGCTGCTGCGCCTCCAGTGATGACATCTTAGTGCCCTGCCTCGTCTCCTTACTGCCTCGCGGCAAAAATTCACGCGGGCAGTGCCAACGCCAGCCTCACTGGTCGTGAGCTGGGCTGACCTCCGCTTGCGGGGCGGTTGTTAAAGGGGAGGTGCGGCCGCGACCCGTCCCATTTTTTTTGGCTGACCTCCAGGTCGGCCCTTCATGGCGTGCCGTGGCGTGGTCCTGGCCACCATCACGCAGTCCGGCACCACGCTGCTGTCATGGCACCACGCCGCTCTGGTGGCCTAGTTGGGGTCATCAGAGGCCTTGCAGAGTGCGCAGAGGCCCTCCCCTTTAACTGAAGGACTGGGGCGTTGAAACGCGGCAGCGCTCCGCGGAGTGTTGCCGTTCGCACCCGGACATCGCCTCAGTTACCGCCCCACCAGGAAGTAGAGCTCCCGACATTGCGCTCCACTTCCTAGGCGGGGCAGTAAAGCGAATTTTGCGGCCGGGCACAGGATGTCTCGCCTCACCAGCGTTACCGCCCTGAAACTGGGCGCTACCTAATTTTACGCCCTTAGTGTTGTTCGGTTGGGTAAAATTAGGAACTATAGTAGATTTTATGTTGGGCTTAGTGTGCGCAAGGTCTCCTGACCTCTGGGCTTTGTCCACCCAGCAATAAATTTGTTTGATTGGCTAAGGCTAACCTACGTCAAAGCAAAGCAGATCTTCGCAGCTGCCGGCCTTGGTGAATCCAGCAAATTTTGTTTGCCACCGGCTAGGCAGGACCCTTGTGCCCCGGCATGCCACTAAACCCAATATAAAACCAGCTTAAATCAGCAGTCTCAGTCACAAAGGCCACAATTTGATCAGCGCAAAAAAAAAAAACAATAAGTTATGTGAATTGCAAAAGAGGTTGGGAAATCCAGCACTGTGTTTGTCTGTAAAGAAAGAATGACTTGCATTTATACAGTGCCTTTCATGACCTCAGGATGTCACAAAGCGATTTACTGTCAATTAAGTACTTTTGAAGTGTAGTCACTGCTGTAATGTAGGAAATGCGGCAGCCAATTTGCGCACAGCAAGCTCCCACAAGTGGTAATGTGCTAATGACCAGATAATCTGTTTTAGGTGTTGGTTGAGGGATAAATATTGGCCCGGACACCAGGGATAACTCCCCTGCTTTCCTTCGAAACAGTGCCATGGGATTTCTTACGTCCACCTGAGAGGACACGTCCACTTGGTTTAACGTCTCATCCGATAGACACTATGTACAGTAAAATGTTCCTAAATGTTTGATTCCCTAACAATCCTGCTCTGCTCTTGTGAAAAGTGTACCTTTTTATTCTACTTCTCTTGTTTTAGAACTTCTAACAGGAGCTTTTTAAGAACCTGTTACTTGTTTTTCTCTGCAGCACCTTGCCTAACTTCGATATTCCATACCCCATGCTGGTTCTGGCAGGGCCCCAGGCCTCTGGAAAACGAGAACTTGCTCACATGCTTTGCCAAGAATTCAGTGACTATTTTGGATACTGGTAAGTAAAAACAAATAGTGATGGTCTTTCATTCATTAGTGTTTCATGAACTAATTGAATAAATTACTTGTAAAAGCAAAAGAAGGAAATCTGTGGGGACAACAGCCTTCCATTTCAATGGGTGTTTTATATTAATCCAAGCAAAACCTATTCAATGGGGGGAGGGTAGAAGGTGAATGTCTCTGAATAATGGTACTAGTTAAGATTGCTGAGCAGAACAATTAACATTTTTTTTAAAATTAAAAAAAAAATTGTATTTAATAGTAATTAGTAATTTGACTTTAATGAATTTATGAGTTCACATAAAACATTGAGGGTTAGGACAAACATATTGGCAGAACAACAGCAACTTGCATTCATATAGAGCCTTTAATGTAGTAAAACATCCCAAGGCGCTTAAGGTATTATGAATTCTCAATGTAATTATTATTGTGTTGCACTTTATTTGTTAATTAAAACATACAAGAGAGAGTGGGCTTATAACCAGTATCTTTGGATTTCTTTGGTTAGTACTCAGTGGAGTTGGTCTCGGAAAGAAGAGAAAGAACTTGCATTTATGTAGTTCCTATCGCATTCTGCGGACAGCTGAAAGTACTTAATGACCAATTAATTATTTTTGAATTATAGTGACTGTTATGTATATTGACGTGATAGCCAATTAGCACATGGCAAGGTCCCACAAACAGCAAAATGAGATGAGGTATTCTGTTTTTTCGTGGTGTTGGCTAGAGCATCCCGGCTGTTCTTTGACTAGTGCCATGGGGGTGCAGTTTAATATCGTTGTCGTCTTCTTGGGCAGTCCCTCGGAACCGAGGATGACTTGCTTCCACACTAAAAATGAGTTCTTAGGTGACTGATGAGTCCACTGCGGGGGACCTACAGTCTCTGTCACAGGTGGGGCAGACGCTGGTTGAAGGGGCGGGTGGGTGGGGTGCTTGGGTTGACGTGCACTCCTTCCGCTGTTTGTGCTTGGCTTCCACTTGCTCCCGGCAAAGAGACTCGAGGTGTTCGGCGCCTTCCCGGATGCTTCTCCTCCACTTTGTGCGGTCTTGGGCCAGGGATTCCCAGGTGTCAGTGGGGATGTTGCACTTTTTCAAGGAGGCTTTGAGGGTGTCCTTGAAGCGTTTCCTCTGCCCACCTGGGGCTCTCTTGCCGTGTCGGAGCTCCGAGTAGAGCGCTTGCTTTGGGAGTCTCGTATCTGGCATGCGGACGGTGTGGCCCGTCCATCGGAACTGATCGAGCTTGGTCAGACCTTCGATGCTGGGGATGTTGGCCTGAGCGAGAACACTGATGTTGGTGCGCCTATCCTGCCAATGGATTTGCAGGATCTTGCAGAGGCAGCGTTGGTGGTACCTCTCCAGTGCTTTGAGGTGCCTGCTGTACATGGTCCGTGTCTCTGAAGCATACAGGAGGGCGGGTATCACTACTGCTCTGTAGTCCATGAACTAAGCAGTTTAATGTATCATTTGAAAGACAACACCTTCAGCACTGCTTCAGTACTGCACTGACGTGTTGGCCTGGATTTGGTGCTGAAGTCCTGGAGTGGGGCTTGAACCCATATGCTTCTGTCTCACAGGCAAGAGTGGTACCAACTGACTTACATGTGCTAGTTTCATGCTGGTTTTGGGTAGAGATTCGCTTAAGAGTAAGTTTCTTGTCACTGCCAGATCATTGCACAGATGCATTTAAGGTAGGGTGACCATATTTTCTAGACCGAATCCGGGGACACACAGGGTGGGAGCACAGCAAAGTAATCAATACACGCTTCAAGAAAACTGGAATGGCGACTGACTTAATAAAACTCACTACGCACTTGGTTTGAGTATAAAGCAAGGCTTTAATCAACTGTTTCAGAACATGGAGGCCTAGTTGTACTTCACTAGTTCCTGTCTTACAAAATGTCCCTAGCAAGCTGGGCCCACGCCCGAGTATTTATACTCCTTGGACGGCACCACCAGCTGGCTGTCCAGTGTTATTTCATGAGTAATTTCTTTGAGGATGAGATTTATGACAGCGACTCTGTTGCTTCTGCTAGTAGAATACGCATGAGACGGCATTTTCACTTTACACCGAATCTTGTGTTCTGGCGATAGTGCTGTACCATCTATACTCGTCCCCGAATGCCCTAACTTTTAATTTCTCTGTTTTAAATCTGTTCCAAACAGACTGAGATTTTCTATATAAGGTGTGAAACACCCTCTGTCTCAGAAGGTTTCAGAAAAATCTTCCTGGTGGGAGAATTTAGAGCTTGTCTTATTAAAAAAAAATCACGATGCACCATACTGATCCACTGACCCACCAACACTCACCGCGCCCTCGACTTCTCCCGCGCATTGTAAAGGTTCCGTCCTCATCCAGTCACTGCTGACCGAAACACAGAGTCAGGTGACTCAATCCCCCAGAGTGCAGTGCAGCCCGAGCTATCGCTGGGGCCTTTTCTCCGCCGCGCTGCATTGTGGCGGGGCTGCCATCATTGCCTCTGTTCAACCAGCTCCTGGAATCCATTCCTGAGCTCAAACTAGGCATGAACAGGATGAGAAGCTCCCCCCGGTGTTTCTGTACATTCGTGTTTTAAAAAAAACAAACGATTGAATTTTTCCAGTTTATCCAGAAATAAGGATAAAATGCAACTCCTGCCAACTAGCGGTCCAATGACTATGGCTCCATTCGGGGACAAGTATCCTGAAATGGGGACTCTTCTGGGGATGTTGTTTGCCTGGGAACACAGTACCTAATCCAGGGACTTTCCCTGGAAAACGGGGAGGTATGACCAGCCTAATTTAAGGGGAAACTAGATAAGCATATGAGGGAGAAAAAAATAGAAGGTTCTGCTGATGGGGTTAGATGAAGAGGGGTGGGTGAAGGCTTGTGTGGAGCATGGACAAGTTGGGCCGAATGGCCTGTTTCTGTGCTGTACATTCTATGTAATGTAATTGCACTCCAGTATAAATTGTAGATGGAGTCACAGCTAAATTGGTCGTCTCATTAGCTTCCAGTTGGTAAGCAATGATGACATCTTAAACAATATTAATAGGTGTCAAACAAAGAGTGAACCGACTAGTGCGTGAAATGCGCAGGTATAAGAGAGTTATACAGGGCAGAGTATTAGATTTTGGGCAGGAGAAGACCATCGATCAATCTGACCTGCCCGCTTAGTTACCCCCTTTCCTTCCTGTAATATATCACAATGTCATTTTTATAGAGATATCTGACTTTGGGGGGGGGGGGGGAATAATTTTATGGGCAAGCTAAGTGGACCCATGAACTCTGTATTTGATCCATTAATATTGTGCTCTATTTCTACCATAAACCCATGGGTGGCTCAGCTGTATGGGTCGGGGGGGGGGAAGGAAGAAGAGTGGGAAAGCATTAGTGGTAGGGGATTTGATAGGGGAGCAGACAGGTACTTCTGCGGTCGTAGACGTAACTCCAGGATAGTATGTTGCCTCCCCGGTGCCAGGGTCAAGGATGTCACCGAGTGGCTGCAGAACATTCTGAGGGGGGAGGGTGCACAGCCAGAGGTCCTGGTCCATATCGGTACCAACGACATAGGTAGCAAGAGGGATGAGGTCTTGCAGGCAGATTTCAGGGAGCTAGGAAAGAGATTAAAAAGCAGGACCTCAAAGGTAGTAATCTCCGGATTACTCCTGGTGCCACGCGCTAGTGAGTATAGAAATAGGAGGATAGCGCAGATGAATGCGTGGCTAGAGAGATGGAGCAAGAGGGAGGGCTTTAGATTCCTGGGGCATTGGGACCTGTTCTGGGGGAAGTGGGACCTGTACAGGCCGGACGGGTTGCACCTCAACAGTGCCGGAGCCAATATCCTCACTGGGAGGTTTGGTCGTGCTGTTGGGGAGGGTTTAAACTAATTTGGCAGGGGGATGGGCACTAGGATGTAACATTAGAAAGGGGAAATAAAGTGCTCAAAGGATTGGGAGAGGCAGATAGCATTAAAGTAACAAATAGTAAGGTATTGGGTGGGGTCAAACTAAGAGAGAATACAGGATTGTCTAAGATGGGTTTACAGTGTATGTATGTGAATGCATGAAGCGTAGTAAACAAGGTAAGTGAGCTGCAGGCACAAATAGCCACATGGGAATATTATGTTGTGGCAATAACTGAGACCTGGCTCAAAAAAGGGCAGGATTGGGTATTAAATATTCCTGGTTATAAAGTGTTCAGGGAAGATAGGTGGTGTGGCAATATTGGCCAAGGAGAATGTTAGTGCTGGAGAGGGAGAATGTCATGGAGGGGTCAAGGACAGAATCTATATGGCTGGAGTTAAGAAATAATAGAGGTGCCATTACACTACTAGGTGTATTCTATAGACCACCAAATAGTGGGAAAGATATGGAGGAGCAAATTTGCAGAGAAATTAGAGAGGTGTGAGAACTATAGAGTAGTGATAATGGGGGACTTCAACTACCCTAATATAGACTGGCATCGTAATAGTGTTAAGGGCAGAGAAGGGGAAGAATTTCTGAAGTGTGTTCAGGAGAACTTTCTGGATCAGTATGTTTCCAGCCTGACGAGGGAGGAGGCATTGCTGGATCTGGTTCTGGGGAATGAGGTGGGTCAAGTGGAGCATAGAAACATGGAATGGTTACAGCACAGGAGGAGGCCATTTGGCCCATTGAGCCCGTGCCGGCTCTTTGCAAGAGCAACTCATGCCTTTGTTACCTTTAACTCAACTGTTCCAATGCTCTCCTGGCCGGCTTCCCATGTTCCACCTTCCATAAATACGAGCTCATCCAAAGCTTCGCTGCCCGTGTGCTAACTCGCACCAAGTCCCGTTCCCCCAGTGCTCGCTGACCTACATTGGCTCCCGGTCCAGTAATCTCATCTTTGGACACAATATGCCAGAGCTGAGGCCTAACCCTTTATTTATAGCTACCAGTGTCATTGGGATCAACAAACCTGCTCAGCCCCACAAGCCTGAAACAGGATTCAAAAGGTTGACCACAGCCGCAACATTTCACCGATTCTGGCATCAAGTCTCCAGATTTGTTTTCTCTCTAAGGTTTATAGGTGAACATTTAGGGAACAGTGATCACTGTATCAAGGTTTAGATTAGCTATGGAAAAGGACAGGGAGCAATCTAGAGTAAAAATGTTTAACTGGGGGGAAGACCAATTTCAGTGGCATGAGAACAGATCTGGCCCGGGTAACCTGGAATCAAAGATTGGCAGGCAAAACTGATATGGAACAATGGGCTGCCTTTAAAGAGGAAATAGATCAGGTACAGTTGATGTACATTCTCACTGGGGGAAAGGCAGGGCAACTAAAGTCGGGGCTCCCTGGATGACGAAAGAGATAGAGAATATGATGAAGCAGAAAAAGAGTGCATATGACAGATGTCAGGTTGCAAATACATCCGAGAATCAGGCTATAGATAGAAAGGTCAGAAGAGAAGTGAAAAAGAAAATAAGAGGGGAAAAGAGAGGGTATGAGAATAGAATAGCAGCCAACATAAAAGGTAATCCAAAAGTCTTCTATAGGCATATAAATAGTAAAAGGGTAGTAAGAGGAGGGGTGGGGCCGATTAGGGACCAAAAAGGAGACCTATGCCTGGAGGCAGAGGGTATGGCTGAGGTACTAAACAAGTACTTTGCATCTGTCTTCACCAAGGAAGAGGATGCTGCCATTGACATAGTAGAGGAGGAGGTAGTGGAGATACTTGATAGGATAAAAATTGATAAAGAGGAGGTATTAGAAAGGCTGGCTGTTCTTAAAGTAGCTAAGTCACCAGGAGCAGATGGGATGCATCCTAGGATGATGAGGGAATTGAGGGAGGAAATGGCCATAATATTCCAATCCTCCTTTAGATATGGGGGTGGTGCCAGAGGACTGGAGAATTGCAAATGTTACACCATTGTTCAAAAAAGGGTGTAAAGATGAACCCAGCAACTGCAGGCCAATCAGTTTGACCTCAGTAGTGGGGAAGCTTTTAGAAACAGTAATCGGCAAAATTAAGTCACTTGGACAACTGTGGATTTATTAAGGTAAGCCAACACGGATTTGTTAAAGGCAAATCGTGTTTAACTAACTTGATTGAGTTCCTTGATGAGGTAACAGAGGGTTGATGAGGGTAATGCAGTTGACGTAGTGTACATGGATTTCCAAAAGGCATTCAACAAAGTGCCACATAATAGGCTTGCCGGTAAAGTTGAAGCCCATGGAATAAAAGGGACAGTGGCAGCATGGATACGGAATTGGCTAAGTTATAGGAAACAGAGTAATGGTGAACGGTTGTTTTTTGGACTGGAGGAAGGTATACAGTGGTGTTCCCCAGGGGTCGGTTCTAGGACCACTGCTTTTCTTGATGTATATTAATGACGTGGGTGTACAGGGCACAATTTCAAAATTTGCCGATGAGACAAAATTTGGAAGTATAGTGGAGAGTGATAGACTTCAGGAAGACATAGACAGGCTGGTGAAATGGGCGGACACGTGGCAGATGATGAAATTTAACGTAGAAAAGTGTGAAGTGATACATTTTGGTAGAAAGAATGAGGAGAGGGCATATAAACTCAATGGTACAATCCTGAAGGGTGTGCATGAACAGAAGGACCTGGGGGTATGTGTGCACAAATCGTTGAAGGTGGCAGGGCAGGTTGAGAAAGCAGTTAAAAAGGCTCACGGGATCCTGGACTTCATGAATAGAGGTATAGAGTACAAAAGTGTGGAAATTATGATGAACCTGTATAAAACACTGGTTCGGTCCCAACTGGAGTCTAATTCTGGGCACCACACTTTAGGAAGGATGTGAAGGCCTTAGAGAGGGTGCAGAAAAGATATACGCGAATGATTCCAGGAATGAGGGACTTCAGTTACGTTGATAGACTGGAGAAGCTGGGGTTGTTCTCCTTGGAGCAGAGAAGATTGAGAGGAGATTTGATAGAGGTGTTCAAAATCATGAGGGGTCTGGACTGAGTAGATAGAGGGAAACTGTTCCCATTGGCAGAAGGGTCGACAACCAAAGGACACAGATTTAAGGTGATTGGCAAAAGAACCAAAGGTGACGTAAGAAAAAACCTTTTTACGTAGCAAATGGTTAAGATCTGGAATGCACTGCCTGAAAGGGTGATGGAGGCAGATTCAATCACAGCCTTCAACAGGGAGTTGGATAAGTATCTGAAGGAAAGAACTTTGCAGGGCTACGGGGAAAGGGTGGGGGAGTGGGACGAGCTTAAGTGCTCTTGCAGAGAGCCGGCACGGGCTTGATGGGCCGAATGGCCTCCTTCCATGCTGTAACCATTCTATGATTTTAAATATGATAGTGGAACAAGGCTTTAAGTAATTTCATTATTACATCAATACCATTACAGTCAGGCTATTGTAAATACAGGCCTTGTTTTATATGAAGTGGCTTTCACACCTCAAGAAAACCAAGTGAATAGTGATTAAAGCTAGCAGTTATGAGCAACTACAGCTCCAATAACCAAATATTCAATAACTTTTCCATGGTTCTTGTGTACTTTTTGGCACTTTTAGCAAGTCTAAGCAGGATGGGTTGTAGGGGGTTCGGGAACATGGAGCCAGCGGGGTAATAGAGATGTCCTTTCTGCCCCAGGTTCTTCTCTCTCTCTCATTCATATATCTCATTCCCAGTATATGGATAATAAGAATTCAGACATTGACTGTGACAAATTATCAAGGTAAACTGCTTTTGGTGCATTAACTGAGTCAGTTCTGGGTCAGTGTAAAGTGAGAAATTACACAGCTGGAAAGCATTGCACTTATGATGGTACAGCCACGCACGTGAAATGTAAAAAATCTTGTTTTTCTGTTGAACAAAACAACCTCAAATTGAATGGACAGTTTTTCTGTGTTAATTGAATATTCCGCAAAGTTTATTTTCTGAAGGTCAGGTTGTTCACCTGCTTTCCTTCTGAGTTAAACATGCTCACACTCATACTCACTCCCTCCCTCCCTCCCTCTCTCTCTCTTCTCCCCGCCCCCCCCCCCCCTTGGATTTGGCTTGTTTTATTGCAGTAAGTAGAAATAGGAGTGCTGAGTGTGAGAGTGTGAAAAGATGGTCTCAGTAAAAGTGACTGTGAAGCTGTCGGACTAGCGTGAAAACCCAACTGGTTCACTGATTTCTTTAGGAAGGCCACCTGCCGTCCTTACCTGGTCTGGCCTATTTGTCACTCTGGTCCCACGCCAATGTGGTTGACTCTTAACTGCCCTCTGAAGTGGCCTAGCAAGCCACTCAGTTGTATCCGATCTCAGGAAAACTGTGGATGGGCAATAAATGCCAGCCTAGCAAGCCACTCCGTTGTAGGAAAATCACTACTGCATTGGTTTAACAAGGTGGCCCACCACCACCTTTTCAGGGCATCTAGGGATGGGCAAAAAATGCCAGCCTTGCCAGCGATGTCGACATACCAAGAATGAATTATAAAAATTGAAAAGCCAGTCATTCTGAGCTGCTTCTTCTCACGCCTCCTACCTTTAGAGATAGGCTAGATACAGAGATTTAGGAAGAAGTCCCCAGTCTTTCAGTCAGTGAATGTGCGCGGCACAGGCAACTAGGAAATAGAGGGAGAAAATTAAGAGGTAACTTACCAAAACCGTTCTAACTTTTAAGCCTGTGCTCATTCTACGTAAGAAAAAGCTGTATGTGTTCTCCAGTGCAACAGTATGCACCTTGGGTATCTCACAATCGAAAAGGAATCATCTTCTGTCAGGAGAAGATGGATGAGCCTTGTCATGCTACATTGTTGGCAAGTACAATGGTGGTTAGCAATCCAGAGGTCAAAGAGAGAAAGCCCTAAATATTTTCCAAACTATTTACCATAAAACTAATAGAACAAATACATTTGCAGCAACACAGTAAGCAGAAAGAGAAAGCAGAGATATTCTAAAAGCAAGAAAGTAAACCAAAATATTTCAAATAAATATGTTTTAGCCCATTAGCCAGCTTATACTGAAAGGCCCACTATTGGCATACAGAGCTTATACCGAAGACAAGTCAGGTGCAGGAAATCATCTATAATATTGAAAATCAGAGGGTGAATCTGTCACTGCACCAAAGATTGTGATGACGAACAGATGGTTGTGCGAGTGCGATAAGGTTCTGCGTAACATATTTTGTGTGGTTGAAATGAAATATGGGGCCAACAGAAAATGAAAGCTCTGAAATTAATTAAGCAGTCAGCAGGGTGCAGTGGTATGATGTACCAGATGACTTGAGGATTTATTTTCTTTATTATTGTGCTATTCATTTTTGATCAGTGCTAACTTTTTAATGACTCACCTTGGCGAGAGTCAGTTTATATCTGACTTTGCTTCCTTGGCAGTAATCCCAGTTTCTGATTCATTTAGTATCTGTGGTTAATTGTTTAGTTTGTTTGTTTCCTACGTTAATTATTATTTGCCTTTATTTGAAAGATGTTTCACTCTGCCATTAGCCAGCTGAGACAGTAGGTGACCTCCCAGGCCTTTGTCAATGCTGCTAAGGGTTAGGTGAGAGCAAAAGGTGATGTCCAAGCTGACCAGGCACTTCCTAAGGGGAAAGGGGGGAAATCTGAGGCAGAGCACTGAGCTCCTGGGTTCTCTAATTCACTTCACTGTTGCCAATCTCAGTTCACTATTACCACCTGTCTGCTATAAGGACAGTATCTAACACTTGTGTTGAAGTGATCCAGGGTCATTCTGCTGCCCCTCTTGGCTGCAATCACTATCTCTACAGATGGCTGAGATTCTGAACTTACTGTGTGGGAAATAATGGCCAAGATTCCACCCCTTGTCTCTCCACAGTAAGATGCAAGAACATAGGAACAGGAGTGGGCCATTTAGCCCCTTGAGCCTGTTCGCCATTCAGTGAGATCATGGCTGATCTGTGACCTAACTCCATATACCCGCCTTTGCCCCATATCCCTTAATACCTTCGGTTAACTGGAATCTATCAATCTCTGATTTAAAATTAATGATTGACCTAGCATCAACTGCCGTTTTCTGAAGACAGTTCCAAACTTCTACCACCCTTTGCATGCAGAAGTGTTTCCGAACTTCACTCCTGAAAGAACAACAGAAAATGCTGGAAACACTCAGCAGGCCAGGCTGTATCCGTGGAGAGAGAAACAGAGTTAACGTTTCAGATCTGTGACCCTTTGTCAGAATTGGAAAAAGTTAGGGATGTAACAGGTTTTAAGCAGGTGCAGAGGCAGGGAAAGAGGGGGGAGAGGGGAGGAAGGAACTAAAGGGATGGTCTGTGATCGGGTGGAAGGCAGGAGAGATTAAATGTTGCAAATGGTGATGGCAGAATCATCAACAGCTGCCGCCTGAAAAAATGGGGGCAGGGGTTATAGTCTGAAATTGTTGAACTCGATGTTGAGTCCAGAAGGCTGTAAAGTGCCTAATAGAAAAATGAGGTGCTGTTCCTCGAGCTTACGCTGGGCTTCATTGGAACAGTGTAAGAGGCCGAGGGCAGAGTGAGAGTGGAGTGGAGAATTAAAGTGACAAGCGACCAGAAGCTTGGGGTCACTCCTGAAAGGCCTGGCTCTAATTTTTAGGCTATGTCCCCTAGTCCTAGATTCCCCAACCAGCGGAAATAGTTTCATTCTATCTACCCTATCAGTTCCCATTAATGGCTTGAAAACTTTGATCAAATCAGCCCTTAATCTTCTAAATTTTAGGGAATACAATCCTAGTTTGTGTAATCTCTCCTCGTAATTTAACCGTTGGAGCCCAGGAATCATTCTAGTAAATCTACGCTGCACTCCCTCCAAGGCCAATGAACTGAACACAGTTCTCCAGATATCTAACCAGGGCTTTGTATAGCGGTAGCATGACTTCTAACCCCTTGCATTCTAGCCCTCTCGATATAAAGGCCAGCATTCCATTAGTCCTTTTGATTATCTTTTGTACCTGTCCATGACATTTTAATGATCTATGTACATGGACCCCTAAGTCTCTGTGGACCTCCACTGCTTCTAGCTTTTCACTATTTAGAAAGTACTCTGATCTATTCTTTTTTGGTCCAAAGTGGATGACCCCACACTTGCCTATATTGAAATCCATTTGCCCCAGTTTTGCCCATTCACTTAATCTATTAATATCAGATTTGATCAATTCAAGGTTTTAGTCTAATAGTTTTATACTGTGCTAAATGTTACTCTGTTTTACCCACTTATCTGTTACTTTTAATTAAATACTTGTGTTTGAAGCGCATCTGACCCACCACTTTCCCACTTAGACAGCCATTTGTCTGGTGCATGTTTTCCTGTAACTTGACTTTCCCGTGTGACCTGGATCGCTCAGAATTCCAGTATTCTGATTTTACCAGCATTCAGAAGAGTGATTCGGGGAGCCACGTTCTGATGATGGAATCCAGTGCCCAAATGAAGTTAGAATTTGAGTCACAGTTTAATTTGATCCACGTGGACCAAAAGATGGGATAGAAATCCATCCTAGCAGGAGAAGAATAGCTCTGGTGGCTGTGTGTAGTGAAATTGTAAGTAAGGGCATTAAGATTTCCTCGGATCAATATTTCCAGTAAAATCGTAAACAAGGTCTTTTTTAACACTTACAATTTCAGTAGAAGTACCGCCCAGAGGAAATCCTCATGAATGTATTTACAATTTCGATACACATCATAGCCAGAGCAAATCTTCCCCTGGGATAACCTCTTAACTACTCTTGGAAAGTTTCCACTTTATTATTTTCAGAATCGTAATACTTTAACCTGAGTATGGAATGTTCTTGCCCCCTACTGATGGCATTCAGCTAATGCTATATACACTGAGTCTGCAACCAGATTCAGCCAGAGATAAAATGTTTCTTTCTAGTTTGCTGTCAGACACGTCAGTCAACACACACTGTATCTCCATTACATTATATTAGACTGTCAGCAACCTTGAAAGACAAATCAGTTGGCAGCATTTTCATTAAGTGTTCCTGGGCAAATTCTGTGTCTGTCTAACTCTACTGTCTCCATGCTGAAAAGAGCCGAGATTTGCATTATCGTGTCAGTAATGGAAATGCACTTCTGTGTGGTTTGCTGTGAGGCAAATTTACTCATTTGTCTGGGCTAGTCTTTGAATTCTGACCTGTGCTCTATCTGACCTCCATTCACTACTCCCATCTTTATTCTGAAGGAGTAATTTTATGAATTTGCACTGCCAGCGGGGTGCCTTCTGCATTGAGAATGAACATTGAAACTCGTGTTTGCCACACACAATCATCCAACTAGTGTTGGGAGGACTCGTAAAAATCAACATTTCATTGTACAGTACACACGTCTGCTGCATATATGACAAATAAAATTGAATTGAATTGAAATGGTTGTAAAATTATGGGCATGCGCACCTGAATTTCTGATGCATGTCTCTCCATCTTGAGCACAAAGTCAGAAAATGTTCCCTATCACTTTTGGAATTTCAGAAGAATCAAATAACATATCTAGAAACTATTTTGATTTATTATATAACATTTAGATATACAGCATGAAACTTATGACCTCAATTTGACGACACTATCACAAGCACAGAGTAATTAGCAACCATTTGACAGTTTCGACTTAACTCTGTGAACCTCTAAATATGGTAGGTTATACATCATTTTATTCAGCATAGTGTCCCTGCATCACAATGTGTGATGCATAATAATCTGCTTGTATTAGTTTGCCTGAGGTTATTGTGAAAAAAATAAGACAATAGCAAAAATGATCAAAATACTTAAGGAACTGCAGCAATTACACATGTACGAGTTAACAGCAAATACAGAAAGACGAAGCTCCTTTAAAGGAGAGGAGAAGTTGGTGCAGGAGTACCTTTTGTTGGAAGTGCTCCCCCATTGTCTATTAAAAAAATACACTCTTGATTTTCATCTTGGCCACCTGAAATCAATGGGATGAAAATCAGGCGCATACTACAACGGACAGGTGATCTTCTCTAACAGATTACCACGTAGCCGGTGAAGGTGAAAATCACTGCTACTGAATTTTATTTTCTCCATACAGAGATCTACAATGTTGGGTTTGTTTGCCTCCAGGCCATTCCAGTAATATCACAGACAGGCATATGTCTTGGAAGGGATCCACCGATTGCAAAGGGATTTGTCACTTTGGACCAGCTTGGTGGCCAAGAGCAGCCTGATCTTGGGGAATCGTACTTCCTCCTATTCAAGGCAATATATTAAAAAAAAATTTGGCCTGTAATTTGCAGTCAGCGGCGAAGCAAAGGCATTCGCCGCTGGCCCCGAAATAAGCTTCCCACAAAGATCTCGTGAACTCTGTGGCAAGAAGTTCGGCTTTTCCAACGTGAAGTTGAAATCAGCCTAAGTTAATGGGGAATCCCTAACGCAAACTGCTGTGAGGTAAACGAGCTGTCTAAGCAGCCAATCAAAATGCAGAATTCTCACAGACCGAGACCCGGGAAGTGAGTAAGCTCCTCTGATTCTAACTTTTTAAAAATGTTAGAGAGCAAAACAAAGATTGGGGGTCTTGCATGGGGAAAAGGTAAACCTGAAATAAAGATGAACAAACTTTAAAAAAAAAAAAATCTTAAAAATTGTAATTTTTATTAAAATGGATAAATTTGACACTCCACAAAATTAAAATTAGTTCTTCAGGGCCATAACGTTTGCTTAGCAGTCAGTACACCGTTAAAACCCCAGTTACACCTAATCCAATGGGTCTAACTTTTAACAGCAATATTACCGTGGAAGAGTATTACCGTGGCCTATTACATTGTTCCAATAAAGCTCAACGTAAGCTCGAGGAACAGCACCTCATCTTTCGATTAGGCACTTTACAGTCTGCCAGACTCAACATCGAGTTCAACAATTTCAGATAATTATCCCTGCCCCCATTTTTCATGCAGTATGATTTTTGCCACTCCCATTTGCAACATTTTATCTTTCCTGCCTCTTACAAAAGTACAGGATGTTCTTTCAATTCCTTCCTCCCCTCCTAAACCCCCCCCCCCCCCACTGTCTCTGCAACTGCTTAACATCTGTTACATCTCCAGCTTTTTCCAGTTCTGATGAAGGGTCTCAGACCTGAAACGTTAACTCTGTTTCTCTCTCCACGGATGCTGCCTGGCCTGCTGAGTATTTCCAGCATTTTCTGTTGTTATTAAATTCCTTTGTCCGCTATTTTAAAGGAGGAATTATCCTCTTTATTTGAATCACACAACGTAATTTCAAGGCTAAATATTTGTTTAAATAGACAATAGAATTGCATCGAATTTGCAGCACAGAAATAGGCCATTTGGCCCAAATGGTCCATGCCTCTTCATCTAACTCTATGAGCATAACATTCTATTCCTTTCTCCCTTGTGTATCTATCTGCCCCTTAAACGCATCTATGCTATTTGCCTCAACTACTCTGGGTAAAGAAGTTCCTCCTGAATTCCTTATTAAATTTATTAGTGACATATTTATGTCCCCTAGTTTTGGAGAGTACTTTGGACAAGAAAGTATTCCCCCTTTTTAGACTTCCCTTCAACTTTAAGCACGAGCGACTCCTGTGGTGTGCTCCAGTCATAATGCTTCAAGAAGGAATTATAGCCCGGCTATAAATCTTTGATATTTGACATGAAGTCAGTTGTCCTCATCAAGTCCATATAGTTTTGGACTGCACTGAGTGAGTCTAGGTGCTAGCTGATTTTTACAAAGTTGAAAGTGGATGTGGAGCTAATCAGTTTATAAAAAAAACTTTGAATAACTGTTTTAGTTTTTATAACACTCAAAGTTGCAATGCTTACATTTCTATATTGGGGAAAACTACTGTTGACCTTGGAGGTCAACAAGATTGATGCATTAAAACTGTGTCTCATAATTTACTGTTCTCAAATGCCATATTTACTATGCCTGTCTGGTAACAGCATATGAACACAAAGTGAGGTATGTTAAATTTAGACAATGTTTTTTCATTTAGTTGATTCAGTGCACATGTAGTGACTGAGTCTGGTGCTTGCTGCTGGGATATGAACATTCATGATGTGATCCATTTATCTTCAGTGTAAATGTCAAGTACATCTTTAGAGTAAGCCAGCTAGTTGCTACATCACAGGGTTTGAGATGAACATTGTAAGATCACCAACAAATTGTATTTTTTTACCTTTGTTTTTAAAAGAAACATTGATTTATTTTCTTCCCATTCCCCTCTCCTGAAGTCTTCATGCAGTACTAGCCTCCTTTCTGTTTTTTCATTTAGAACAGTTTTCATAGTACAGTATAGGAATGTATAGGAAAGCTCAAACCTGCATTCTACTCTGCGACTCCAGAGCAATTTTCTTTTGCTACAAATATTTAGGATGACAAACCTAGGGCATGTGATTTGTGATCACTCAGATACCGGCATCTCCACTGCCTTTGAGACTTGTTACGCACACTTGCAATACTTAAGCTGCAAATCGCATGATATGTGTTAGGTTAGTGGGCTGTCACACCACACCAAATCACTTGTTCTAACACACATCATATGGTATCAGGGCTTCTATAGCAAATAGCTCCATTAAGATATCCTAGATAATGTTGCATTAATGAGTCTATGCAACTTCATATGGACAGTATGGGTGAATCTCATTGTAGACCTCCAGACCAGTAATAATTGCAGTTCTTAGCCAATAGGTGACCCCCACCCCCACTGCCGCCATGTGAAAATTGTCATCTTGAGCACTACAGATGGCAGAGGAACCAAACCAGATAGCTGCCATTACCAACATCTATATAGCTAGACCTACATTCATTATTATCCCACTAAATGTGCTCACTAAAGGTCTGTGAGATGGAAGATTTGGTACGTGGTACCAACAAGCATTAAATAAATGTTTGACCAACCTTTTAGGAACTCCTGACGAACAATGACTCT
This sequence comes from Somniosus microcephalus, assembly GCF_052327205.1. Lineage (NCBI taxonomy): Eukaryota > Metazoa > Chordata > Chondrichthyes > Squaliformes > Somniosidae > Somniosus > Somniosus microcephalus. The sequence goes on along the minus strand of NC_141003.1, from coordinate 71,891,693 downwards.
ATAGGCAGAATAAAATACAACAATCTGATAAGGGAAGATGTCAACTGCAAATCTTAGTTTCTCTCCACACCATTTGTTAAAATGGACAGGTCTGTGGACACAATCACAGGGGTGAAATTGGATATTGTATCCTCCACTTCCAGACAGATCAAATTGCAACAAACTCATCTGCTTAGTTGCACTCGCTTTCAATAAGCCCCATGCAGAAAGTCTGAATTGTATTTCCTTGTGGCAGTAGTGTTTGGTATAACCGTCTCCTGATTAAGTCAGATAACATTAAGGCCCCCTACCAGAGCCTGCTGGTGTGTGTGTCAAGAGCCCTTTGTATTATTATAATGGTATATAGACGAGCCACTTAAACAAGACAAATAAAGGGAATTCACCCTGAAAATATGATTACGTGAAAACTAAAGGTTCTTTGCCACTAGTACGAGTCACAAAGCCAGCCCCTTCTAGGGCATGCTTCCTTACCGAATTTGAAAATATTACACAAGAGTGAGCATCTTCCTAATGTTTCCACCACTGTCAGATCTGAAACTTTGCAACTTGGGATCCAATTGGCTTGCTTTATCTGATTTTTCAGCTGCCCATTGTTAGATTTAAGGTCCTAAAAGTTACTGTTCGTGACAAATGCTATTTTAACGGAGACTGTCACCAGTTTATTTTAAATAGGTTAGAGCTTCAGTTAAAATGACAGAGGAATTTCATAGCAGTGTAAGAACAAGTACCCACTAATTTGACCAGCAGTAATTTTTAGGCTGAAGAACTAAAGTGGAATAAATTGCTAGCATATTTAATATCCTGCCTCCAGATGTCTTTAGCAGTCACATTTTAGGAGAGCTAAACTCTTACAAGAGCATGCTTAACATAAAATTCATGAGGCTTCAATTTTATAGCTGGCCACCTCTGGCCATTTGGTAATAAACATTTTTTGTGGCTTAATCCATGCCACCAAAGGACAGATGTAAAATATGTAAAAATAAGCCTTACGGGAAAATGTTCTGTTTTACATTATTTTCGAACGATGCCAGTGGCAGATGCAATGTTGCAGCAGTCAGTGTTACTCAAATATATGAAACAATAGGCTGACCATCCATCCTGACATTCAGGCCACTGTGGTCTGATCCTATGCTGACCTTGCCACTGAATTAATATTCGTTCCACAGATTTAGGCTAAATTACAGCTGCTGGCAAAGCTAAGATTGTGTTATCCATTCCAGATGTGAAGAAGTGTTTTTTTCTCTTTCGATAAGTTGCTGCCTGTTATTTGAAACCTGAGAAGGCGTTGGAGCAAGTAAAGGGTTAACAGAATAGACAAAGTGCTCTCTGGCTATTGCCTCCAGGCCTGGCCAACACAGTCTGAGGCAATCTGCTTTTATCTTTCATTACTTGAATAAACCACTGCTGTGTTTAAAGAAGATTGGAAAAAAAAGTCAAAATGATTAGACTTGAGTTCTTATGCAATTTTTACCAATTAAGCTTGTAAAATTAGCAGCAACCTTAATAATCAAAGTAAGCTTGCCAGTACCACCACTTCTCCCTGAAGCTATTCAAATTAGAGTGTGCCAAAAAACACAGATCTAAAACATTCCAATTCCGTGACAGCATTGCAGAGCCTCAAAGAGTGCAGCATTGTCAAAGGTGCTGTCTTTCAGTTGAGATGTTAAACCTCTCAGATGACTGTACAAGATCCCATTGTAGTATTTGAAGAAGAGCAAGGGAAACTCGAGGGAATACTAGCAAAGTTTATACAGCCAGTCCTCATAATTTAAGTACTGTGTGGCTCAGGCTAATGTGTCCAAAAACTTATGACCTCGAAAACTATGATCAAATCACCCCTTAATTCTCTAAATTCCAGAGAATACAACCCTAGTTTGTGTAATCTTTCCTTGTAATTTAACCCTTGGAGTCCAGGTATTATTCTAGTAAATCTACGCTGCACTCCCTCCAAGGCCAATATATCGTTCCTCAGGTGTGGTGTCCAGAACTGAACACAATACTCTAGGTGTGGTCTAACCAGGGCTTTGTATAGTTGTAGCAAGACTTCTAATGCCTTGTATTCTAATCCTCTAGATATAAAGGCCAGCATTCCATTAGCCTTTTTGATTAATTTTTGTACCTGTCTGTGACATTTTAATAATCTATGTACAGTACATGGACCCTTAAGTCTCTTTGGACCTCCACTGCTTCTAGCTTTTCACTATTTAGAAAGTATTTTGATCTATCCTTTTTAGGTCCAAAGTGGATGACCTCATACTTGCCTATATTGAAATCCATTTGTCACAGTTTTGCCCATTCACTCGATCTATTAATATCTCTTTGTAATTTTACACTTACATCTTTACTGCTTACAATGCTGCCTATCTTTGTGTCATCGGCAAACTTCTGTATGTGGCTCTCTATCCCTTCATCTAAGTTGTTAATAAATACAGTGAATAGTTGAAGCTCCAACACAGATCCCTGTGGGCTGCCAGTTAGAGCACCACCAAAGAAACTGATTATCTGATCATTTAGCTCATTGCTGTTTGTGCGACCTCGCTGTGCGCAAATTGGCTGCTGTGCTTCCCTACATTACAACAGTGAATACACTTCAAAAGTACCTTCATTGGCAATGATGTGCTTGGGACGCCCTGAGGTTGTGAAAAGCACTATATAAATGCAAGTTTGTTCTTGCTATCTTTGTTGAGAATAATGAATTTAAAGCACCAACTCCTTTGCGGTGTTGGTCAGAACTCCTTCTGTTTGACGCAGTGGCTGTACTCGGAACATATTGCTGTATTAGTGACGCCAGCTCCCGACACAGGCCTTGAGCAGCCAGCAGCAACCCCTTAATCAACTTGTTGGATGCACTAGCCCTAGTGAGTGCGGCAAGTTTACTTTGGAATTGCTTCTAGCTGTGTGACGGTCATGTTTTGGGAGCTGGTAGTACTAACACGGCATAAATACAAGACAAAGCCAGCTTGAGTGAGTGTGACAACCAATTCATGCTGAAATATGGCCTGTTTCATGCTCTTGACTCAATCACGAGGAACTGAGTTGAGATTGCCCAAACTCACCTCACTTCATGTAGCTGTCAGAGAGAAAGCCCACATATTCCATCAGTTTTGGCTGGGTTCCAACCAGGTTGCAGAGGTGAAAGGACCGTGTTTTAACTCACTTTACCTTTCAGACTTTCCTACTAGAGCTGCTGTTAAAGTATTTCATCCTGCAGCTTGATTGAGTTAAGCATTTCCAGGATGGTTGAAGAAGTAAAGAGTTCAGGATGTGAAATGCTTGTGAAAATTCTTCCTGCTATTCATTTTTCTTGCCAATTTCCCCCCACCTCCTTCCTGCAAGGCATTGGCATCTTGCTAGGTTACATTTCTATGTGCGACGGTTGTTGTCTGGTCGGTACCTTGGTCAAATGGCCATTAGCCATGTGCCGGGCTATTTGACCGCACTGGCAATCTTGCCCTCATCCAATGTCCAAACGCATGCACTTCCACTTCCACCAGGGGTTACTGGATAGCAATCAGGAGTGGAGCCTTGTCCAGTTGTCCCGTCCACCCCTCCCAAAAAAAACCAGAAAAACAGGCTAATTGTAGCAGCCCAACTGCCACCCTGACTGGGATCAGCTGTCTCAACATAGACCTGTGATCTAGCCTGGGGCCTTCCTGTTCTGTACGGTTCAGCTACTCACTAACTAAACTCACTGAGCCAACAGCCTGGCTGGTATTTATTTATTTAATTTTTTTAATTCAATCATGGGATGTGGGCGTCATTGGCAAGGCCAGCATTTATTGCCCATCCCTAATTGCCCTCGAGAAGGTGGTGGTGAGACGGCGCCTTGAACCGCTGCAGTCCATGTGGTGAAGGTAATCCCACAGTGCAGTTAGGTAGGAAGTTCCAGGTTTTGACTCAGCAATGATAAAGGAATGGCGATATATTTCCAAGTCAGGATGGTGTGTGACTTGGAGGTGGTGGTGTTCCCATGCGCATGCTGCCCTTGTCCTAGGTGGTAGAGGTCGGGGGTTTGGGAGGTGCTGCCGAAGAAGCCTTGGCAAGTTGCTGCACTGCATCTTGTAGATGGTACACACTGCAGCCACGGTGTGCTGGTGGTGGAGAGAGTGAATGCTTAAGGTGGTGGATGGTGTGCCAATCAAGCGGGCTGCCTTGTCCTAGATGGTGTCGAGCTTCGAGTGTTCAGCTGCACTCATCGAGGCAAGTGGAGAGTATTCCACCACACTCCTGACTTGTGCCTTGTAGATGGTGGAAAGGCTTTGGGGAATCAGGAGGTGAGTCACTCGCCACAGAATACCCAGCCTCTGACCTGTTCTTGTAGCCACAGTATTTTCCGACCAAAGTACAGGAAACTTTGTGCTATCCGGAGGTTGAATGTCCGGCAGCTTCGATCTAATGGCAGAAATCAGCAGCCGTTTTGGTTAGGTTTTTTTTCTTCTCCTAGCATTCTTTTCATAGGCAGGCTCTGGAAAGCGTCTTTGTAGCTTAGCAACAGCTTCAGAGACGCTTCCAAGCTACTAGGCCGAGTGTTTACAAGCTGTTGCTGAGCAACAGTGTTTGTGGTCAGATACCGCAGGCTCTGGAAGGTGTCTCTGTATCTTGGCAACAGCTTCAGAGACGCTTCCAAGCCATGGGCCGAGTGTTGACAAGCTGTTGCTGAGCAACAGTCTTTGTTGTCAGATACGGAGATGAAAAGCTCCTATCTGATAACATTGACGCTGTGATGCGCCATCAATTACTCAAAAGACTGAGGTTAAGCGAGTAACAACCAGGCTTTTATTAACTAAAGAATGAAGGTCTAGTCTCGAGTGGTCGACCCGTCCAGAATACTAAGGGACTGGGAGGTAGTCACTTATATACCTGGAATAGTGGGAGGAGTCAGCCGAGGCATGTCCAGACCTGTACCTAGTGGAATACACATACACATACAGACAGGTATAACAGTGGTTTACCACACGCTGGTCTATCCGGAAGTTTTGAGGCAACGGCAGCAGCTCGGTCCCATGGGTGCCGGATAGCACAAAGTTTCCTGTACATATTATTCTCTCTTTTTCTCTACTTAAGTCATGCTGTATAGCTTACATCATGCTTGCTGGCTTTGCCTTTCTCCAATTCATGCTCTTTTTCTATTCATTAGTCTTTTGCGCTCACTTCCCAAGTCTCAGTGCTTCTGTGAACATTGCTCTTAGTCTTTCTTTGTTCTAAAACATGCAGTTTTATTATTAATAATAAGTACTTTTAAATGAAATTTATTCCACTAATCCAATCAGGTTCAGGTGAGTTTTGCCTTTGTGGTTAATCATTTCAACTAAACCTAATGATTGAATAAGTGCTGTGTAATTCATTCAAAGCAATCTATTATTCTCTTTATTTCACAATTAAGCTAATACTTGACTATAAAGGACTGCTTATTCAGGACTCATAAATATAGCTCTTTTACATAAATTTGGTTAATTGCAACCTTTTTCCTTCACTCTGGCTTGTTGCATTTGACAGGATTGATCTTCTGATACTGCATGGGATATTTAGTTCCTTTCATTTCGTTAATATCTATTATGCATACACCTATTCCACTGAATGTCTCCACATACAAGCAGTAAATGCATTCAAATTGCTTCACTTAAGGCTTCTAGACCAACAGCTTGTTTCTGCTAATTCCCTTCTGTCTACATTAGATGGCAGATCCTCAATTAAATTACTTAAGTCTGTGGCTCTTCATTCTTTTCTGTCTTGCCCCTTTCTTTTTAATTGGACTGTAATTTCACACGGGTACACATTTTGTGAACTTGTTCTATCCACCACGTGGAAGCTTTGGATTTTGCCAGATGCTGAGTTCTAACCTGAGTCATGTGATCTGTCAGTTTCTATAAGCCAGTTGGATTCATGTCCCTTAATTATACAGTGTCATAATCTTTTTGCCTGAAATTATGAAACTCACAAATTAAAGTCAGAATAAAGTAATGAATTATTCTGAGAGTGCGAGGGTTGTAATCAGTGTTGAAAAACGTAGCATTTACCAAATGTTTTGCCAGTGTGGTTGGCCTTGGTAACTTTATAGAATACAAGAATGACAGTGACAATGTTGACATCTTATGGTACTCCTGTACTTTGTCAATGTGTCATGGAGGCAGTTCAACACTGGCACTTAAAGCTTTGGATATAGTTATAACTATATTTTTTAAGCCTTTGAAAGTAAGCTTTTACAAGCACCATGTAACCCACATTTTACTTGTGTAAATTAAGGTTCCTTTTGTTAAATTATTGTGAATTTGGAATGGCATCTTTTGAAGCACTGCTTGTTGCCTGTGGTTATGGAATCGAGTGTTGTACATCACCAGTGGTGCAGCACATCTGAAACAAATAGCTTTGTTCTCTTTATGGTGGTTTAACCAAAGAGCCAATTTGTATGAGGACATCTGTTTCCTTTTGGTTTCGGCACCTCTCACGGCCAGACAGCACAGTAAAGTTTCTTAAAATATTGCTGTTGAGAAAAGACGGAGGAAACGAGTGGTTCACTGGATTAGAATACTCTTGTTTCATCTCTGACACTTGGGTTCAAAGCTAGCCTAGATTGATATAATGAAAGTCTTCTCTCTCTCTGCTAATGAATTTGAGCCAAATCTTAAGCCAGATCCAATTGGGGGTGGAACAGCACAAAACTGCCCATAATTCAGCACTAATTGGCATCAAGATAGCAGTCTCACCCGGAGAGGCTATGAGGTTGATTGGTGCAAAAAGTGGAATGTTACACTGGGGACACTTTTCCAAGACTGAAGTTATGCCATATGGGGGACAAATTCTTCTGCCGCTATGTGTAGCAATATCGTAAATGTGTTGGTGTTTATTTTTTCTTTTCTAGGAAGAAGAAAGTCAAAGTAAATGTGGGTTCACTAAATATATGCTAACCAAAGTGTTAGTGATCAAATTCTGTACTTTTGGAAAAAATTATGCACTAACTCCAAGGCTAATCCCTGTTTTTAGGTAAAGCTTTTAAAAAATCAAATGAATAATCGACTTCAATTTCCCCACTATATTGGAAGTGGAACTCTAGTAATGAAAAACAATTTTCATTATGCTTCAGAGTTGTTATCGCTGTACCCATAGATTATGATTTAGCAAAATTGTAAGCATGTTATTTTCTAATGCATTTGCGACGTGACTACACGTGGCAACCAGAGCATTTGCAACAACAGCCTGTATTTATATAGCGCCTTTAGCATAGTAAAACGTCCCAAAGCACTTCACAGGAGCGTTATCAAACAGAATTTTACACCAAGCCACAAAAGGAGATTTTAGGGCAGATAAAGCTTGGCCAAAGTGGGAGGTTTTAAGGAGCGTCTTAAAGGAGGTAGAGAGGCAGAAAAGTTTAGGGAGTGAATCCCAGAGCTTAGGGCCTTGGCAGATAAAGGCATGGGCGCCAGTGGTGGAGTGATTAAAATCGGGGATGCTCCAGCGGCTAGAATTGGAGGAGCGCAGATATCTCGGAGGGTTGTAGGGCTGGAGGAGGTTACAGAGATAGGAAGGGGCGAGGCCATGGAGGGATTTGAAAACAAGGATGAGAATTTTAAAATCGAGGCGTTGCTAAGCTTAGTCTTCCTGCATTGCACTGTATCTGACCTGAGAGTGCTTGATATTAGCAATGGGTGCAAAAAGCAACAAAAAAATCTTCCATCCCCCAGCAATTTGATGAGTATGAAATTTATCAAAATATAAATTAAGTTGATGGTTATATAGAAGAAAACAATCCAGGTGCAGTCTGCTTATTTCTGTCAGGATTTCTCAGGAGACCTAGTGTTTTAAACAAGCTATTTCCTTTTTATTTTTACATCTGTTGTACAGATCCATCTGGTTTCAAGCACCTTCAGAGCTGCCTCTCCAATGAAGCAGATCTACAACAGGATCCTGTTTTAGCAAAATGATTTGCAGAGGCTTATATTTTAATTTTTTTTCCAGTATCTGTCACACAAGCCGAAGTCGTTACTTTGGAGAAGAGGATGGATGTGATTATCATTTTGTATCTGAACAAATGTTTGAAGAAATGATTCAACTGGTAAGAATGCTCTGACGTTAGAGATCCATGTAAAGGATTGGACATAATGAATTCATAATTTTTTTTAAACACTTTGGGAACATTTCCAGAATTTTTATTAAAGTGGAATTAGATTGGGTTTCTGTTAAAGTATGCCTGAATGCAGATTATTATTTCTACTTAAACATTGAGAACGTCTGTTTGATTGCCCTGTGTCCACCTCTCCCACCATTTGCTGTTCACACCTCTTCAGCCTGACGCAGCACCATGACTACCTTGGTCAAAGCCACCAATAATGTCCTATGTGACTGCAACTGTGTTGTCTTATCATTTATCATTCTTCTTCAAAACCTCTCTGCAGTCTTTGATGTGGTAGATTACTCCATCCTTCTGCAGTCCTTCTACTCAATGGTTGTATAATTCAACATTTAGAACATGATTAAATTGCACTTTATAATTCCAGTGCTGTTGCCTTGTACCCTATTGGGACAGATTAAGTTTTTCCCTTTGTTTTATTTCCACTTCCCCATTTTTAAAAAACAAACCACCCCTTGTCCACACATAATTGTTCACTTGAGAGATCTCGGGGGAGAAATTAGTTTTAGCCAGTAAAATTGCCGGTGAGGTAATGGCCACAAAGCTAACAGAGCAAAATTCATCTGGGGGATGGAGATTGTTGGTGCAGCGCTTACCTGCCACGCAATGCCGTCCTGGTGGCGTTACTGGAGGCATCCGACCTGAAGCTTGTGTGCAGGAGCGGCGTTCGAGCTTCGCACAGCTTCTGGAAGCGAGGCTGTGGCGCTGTAAAGGAATTGTGGGCAATGAAGAGGTCTGAGAATTAAAGAGGCCATGCATACTGAAGCAAACAAATTAAAATTAAGTGCACAATGCAGTTTTCAGCTCTTTCAGCCTTTAAAAAAAATATTTGATATTAAAAAGAAGTCCCAAATGTGATTATTCAGCTCTTACAGCTGAATTACATAGAAACATAGAAGATAGGAGCAGGAGTAGGCCATTCGGCCCCTCGAGCCTGCTCCGCCATTCAATGCGATCATGGCTGATCATCCAAATTCAGTACCCTGTCCCTGCTTTCTCCCCATATCCTTTGATCCCTTTAGCCTTAAGAAATATATCCAACTCCTTCTTGAATATATTTAATGAATTGGCTTCTACTGCCTTCTGTGGTAGAGAATTCCACAGGTTCACCACTCTCTGGGTGAAGAAATTCCTCCTCATCTCTGTCCTAAAGGGCGGCACGGTGGCATAGTGGTTAGCACTGTTGCCTCACAGCGCCAGGGACCCGGGTTCAAATCCGGCCTCGGGTGACTGTCTGTGTGGCGTTTGCACATTCTCCGTGGGTTTTCTCCGGGTGCTCCGGTTTCCTCCCACAGTCCAAAGATGTGCGGGTTAGGTTGATTGGCCATGATAAAAAAAAATTGTCCCTTAGTGTTAGGGGGGGATTAAATACGCGGGGTTACGGGGATAGGGCTTGTGTGGGATGGCTGTCGGTGTAGGGACCGGGTGCTAGGGTTTGGATGATCAGCCATGATCTCATTGAATGGCGGAGCAGGCTCGAAGGGCCGAATGGCCTACTCCTGCTCCTATCTTCTATGTTTCTATGTAAATGGCTTACACCTTATCCTTAGACTGTGACCCCTGGTTCTGGACTCCCCGATCATCGGGAACATCCTTCCTGCATCTAGTCTGTCTAGTCCTGTCAGAATTTTATAAGTTTCAGTGAGATCCCCTCTCATTCTTCTAAACTCTAGCGAGTATAAGCCCAATCGACCCAATCTCTCCTCATACGTCATTCCTGCCATCCCAGGTATCAGCCTGGTGAATCTTCGCTGAACTCCTTCCATGGCAAGAACATCCTTCCTCAGATAAGGCGACCAAAACTGCACACAATACTCCAGATGTGGTCTCACCAAGGCCCTGTACAACTGCAGCAAGACATCCTTGTTCCTGTACTGAAACCCTCTCGCTACGAAGGCCAACATACCATTTGCCTTCTTAACCTCCTGCTGCACCTGCATGCTTACTTTCAGCGACTGGTGCACAAGGACGCCCAGGTCTCATTCCCTTCCTAACCTCAAGAAATGGGAAAAATACCTCGGCACTAACACAAATGGCTCAACAAGCCAGGGAAGGGACACCCAGGGTCTCGTACACAGCACTCTAGCTTTGCGCAGGGGTTCAACTCTGCAAGACTGGCCCTCTACCCACGGGCCAGGAGGCCCTCCAGAAAGAACAATGTGAGAGTACATCACCGAGGCCGTCACTGCCAGCAGTGTCTCTCTCACCACCTGGCTTCAGTGCCCAAGGCAGCGTCATGACCTCAGACCACTGGTCAGGGTCAGTGAATGTATCTTCAAAAACCGTCTCCTACCAACTGCACCACTAGCCTCACGCTGCTCAATGCACGACCCCCACCCCCATCACTCACTTACCAACAATCTGCACCAAGTACAAGGCACATCTTCCATTCCTACCCTCACCTCACCTCCTTGGAGGAGACGGTGCAGGCCATTCTTGGCAAGAGCATGGCTGAGCCCTTGGCCAGCGGCAGGGCTGAAAGGATACAAGATGCTGGTGTCCTCATATATTATCCTCCTTCTGGCATGCACCTTATGCTTTCCCACCCTCCCATCACCACAACTCCACTCTTGTGCCTTCCTCATTTCACACACCCAAGAAATGCAGCCTGCCCAGCCAGTGGGTGACCAAGAAGAGGGGGAGGAGAGTGAAGAAGAACAAAAAGATGATTAATTTGACACTCCCAGCCTCCAGGTCAACCAGCAAGGCCATTTGCAGTGTTCCCCACTGAAAGTCAGCAGCCTTCCACCAGCCATGCTGCAGCCACTGGAGTAGCACTGCATGACATCAGTAGGATAGGCAAAGGCACTTACAAGACAGTCACAAAGAGAATGCATACGGGTGATGAGTTGATTTCTTGATGTCACATTCGATGGATAGATGTATTTAGGTGGATTGGAAAGTTTGCTTTGTGGTGGCTTTTATTTCAGCATCGTGGCCAAGAGTACGCTGTGATGGTCAGTAACAGATGGAATGTAAGATATGGGACTAATGATGAAAGGGGAATTGGAGCTGTGGTCACTGGTGAATGATTCCATCTTGGATATCCCGGTCACAAAGGGGCTGTCTGGGATGCATCCTTCTGTCTGATTCCTCCTCTTCTGCTTCCTCCTTTTCTGTGTCTTCCTCTTCCCTCTGCAAGCGGATGCTGTAAATGTGAAAGGACTGCATAAAAGTTTTGAAATACTCAGCTGGTCCGGCAGCATCTTGACCTGAGACGTGAACTCTGTTGTTCTCTCCACAGATGTTGCCTGCTGAATATTTGCAGCATGTTCTGTCTTTTCAAAGGCCTTCATTTACCATCCAAGCCCTTGCAAGCATCCAGCAGCACTCCCTACACACTTGCAAAACTTTTCACATCTATTGCAGCAAGCCACCACTTCAGTAAAATAAAAAAAAGTCCAAAAGCTTAAATCCAAACTTAGCTGAATGATGTGTCTGTCCCTTTAAGAGGTGCAGACATCGCCACTGTCGGCCTGCTTGCTCACCAGATTAACCTGGCGTGCTTAGGACCCAGCGCTGAATTCAGTTACTGGCAGCACAAAGGTAAGGTTGAAAATGGTGGCTGCCGCAGGACTCACCAGCAACTGGCAAAAGAACGGCAGCCACGGTTTGTGACTTTTAATGGCGCGAAGACCACAAATTTCTAGCCCCCAGTGTCTGGAGCACTGTGTGCAGTGCTTTGTAATGTCCCCAGGATGTAATGGTTGGGCTATTTTGCTCTTTGATTCTTCATACCTGCTTTCTCTTATGAGAGGCACCTTGAATCTGCTCTCCACCTCCTCCCTCCCCCAGCCCCCTCCCCAACCCCCCGACAGCTTGACTGAGAACAGGAAGTCATTGTATGGGCATAAGAAAAGTTCTCCTCATTTCAAATGACAACCAGTATAAGCATGTTTGGCTCTGTATAATTTTACACTTGTTTGAAGTATAATTCTTCTTTAACATTGTTTATCCATTTTGTGAAATTGTGACCCCTTTTATAACTTATTTCCCCCCCCGCCCCCCCCCCCCCCATCCTGTCTGATTGACCATGCACCATCTATGTTCGAGAGGCTGTGCAGGTGACTTGCTCCCATGAGTCTACCTGAGCAACACTCAATTGGAGAGGAGTCCGAGTTAATTCAGACATGCCTCGGGGGAATTTTAACATGGGTGAGCACGTGGGATTGGGTGCGGGTGGGGGGATAAATTGAGAATAATTCCGAGCCTGTGGGGAAGCTGGCTCCAATCTGCCGACTTCAGGGGTTTTATGGAGGCAGGACAAGGGGCACGCAGTACACCCACTCCCAGGAGGCGGGTTGGCATTTTAAATGTGTTACTGATCCTGGCAGCCTCTGATTTAACCTGCTTTGCGGGTTGTCGGTGGGCAGCTGGGTTGCCCAGGCCTCTGGAAACCTGGCAGCTGAAGCAAGGCGAGAACAGCTTTGAGGAGAAAGGAAGTGCCTTTAAAGCACTGCTTGTGGGCCAGGAGGAGCAGGAGTGCTTCCCCCCGCCCCCAAGTTCCCCTCCCCCCGCCCCCATACAAAGACCCCCGGGGTCGGGGATCAGAACACCCCCGCCCGCCCCAGGATTGGACCACCCCGCCTCCCCGGGATCGGACCTACCCGATCTGGAGTGCTCCCCGCCCGACTGGAAGCCAAGCCTGTCGATCAGGTTCTACGCCCAGAAGTCAGCCTATCGGGGCCAAAAAATGCACGCCGTGGAGTTAAAACCCGTTTGAAACTCCACCTCTCCCCAACCCCACTACCTACGTAAACCGCCCCAGTAAATATCCAGGACTCAGTCTCTCTCACCCTGGGGTAGCACCTGACATCCCCTTTATCCTTCTTTATTACGATATAGCTTGGTTTGCAGCTTAGTGAGACAGGAGAATTGTACGCCTTGGCACTGCAAGTCGTTGCCCCCCTCGCATTGCCTGATTAAAATTCACACCTGAGCAAAATTACATAAGAACATAAGAAATAGGAGCAGGAGTAGGCCAATCGGCCCCTCGAGCCTGCTCCGCCATTCAATAAGATCATGGCTGATCTGATCCTAACCGCCAATCCACTATCACAGAACCATCTCCTGAATCTAACAGAATTAGACACACGGAATAGGAGCAGGATCAGGCTACACGGCCCCTGGGCCCGCTCCGCTACCCACAGGGCCATGACCGATCCGAACCTAGACTCATGTCCAAATTCCTGCCTGCTCCCCGTAACCCTTAATTCCCTTTACTTCTAGGAAACTGTCTATTTCTGTTTTAAATTTATGTAATGATGTAGCTTCTACAGCTTTTTGGGGCAGCATATTCCATGGACCTACCACCCTCTGAGTGAAGTAGTTCCTCCTCATCTCAGTTTTGAAAAAGCAGCCCCTTTATTCTAAGACTATGCCCCCTAGTTCTAGTTTCACCCATCATCGGGAACACCTTCCCCGCATCCACCCGATCCAACCCCTTCACAATCTTATATGTTTCAATAAGATCGCCTCTCATTCTTCTGAACTCCAATGAGTAGAGTCCCAATCTACTCAACCTCTCCTCATATGTCCATCCCCTCATCCCCGGGATTAACCGAGTGAACCTTCTTTGTACTGACTCGAGAGCAAGTATGTCCTTTCTTAAGTATGGACACCAAAACTGTATGCAGTATTCCAGGTGCGGTCTCACCAATACCTTGTACAACTGAAGCAATACCTCCCTATTTTTATATTCTATCCCCCTAGCAATGAAAGCCAACATTCCATTGGCCTTCTTAATCACTTGCTGCACCTGCATACTAACCTTTTGAGTTTCGTGCACCAGGACCCCCAGATCCCTTTGTACTTCAGTACTTTCCAGTTTCTTGCCATTAAGATAATAACTTGCTCTACGATTTTTCCTGCCAAAGTGCATAACCTCACACTTTCCAGTATTGTATTCCATCTGCCAAATCTCTGCCCACTTACTTAGCCTGTCTATGTTCCCTTGCAGGTTTTTTATGTCCTCCTCACTCACTACTTTCCCTCCCATCTTAGTATCATCTGCAAACTTTGATATGTTACACTCGGTCCCCGCCTCCAAATCGTTAATATAGATTGTAAAGAGTTGGGGACCCAGCACTGACCCCTGCGGAACACCACTAGTTACTGATTGCCAGTCTGAGAATGAACCATTTATCCCAACTCTCTGCCTTCTGTTAGATAGCCAATCCTCTATCCATGCCAGAATATTACCCCCAATCCTGTGATTTTTTATCTTAAGCAATAATCTTTTGTGTGGCACCTTGTCAAATGCCTTTTGGAAGTCTAAATACACTACGTCCACTGGTTCCCCTTTATCCACCCTATACGTTACTTCCTCAAAGAACTCCAGCAAATTTGTCAAACATGACTTCCCCTTCATAAAACCATGCTGACTTTGTCCGATTAAATTATGATTATCCAAATGTCCTGTTACTGTCTCCTTAATAATGGACTCCAAAATTTTACCTACCACAGATGTTAGGCTAACCGGTCTATAGTTTCCAGCCTTCTGTCTACTGCCCTTTTTAAATAAGGGTGTTACATTAGCAGTTTTCCAGTCTGCAGGGACCTTTGCCGAATCCAGGGAGTTTTGGAAAATTATTACCAATGCATCCACGATCCCTACCGCCACTTCCCTCAAGACCCTAGGATGTAAGCCATCAGGTCCAGGTGATTTATCCGCCTTGAGTCCCATTATTTTACCGAGTACCACTTCCTTAGTGATTTTGATCGTGTTTAGCTCCTCCCCCCCCCCCCTTAGCCCCCTGTTTGTCCAGTGTTGGGATATTCTTAGTGTCTTCTACTGTAAAGACTGATATAAAATATTCATTGTGTTTTTGCCATCTCCATATTTCCCACCATTAATTTCCCGGTCTCATCCTCTAAGGGACCAACATTTACTTTAGCCACCCTTTTTCTTTTTATATAACTATAAAAACTCTTACTATCTGTTTTTATATTTTTTGCTAATTTACTTTCATAATCTATCTTCCCTTTCTGATCCAAACCCAAAAATCCTGTACTTCAAAACTTTGTGCAAAATCTGATGAAGGACGTAATAATTAAATAGAGGGTAAATCACTGTGAAAACAGGGATACAGCGTTTATTTCACCACAGTGAAGGAACAGTTACTCATGAGCCCCAAGTGCTCTGTACTCTGCATTCCATCTGTCACGCTGTGTGATTCTCTTTATTATACACTTGTTCTCTTTAATCACCACTGTTTTCCAATCTTCTCCTCTCCTGAAGGCGATGACTCGTGTTAGTCTACTGCTGGCGACTCATGAGAGCTCATAGCCCTCTAGAAGCTCACTGGCGAGCCCAATCCTCACATCTGAACCTAGGCAGTGACCGTCAGCAGTTTCGTGACCATGGCAGCCTTACAGTAGAGTTCAATCGTATCCTTCCCCAGCATCTAAGCACATACTCTTTCCAGGGATTGGGTAGGGGGCAGGGCGGGAGGGGGAGACATAGGACAGCGACCAGGATTGGAAGCTCCTGCTGATTTTTCTTCTTCAGCCCAGCAATATTGAGGATGGTGTAAGTGGCCTCACTGCCGTACAGGCTTAAAGCAGCTAATTGAACATGGACCAGGGATCGATCTGGGGATTCTGCTGGCTTCTCTTCCCGCTCCCGCATGGTAACCTCTGGTGTCCCCCAGGGATCTATCCTTGGCCCCTTCCTATTTCTCATCTACATACAGCCCCTTGGCGACCTCATCCGAAAAAACAGCGTCAGATTCCACATGTATGCCGACGACACTCAGCTCTACCTCACTACCACTTATATCGACCTCTCCACGGTCTCTAAATTGTCAGACTGCTTGTCCGACATATAGTTCTGGATGAGTAGAAATTTTCTCCAGTTAAATATTGGGAAGACCAAAGCCATTGTTTTCAGTCCCCACCACAAACTCTGTTTCCTAGCCACCGACTTTATCCCTCTTCCTAACATCTGTCTGAGGCTGAATCACACTGTTTGCAACCTTGGTGTCATATTTGACTCTGAAATGAGCATCCGACCGCATATCCGCCGCATAACTAAGACGGTCTATTTCCACCTCCGTAACATCGCCCATCTCTGCCTTTGCCTCAGCTCATCCGCTGCTGAAACCCTCATCCATGCCTTTGTTACTTTGACTCTTCCAACGCACTCTTGGCTGGCCTCCTACATTCTACCCTACATAAACTTGAGGTGATCCAAAACTCGGCTGCCCGTTTCCTAACTCGCACCAAGTCCTGTTCACCCATCACCTCTGTGCGCGCTGGCCTATATTGGCTCCCGGTTAAGCAGCGCCTTGATTTCAAAATTCTCATCCTTGTGTTCAAATCCTCCATGGCCTTGCCCCATCCTATCTCTGTAATCTCCTCTAGCCCCACAACCCCCCCCGCCCCCCCGCCGAGATATCTGCGCTTCTCTAATTCTGCCCTCTTGAGCATCCCTGATTATAATAGCTCAACAATTGGTGGCCCTGCCTTCTGTTGACTAGGCCCTATGCTCTGGAATTCCCTGCCAAAACCTCTCCACCTCTATCTCTCTCTTTCCTCTTTTAAGATGCTCCTTAAAACCTACCTCTTTGACTAAGTTTTTGGTCATCTGCCCTAATTTCTCCATATGTGGCTCGGTGTCAAATTTTTTGTCTTATAATACTCCTGTGAAGCACTTTGGGATGTTTTACTATGTTAAAGGCGCTATATAAATACAAGTTGTTGTGTATGGGTCAGTACCACATCATATAACGCACTTGCCCATTGATCCAATCATTAGCTTTTAAGTAACCAGATTTGTCAGGGAAATTCACTAGCCTTTATATAACGAGGTGTCGGGAAATCATTTTGACAGCACATCACAATGGTTGAAGACTTTGGTGTACACATAAGATGACTCACCCACCCTCGAGCCCTCAAAATTCATCTCTTCCGCCTGCTTTTGCTCATCTTCCTTATTATTACTCAGCATCTGTCTCTCCTATCTGAAGTGCTTTGGGTATTTATTGTTAAAGGTGCTATATAAATGCAATTTGTTGTGGTTTGTATGTCTGGGTGTCGACTTGGGTTAGGGGGTGTCAGCTTGGTTTAATCGGTAACGTTGCTAACTCTGCGTCAGAAGGTTATGGGCTCAAGTCTCACTCATGAATAATCTAGGCTGGTTCTTCAGTTCAGTACCAAGGGAGTGCTACGTTGTCAGAGGCGCTATCCTTCAGGTACACCTAAATGTTATTGGTGCAATGAGAAGATGGTAGAGTTACGTATTCGGAAACTGAGAGATCAAATGGGCCTCATTCATCGGAATGTATTTTGCAAACGAGTCGCCAAAGTGAAGATATTTAGAATAGGGGTTTATCACAATGGCTGTTGTCTTCACATATGCTAATTAAAAAAAAGTTTAACAAAGGTGAAAGAGCACAGTGTATTTTCAGCATTTTTTTTTAATTTCAGGTTTTCAGCCTCATCAGTGCTTTTCCTTTGGCCGCTAATAAATTGCTGATGGGTATTGCTTTCCATTGGATGCCACTCAATCCCCAGTTAAAAAATATTTTTAACCTTTTATTGCTGGTTTTTGCTGTTCAAATGAGAAGATTTAATTATTTTTCAATGTCTACCTGCTCAGATAAAAAAAGACATTTTGTTAACATGAACTAAATGATGGGAATCTTGCATTTCCGCTAAAATATACACAGTTAATGCAAAACCTGAAGTTATTCAAATGGAAAAAAATTGCGCATTTTCGAAGATTGGCACTGAAATCACACATGGAATTTTAGCGGACAAGCAGTCAGTGAGTTCATCTGAAAGCCTGCTTTATGGAAATGTTATTTATCTTAAATGGGTTAATGGCTTCGCTGAAGTTGTAGAGGGAGAGGATTTTCAGATGAACGTATTGTTTTTGTCCTCTATTATCCTACTGAGTGCTCTTGGTGCTATTATGTTAAAAGGTTTGTTTTTTGCCTCCTGGTGCAAATAGAAAAATACAATCTTGTTGATCAGTAAAATATTCATCATGTCCTGTAACTGAAGTAAACAGTCTAGCTGTTACATGGGGGAAGATTTCCTCTATTATGTGTAATTAAATCACAACACAGTGTTTATAAATGGTTGTTGCACTTTACACACACAGGAAATCATAGAATAGTTACAGCAGGGAAGAAGGCCATTCGGCCCATCAAGCCCGTGCAGGCTCTCTGCAAGAGCACGTCAGCTAGTCCCACTCACCCGCCCTTTCCCCGTAGCCTTGCAATTTTTTTTCCTTCAGGTACTTATCCAACTCCCTTTTGAAAGCCGTGATTGAGTCTGCCTCCACCACCCTTTCAGACATTGCATTCCGGATCCTAACAACACACTAGTAAAAAAAAGTTTTTCTTCATGTTGCGTTTGGTTCTTCCGCCAATCACCTTAAATCTGTGACTTCTGGTTCTCGACCCTTCTGCCAATGGGAACAGTTTCTCCCTACTCTGTCCAGACCCCCTCATGATTTTGAACACCTCTGTCAAATCATCTCTTGATCTTCTCTGTTCTAAGGAGAACAATCCCAGCTTCTGCAGTCTATCCACGTAACTGAAGTTCCTCATTCCTGGAATCATTCTCGTAAATCTTTTCTGCACCCTCTCTAAGGCCTTCACATCCTTCTTAAAGTAATTATTTTTTTAATTGATTGATTGTCGCATTGTGGTTATCATACTGCCCTTTCACCTCTGGAACAATGGTTCATATCCAGCCCAGTCTGCTGGGATGGAAGTCTTCTCTGTCTATTGGTTGTAAGGCTTCCAACAGAAATGGGTTTGGGAACAGTCGCAACCCAGTTATTGGTGGATGTAGTACCACAGTAGAGAACAGCACATAATTCAACGCTAACTTATGCTAAGAGAGCTCATAAAGGTGGGTGGTCTGGGAAATGGAAATATCGCATTGGGACAGTAATAGCTGTTCCTCTGAGGCTGAAGTTTTATTTCCTAACACAGTAATTCTTGTGTTAAAAAAGAGAATTGGGGGGGGGGGTGAAAATGCTTCAAAAGGAGTGAATTTCACTCTAAAAGTTCAATCAACTTCTACACTGCTGTGGGACTTGGTTCCCTAGGGTCGAGTTAAGTTCAACCTCTGCTTGTTTTAAATTAGTGGTTTTACTAATGGTACTTTGAAAACCAAGCAGCTGCAAAGAATTATAGAAAGAAAGAAAGACTTGCATTTATACAACGCCTTTCACGACCTCAGGACAACCCAAAACGCATTACAGCCAATGAAGTACTTTTGAAGTATAGTCACTGTTGTAATATGCCAATTTGCGCACAGCAAGTGATTAACTTAAATGTTTTACAAAAGCAAAATACTGCGGATGCTGGAAATCTGAAATAAAAACTGGAAATGCTGAGTATTTCCAGCATTTTCTGTTTTCATAACTTAAATGTTATGTTTTTCCGATCCATTTCTTTTGATATGAAGAATCCTTCTGTTAAATAATGAGTGCGGAAGGCACCATTAAGTGGGAATTGTTTTGCAGAAGTTATTGCAGCCAATGTGCAAAGGACCTCCATTAACACGCACTTATTCAGAATGATATAATTGCAGATGCACCGTTTATTATTGGCTTTCAGCCTCAAAATGTTTCGGTGCGAATATTAGTGTACGAACGTTTAACACATTTGTATGCAATTCTTTGGTCCACTACTTTAAAGTAAGCATTAATCTGTGTAAATAGTAGACACAGGCAGTTCAATCATGCGGTATGGTAATATCCACACAGCATAATTTGAAGGCCCGTATCTCTACTGATAATTTTATTTTCTCACATGGTGTAGCTTACTACTTCTCCAAGCCCGTTAGATGTTTAGAACGATATTAGCTTACAGCACAGAAGGAGATCACTTGGCCCATTGCGTCTGTACCAGCTAGAGCAATTCAAAACTAATCTGACTGCTCAGCTCTTTCCCCATAGGACTTCATCTGCTCTGCTTCAAACATTTTTTCCCCATCTCCCTTAAAAGATGCAATGATCTCTGCCTTGACTATTGTCCATGACAAAGCATCCCATTCTCCAACAACATGGGAACATCGGAACAGGATTAGGCCATGTAGCTCCTTGAGCCTGTTCCGCCATTCAGTGAGGGCGTGGCTGATCTGTGACCTATGACTCTCTATGTAAAGAAACTTCTCCTAACTTCTCTCCTTAGTGTCTTCATAGCAGTTTAATATTGGTGAACCCTTGTCACGAACACAGAGGGCGCGATATTCCCATTGGAGGCGGGTTTCGGTTTGGGTGGGTTTCTAACCCGCCTCCACTGAGGTGGGAAAAATTTGTGTTTTTTTCCCCCTAATTGGCCAGTTAATTTCAGAGGTGTGGGTTCCCCTGGCTCAATTAGTCTTTTGGGACTGAAACTCGCCTCTGCTGACGTCACTTATCCAGCTTCATTCAAGGGCTGCTTGCTGCCTTGGCTCATTCCACTGGTTTTTGGTCGATGGTGCACCACCCCCAAACTTTTATCTCCATGAAGAATGGCCAGCTCCAAGTTGTCGGATGAGGCGCTAGGTATGCTGGTTGAGGGGGCGAGAGCCAGCAGGGAGGTGCTCTTCCACTCATCTCGGAGGAAGAGGCCTCCCAAAGAAACCAAGGCTGTGTGGGTCCAGCTGGCAAGGGATATAACCTCCAGATCTGTGTGCAGATTGGGTGATTGTTTCTGTGTATTGATGAAATGCCATTCCTGTGTGAATGTATTAAAATTAAGTGATGGCAAACTGTTGGCGTGATGGCATCTGTTATTTTGGCTTGGGCAGCTCCACATTGCGGGCTCCGCGACACTTGCGTGGTCAGGTTGGTGGTCAGAGTGAAAGGAAGCCAGAGAGTCATGTCCATTGTCAATCATGTGTTAAGGAGCCAAGCACATGTGCCACAATGGGCAACCTATGCAAATCCGGCCAGGATAAGTGCATCACGGGCAGCCGTGTGCTCACGTGCTGCCGCTGCTGCTGGTCGATACTCCACCGCTCGGTCCTCCTCCTCCCCCTCCTCATCTGAGGAGGCTATGAATTGAGCCACTTGTTCATCAGGAAGCTGCAAGCCACGATGCTGTGCCTTGTTGTGCAGTGCACAGCAGATCACGACCATTCTGGAGACCCTGGCTGCTGAATACTGCAGGGCTCCACCTGATCTGTCAAGGCATCGGAATCGCAACTTCAGCAAGCCAATGGTTTGCTCGATGATGGACTTGGTCGAAATGTGGCTGGCATTGTAGCGCTCCTCAGCCTCGTTAACTGGCCTCCTGATCGACGTCATTAGCCACTTCTTCAGGGGCTAGCCCTTGTCACCAAGGAGCCATCCGTAAAGTTGGTTTGGCGGATTGAAGAGCGGAGGAACACTAGAGTTCCGCAGGATGAAAGAGTCATGGCAACTACCACAGAAGTTGGCGCAAACATGCAAAATCTCCTCCTTGTGGTTACACACCAGCTGTACGTTGAGGGAGTGGAAACCCTTGCAGTTGACATAGATAGTTGGGTTTTGATGGGGTTCCCTAAGGGTCACGTGTGCAGTCTGTGATGCCCTGCACCATTGGCAAGCCTGCCATATTTGCAAAGCCAACTGAATGCGCGGTTACACTTGCTTGATCCCTTGAGAAATGGATGTAATTGCGAAAAGAGCATTGGTAACCTGCGTGATGCAACTGTGGGCGGCCGACTGGGAGATGCCACTGATGTCTGCTGATGATCCCTGGAAGGAGCCTGAGGCAAAAAAGTTGAATGCGGTGGTGACTTTGACAGCCACTGGTAAGGGGTGTCCACCCACTCCTCTGGGCTCCAAGTGTTGGTGCAGCAGTGCGCAGATGTCTCCGACAACCTGTCGCGAAAATCTTAGCCTCCTTTGGCACTGCTGCTCAGTCATGTTGAGGTAGCTCATCCTCTGTTTGTAAACCTTGAGAGGGGGGTATCTCCTGCGGCGACGTGCTTCCATGCGCTGGCGCCTTCTGCCCTGTGCAGCATCAGGTGGGTGAACAGGAGGTTGGCGCTCCTGCTGCTGAGCTGCCTGATTCTGCTGCTGCCGTGGCTGCTCCTCATCCGAATCGGAGGTCCATGGCGAAAGGAAATAAATGGTTCCCATGCTGCTGGCAGATACCTCCGTTGGGGAAGCGCTCAGTCCAAGCGGGGAAAGGGTCTTCCAGGGAGGTCCCACAGTTGAGAGATAGAAGCTGCAGCACCTCCGACTTCGGAAGACCTGTGGAACAAAAGTTCTGCCACCTGCAACTGATCCCTGATGAAAGCTCCGTTTTAATGGTGGAACTGCAGCTGTGAGGAGGCCACCCACTTGTCAACCCGCCAGGATTAGCTGGCGTGGTTTCAGAGGGTCGTGCAACACGCACAAAATGTGGCAAAATAACAAAGGCCTGTCAAAATAAGATTATAGAGGCCCTTAACTACTATTTAAGGGTCTTAACTACCTCTCCCGACTGATGGAGATGGGACCGAATCGCACCCATCAAACCCGCCTCCGGCAAAATTGCTTGGAGGCGTGTTCCGAACCCGCCCTTGGATTTTTGCCAACTGTCCCGCCACCAAACCCACCTCCTTGGGGCTGGGAAAATCTCCCCCAGAGATTTAGTATTTCCCTAACATCTATGTTAAGAAAAAGCATATAATTGCACAAAGATGGGTGGCAGGTCAAAAGATTGGACAGAATATAAAAAACAGCAAAGAATGACTAAAAGATTAATAAGAGAAAAATTACAGTACGAGAGAAAGTTAGCTAGAAATATAAAAACAGATAAGAGTTTCTATAGATATTTTAAAAAGAAAAGAGCTAATAAAGTGAGTGTTGGTCCTATAAAAAGTGAGTCTGGGGAATTAGTAATGGAAAATGAGATGGCAGTTGAATTAAACAGGTATTTTGCATCGGTCTTCACTATAGAGGATACAAGTAACATCCCAGAAATAGCTGTAAATCAGGAAATGGAAGGGAGGGAGGAACTCAAGAAAATTATAATCACCAGGGAAGTGGAACTGAGCATATTGTTGGCGCTGCGGGCTGACAAGTCACCGGGTCCTGATGGACTTCGTCCTAGGGTCTTAAAAGAAGTGGCTAGTGAGATAGTTGATGCGTTGGTTTTACTTTTCCAAAATTCTCTAGATTCGGGGAAGGTTCCATTAGATTGGAAAATAGCAAATGTAACTCCTTTATTCAAAAAGGGAGGGAGACAGAAAGCAGGAAACTACAGGCCAGTTAGCTTAACATCTGTCATGGGGAAGATGTTAGAAGCTATTATTAAAGACGTTATAGCAGGCCACTTAGAAAAGCTCAAGGTAATCAGGCAGAGTCAACATGGTTTTGTGAAAGGGAAATCATGTTTAACCAATTTATTGGAGTTCTTTGAGGAAGTAACATGTGCTGTGGATAAAGGGGAACCGGTGGATGTACTGTATTTAGATTTCCAGAAGGCATTTGATATGGTGCCACATTAAAGGTTATTGTGGAAAATAAAAGCTCATGGTGTAGGGGGTAACATATTGGCATGGATAGAAGATTGGCTAGCTAACAGGAAACTGATTAGGCATAAATGGGTCATTTTCTGATTGGCAAGATGTAACGAGTGGTGTGCCACAGGGATCAGTGCTGGGGCCTCAACTTTTTACAATTTATATAAATGACTTGGATGAAGGGACCGAAGGTATGGCTGCTAAATTTGCTGATGAGACAAAGATAGGTAGGAAAGTAAATTGTGAAGAGGACATAAGGAGGCTACAAAGGGATATAGATAAGTGAGTGGGCAAAGATCTGGCAAATGGAGTATAATGTGGGAAAATGTGAAGTTGTCCATTTTGGCAGGAAGAATAAAAAAGAAGCATATTATCTAAATGGTGAGAGATTGCAGAGCTCCGAGATGCAGAGGGATCTGGGTGTCCTAGTGCATGAATCGCAAAAGGTTAGTATGCAGGTAGAGCAAGTAATTAGGAAAGCTAATAGAATGTTATCGTTTATTGCGAGGGGAATTGAATACAAAAGTAGGGAGGTTATGCTTCAATTATACAGGGCATTGGTGAGACCACATCTGGAGTACTGTGTACAGTATTGGTCTCCTCATTTAAGGAAGGATGTAAATGCGTTGGAAGCAGTTCAGAGAAGGTTTACTAGACTAATACCTGGAATGGCCGGGTTGTCTTATGAGGAAAGGTTGGACAGGCTAGGCTTGTATCCGCTGGAGTTTAGAAGAGTAAGAGGTGACTTGACTGAAACATATAGGGGGAAAAATTCAGTTGTTTGCGCCTCCTGTTAGCGCCTTAAGAGGGCGCTAATGGGGCGCAAAGGAACTAGCGCCTGGGCGCGGCGATGTTTGCGCCGCTCGTGAAATTAACGACATTTTGCGGCGGCGCTAAACACTACCGCCATGATCTCCTGCGCCAGCAGATCGTGACGTCAGTCGAGTGCGCAGCGCCCCGGTAGCACCCCGGACCGGATATTGAGTGGCGCCCCCTGCCTTACCGCCTGCCACTAGCAACGACAGGTTGAGGGGAGCGTTTTGCAGTCAGGAAGGGACTGGGAGAGCGCTATTTAAAGGCAACCGCTTCCTGCCTTTTTTTGTTGGTGACCTTTTCGCACCACGCATTCTGAGAGAGAGAGAGAGAGAGACTTCTGGAGAGATTCAATGCTGTGTGAAGGAGTTTTGGGTACTAAGCAGCACTTTGCAGGTTCATTTTGATTTGCCCTTGTATTGATTTAGAAGAGACTATGGGGCTGCACTCTGAGCTCTTTCCCTGGGTCTCTCCATTGTTCTTTCCAGCAGATTTGATGTACAGGTCTCTCCAGGCCGAGATTCAAGGCTGAAATGAGCAGGATGTGGATGGAGAGCAAAATCAACCCTCCCCTTTAAGATTAGAACAGAAAATGCTGGAGAAACTCAGCAGGTCAAGCAGCATCTGTGAAGAGAGAAACAGAGCTAACATTTAAGGTCGATGACCTTTCGTCAGAATTCCCCTTTAAGAACTGGCCGGCGCCAGTGTGTCTGTGTTCTATTGCTGACTGACATCACATGAGCTTCGCCAGCGCTCTGAGGTAGCGCCTCACTCCTCGGCCTTTGCGCCTTAAGACAGATGTGAAGCGCTTGATTTAGCGCTCCAATCACCTCCAGGGGCAATAAAAGCCAAGTTTGCCGTTGGAGGCGATAATTAGCGCCAGGCGCTAAACTTTGTGCACGGCCGATAATAGCACCCCAAACGTGGCAATACTGAATTTTTCCCCCATAAGATCCTGAGGGGTCTTGACAGGGTGGATGTGGAGAGGATGTTTCCTCTTGTGGGAGAATCTAGAACAAGGGGTCACTGTTTAAAAATAAGGGGTCGCCCATTTAAGACACAGATGATGAGAATTTTTTTCTCACAGTGGGTCGGGAGTCTTTGGAACTCTCTTCCTCAGAGGGCGGTAGAAGCAGAGTCTTTGAATATATTTAAGGCAGAGGTAGATAGATTCTTGATGAGCAAGGGGGTGAAAGGTTATCGGGTTAGGCGGGAATGTGGAGTAATCAGATCAGCCATGATCTTATTGAATGGCGGAACAGGCTCGAGGGACCGAGTGGCCAACTCCTGCTCCTAGTTTGTATGTATGTTCGTATCAAAAACCCTTCATAACTTAAAACTTGAGTAACTCTCCTTTTAACCTTCACCGCTTAGTGGACATAGTCTCATTATCTCAAGTTCCCCCTCATAAGTATAATTTCTCATCCCTAGTATTTTCCTGATGAGTCTACACTGTACGCTCTCATGACTTTAATGTCCTTTCTATAATGGGGCACCTCAAAGCTGTTCCCCAGTTTAAAAATATTTGCCCCTAAAAATGGAAATGAAGCAAAGAAAAGAATGTTTGATGGTGAGACTTGCTGTTTAAATTGACTGATGTATCTATTTTCTAAAGATGATGCAATGACTATCTCCAACAAGTGAGAGTCTAACCACCCCCCCTTGACATTCAATGGCATTACCATTGCCGAATCCCCCACTATCAACATCCTGGGGGTCACCATTAACCAGAAACTTAACTGGACCTGCCACATAAATACTGTGGTAAAAAGAGCAGGTCAGATGCTAGGTATTCTGCGGCGAGTGTCTCACCTCCCGACTCACAGAATCACAGAATCTACAGTGCAGATAGAGGCCATTTCGGCCCATCGAGCCTGCACCGACACATATCCCACCCTATCCCCGTAACCCCACGTATTTAATCCCCTAACACTAAGGGTCAATTTATCATAGCCAAATCAACCTAACCTGCACATCTTTGGACTGTGGGAGGAAACCGGAGCACCCGGAGGAAACCCACGCAGACACAGGGAGAATGTGCAAACTCCACACAGACAGTCGCCCGAGGCCAGATTTGAACCCGGGTCCCTGGCGCTGTGAGGCAACAGTGCTAACCACTATGCCACCGTGCCCCCAAAGCCTTTCCACCATCTACAAGGCACAAGTAAGGAGTAAGATGGATCACAAGTAAGATGGAATACTCTCCACTTGCCTGGATGAGTGCAGCTCCAACAACACTCAAGAAGCTCAACACCACCCAGGACAAAGCAGCCCGCTTGATTGGCACCCCATCCACCACCTTAAACATTCACTCCCTCCACCACCGGCGTACCGTGGCTGCAGTGTGTACCATCTACAAGATGTGCACTGCAGCAACTCGCCAAGGCTTCTTCAGCAGCACCTCCCAAACCCGCAACATCTACCACCTAGAAGGAGAAGGGCAGCAGGCGCATGGGAACACCACCACCTCCAAGTTCCCCTCCAAGTCGCACACCATCCTGACTTCGAAGTATATCGCCGATCCTTCATCGTCGCTGGGTCAAAATCCTGGAACTCCCTACCAAACAGCACTGTGGGAGTACCATCACCACACGGACTGCAGCGGTTCAAGAAGGCGGCTCACCACCACCTTCTCAAGGGCACATAGGGATGGGCAATAAATGCTGGCATTGCCAGCGACGCCCTGATCCCATAAACGAATCAAAAAAACAAAAAATTTTTATTGAGGGAGACCTTTATCCAGTTTACCCTCATTTAGATGGTGAGGCCACGTATATCCATGTTGTGGCAGCTTGTTCCTGGTTTGAAGCATAAAAATACATCAAAAGTTTTAACTAGTCATATCTGTAGTGTGAGCATGTCAGTCTTCCAAATCTGGGCTTTCAATTGATTCTTTTTAAAGCCAGCCTTCTGTGATTGAAAACCCAGTTTTTCGAAAGGTGTTCCAAACTCTAAAATAGACGGTGTGAGCCAGGAGAAAAAAAAAGGTTTACAACCTGATTTTTTAAGAGCAAAAAATCAACACAGTATTTGGCAGATTAAGAAATATATTGCACCCCAACTACTCCCAGATTTGTTATTGCACTGTAAAACTCTTGTTACTCATTGCCATTTCATGTGCTGTTGTAATGCATTGAGTTGTTAGCTGCCATCTCCATTTGAACCTTTTTGTCCTTTTGTACAGGGGAAATTTATCGAGACAATGAAGTACAATGGACATTATTTTGGGCTCAGCAGAGATGCATTAGAAACTGTCGCCAGAGAGGGTTTAGCCTGCTGTATTCATATGGAACTAGAGGTAGGTGTGGAGGTCTTAATGCAGTGGATTTGTGGGCTCTTTTGTGAATGACAGACATGACTGTCGTAGCGATAGTCTGTGAAATCATAAATACTAAATCCCATCAGAGGAAACGTAATATTAAGATGAAGTATTCTGCATGGTAAACAGTGTTTCATCATTAGAGATATTTCGCATTTTGGTAAAACAGGAAAAAAATCAGAGATAAGCCAAAACACTCTAATATACTGCCAATTTGCTTCTTGTGTGATACTAATTCATCGCTTCAAATTGCTCCCACCACCACCACCACAGACCGCACCAGTGACCACGGACCACCTGTAACAGCTCAAATGCTCTCTCTGAAAACAACTCCAGTCTAGAGCGACTAAACCTTTTATTGGCCCACTAGGTGTTTTCCCACTTCAGAATGTTATGGTATGAAAATGTTACTAACCCACCATTATGCTCCACTGAAATCCTCATGGTAACAGTGGTAAGTGCTTACATTTGAGGCGTCCCAGAATGTCAAATATCTACATTTACAGGGCTTCTCCATGAAGGTGGCATAAGCAAGGGGGTGTTTTCAGAGCACTCACTGTCTAACATCAGTGTGAAGATGTAGGTCTGTTTTCAGAACATCTTTTTTATCCTTTCAGCTTCAATAGAGTTTTACTGTATTGCAAGCTGATCTCCGACAGTGAGTAAAGCTCTGTCTAAGAGTTGAAGTTTAGTTTAACAAGTGAAGATGGGTTAAACAGCCACCTGCTAATGCAGTTGTGTCCACAGGATGAATTAACAATATAAAATGCTGGGACTTATGTTTTATTTATTAAAAAACCACTTAATTAGAGTCGGGTTACTGGTTCGAGATTGCCACTTCAAGTTAGCAGCATGATATTGTGGGGTGTAGGTTGCTGTGATTTC
Organism: Somniosus microcephalus; assembly: GCF_052327205.1. Lineage (NCBI taxonomy): Eukaryota > Metazoa > Chordata > Chondrichthyes > Squaliformes > Somniosidae > Somniosus > Somniosus microcephalus. The sequence goes on along the minus strand of NC_141003.1, from coordinate 71,863,107 downwards.
CTACATCTTAGCTTGGACATTAGTGAACTGGAAAGGGAAGCCAGAAGAGAATAGGAGTGAGAGCCAACCTGGGCCACTTTTGCACCCCGCCAGCAGCTGGTTACAGGGTACCATCCCCTTGAACTCATCCAAAACTCGGCCGCCCGTATCCTAACTCACACCAAGTGCCGTTCACTGATCGCCCCTGTGTTCTCGGTCAGGCAATGCCTCGATTTTTAAAATTCTCATCCTTGTTTTCAAATCCCTCCCGTGGCCTCGCCCCTCCCTATCGCCGTAACCTCCTCCAGCCCTTTGAGCTCTCTGCGCTCCTCCAATCCTGGCCTCTTGCGTAACCCCGCTTTTAATCGTTCCGCCATTGGCGGCCGTGCCTTCAGCTGCCTGGGCCATAGGCTCTGGAATTCCCATCCTAAGCCTCTCTGCCTTTTTACCTCTCTTTCCTCCTTTAAGATGCTCCTTAAAACCAACTTCTTTGACCAAGCTTTTGGTCACCTGTCCTAATACAGGAAACTTTGTGATATCCGGCACTGACGGGACCGGCGTGTTGCCGATCTATCAAAACTGCCGGACATACAAAGTTAATGTTGAAGCATACGGAGGTTTTCATCTCCGTATCTGACAACAAACACTGTTGCTTAGCAACAGCTTCTAAAGAGTCCGCTGCAGCTGCAAGCATCTGTAGCTGAAGCTGTTGCTATAGCTACAGACCTTGCAGTGGCTGACTGGGGGGAAAAAAAAGAACGAGATCTAAAAAAAACTTACAGAAAACGGCTCCTAATTTTTGCCGTTAGATCGAGTATTCCGGACATACAACCTCCGGATAAACCAAAGTTTCCTGTAGCTCCTTATGTGACTCGGTGTCAAAATTTGTTTCAAACACTCCTGTTAAGCTAGATTCAACGGCCAAATAGTCAAGTTCACTCTTGATAGGAGCCATTTAATGCAATTACTATAACAGTGCATAAGGTTCACTTTGATGTAGATTTTTATCACATGCCAGTATGTGCAATCTTTTACTTCTCAGCCACCAGGTGGAAGGTGAGTTAAGTTCAGGCATCTAAGTACAGTGAAAAGCCAAGGGTCATGGGGGGAGAAATTGGGTGAGTAGTGCCAGCTGTTTGCGCCTAAAGAGGCAGTCAGTGGCTGTAGCGCCACTGGCTGCGTCTGCGGCGATATTCAGTAGGGGCGCTAATGGTGGCATTAGGCATTTGCGCTGCGCCGCCACCGATGACGTAATCGGTGTGCGCAGCGCCCCATTTGTGCCCCGTTCGCGATATTTGATAGCTTGCGCCGCTCGCTACCCACGCCCGGTTCACGGGGCCTTACTGTGCCGGCAGCGGCGCAAGTTAAGGTGGAGGTGCGGGGCAGCCGCTTTTTCGGCGGCCGCCTGCCAGCACCTCCGTCCCCGGCCTCCTAACCCCCCCCCCCCCCCGCAGTATTGCCGGCTGTTTCCCGAGAGCCCGGCACTTCTCCTTGATGCTGGGCTCATTTGCCGGCACTCGCGATCGGGGATCGCGCTGTTGCAGGCACCTCCCCCTTAACAGTGGGAGGAAGGCCTGCAGTACCGCAGCATGCCGTGCCACAGCATGTGGCGCTGTGGCACGTTGCGCTGCGATAATCAGTTTCAGCGCCCAAAGAGGGACGCGGAGCGCCTTGAGCCTCGCCCCGTGTCCCTCGAGGGGCACTGAAACTGAATTTCTGGCGATCGCTATTACTCCGATCGCTGCGCTAAATCCTGCGCTCCGCCGACTTTTGCGCCACTTTGGCGCCCCAACCCAATTTCTAGGCCATGGTGTAGAACAGCAAATAAGAGATGTGGTGAAACAGGAAACACTGATTAGGTGTCACCAAGCTTGGGTTTAAAAGCCTGATGTTGTAGGGGAAGAAAGGTAAGGAGTTCCATACTGTTGAGATTTTGGTTGAGAAAAAAAGAAAGAGCTTGCATTTATATAACACCGTATCACATCCTTGGGACATTCCAAAGCACTTTACGCCCTATGAATTACTTTTGAAATGCAGCTACTGTTGTTATGTTGGAAACACAGCAGCCATTTTGATCATGGTCAGGTCCCACATGAGATGAATGACCAATTAATCTGTTTTTTTGACACTTGTTTGGTGCCAATGTTATGAGTGTACAACTTTGGAAACTTACAATGTTTGTACTATAAAATACAAAGCAGTGCCTTTCCTTGACATCCTGGGCTCTTCCCTGTCAATGTCTTTTGACTGGTACTGGTTCTTGAACCTACCAGGCGACAAGCTATCCTGCTGCATTTCCTGACGATTGCCTTGTAACTAAATGTTTTCAACAGATAAATGTGGGAACTAAAAAACTGACTTGCATTCTAGTGCTATTTACTTAGGTGATCTACTTTTCACAGCCAAGGTCAGGTTAGAAATGTGCGGTTTGTATATTGTGCTGACCTCCGGTTTTTCATCCCAAATCAAAGAGCTGGAATTCTAGGATGAAGGGTGGAGTCCAGTATATTAACTATCTATTACTATTACAAAATCTACACCTCCATTGTACTGGAAGCTGCTTTGCTGCGACCAGTTTGTTGGACATGTCTAACATCGGGAACTCAATCCTAAAAGAAAAAGGTTCCCCAGTGTATTTTTTCAGTTTGTGACTGACCCACATAGACCAGGAAGGTCCTAGGATCTGCGCTGAGTTAAGTGATCTTAGGTGGGCAGCAGTAGAGTGCTATAACTGACCTCAGCATCCCTGTTTTGAGGTGAAAATCAGCCAGGGTTCTGCTTCTGATTGCTATCATGAGACCCATGCTGGAAATGAGTGACCGTAGACATCAGGCAAGGACAGGAGCGGGCTTGATTGTGTTGTTCCCACCATTGAATAACCGGGTGACCCTTGCTATGATGACTCACATCTGAATGATACTTGGATGCAGTACCAGAGAGCTGTCTGCCAGCAAGGAGCCAAAGCCTTTAGGAAGAGAGGAAAAGGGAAGAGCAAAATTGGCAGAGAAAATTGGTTTAAAAAAAAAGGCTGTAATTTTCCAGCTGCCGTGTGTGCGTGATTGGAGGCGGGACAGGAGTGAAATTTGAAATAAATCGGTGCGGGTCAGGGAACCCACAGTCTCCTCGTGCCTTTTACTCAGGCGCGTGTGCCAGTGCGGCTGTGACCCGAACGGTAGAGGCGGCCAACCTAATTTAGAAAAAAAGACTTGCATTTATATAGCGCCTTCCATGACGACTGGCCGTCTCAAAGCCAATGAAGTACTTTTGAAGTGTAGTCACTGTTGTAATGTAGGAAATGCGGCAGCCAATTTGCGCACAGCAAGCTCCCACAAACAGCAATGTGGTAATGACTAGATAGTGTTTTTTTTTTAGTTACATTGATAGAGGGATAAATATTGGCCAGGACACCAGGGGAGAACTCCCCTGCTCCTCTTCGAAATAGTGCCATGGGATCTTTTACGTCCACCTGAGAGAGCAGACAGGGCCTCGGTTTAATGTCTCATCCGAAAGACAGCACCTCCAACAGTGCAGTACTCCCTCAGCACTGCACTGTAGTGTCGGCCTAGATTTTTGTGCTCAAGTCCCTGGAGTGGGACTTAAACCCACAACCTTCTGACTCAGAGGCAAGAGTGATACCCACTGGGCCACAGCTGACACTAATTTAGATAATTATTAGGTTGTTGTCAGACCCTTAAGCGTCCTTTTATCCCTACTTCTGGAATTTCACTACATGACCATGGGAATCACGCAGCTCGGGAACCACATCTGTGAACCTGAGGCGGAAGTTCAGTGGCCATTGAGTGAGGTCCATTACTGCACAGCATGGAAAGCACAATACTCCCACCTGACACCTGGTTACTTTCTTAAGGCAGATGCTGCTGTTGAGTGCATTGTCAGCACAGATTTAGGTTTCCAGAGGTTGGCAGTATGTTCAGCAAACTCTACTTGACCTGCCATTAAGGGAAAGTCGCTCTGAGAAGCGGCATGAAATGAGGAACGGGATCCCGACCCGCCATGCCGACCGCCCGCACGTGACCCGCCCAGGTAATAAAAATTCCAGCCAGTGTCTCCATCTGATAGGTGATACCCCTCTAATGTTTAACCGCAGATTTCTCTCCCTTCATTTCATTTTTCTTATTTTAACAAATGGCTGCAGAGGAGTGCATGATGAGAGAGAATACGAAGGGATTAGGAGAGAAGTCAAAAAAACAATTAGGAAGGCAAAGCGGAACTACGAAATTAAATTATCAAGGAACATAAAACAAAATAGTAAAATATTTTACAGGCACATCAATAAAAAAAGGAAGGTTGGGATGGACAGGACAATACCACAGGTAACGATAGGGAGATGGCAGAAATATTAAATCATTTCGCTTTGGTATTTCTCAGGGAGATAGAACAGGTGGACACGACAATGGATGATGAGATGAGTAACGAGATAAGTGCATTAAAAAATTTTTTTAAAAAGGGGATATTATTAAATAAACTAATCAAATTCAAAGAGGATAAAACCCCTGATCCAGATGGATTGCATCGACGCATTTTAAAAGAATCTAGGGAAGAGATAGCAGAGGCATTACTACACATAATTAATAATTCGTTGGAAAAAGAGTAGTGCCAGAGGACTGGCGGGTAGCTAACATAATACCTATATTTAAGAAGGGGGATAGAACATGTCCAGGGAATTATAGACCAGTCAGCTTAACATCGGTGCTAGGAAAAATAATGGAATCCCTATTAAAGGAGAGAATAAAATAACGTCTAGAAATGAAAAGCATAATAATGAATAGTCAGCATGGATTTCAAAAGGGAAAATCTTGCTTGACCAACCTTATTGAATTTTTTGAGGAGCTAACAGAGTAGACAATGGTAATGCAGTAGATGTAATTTATCTAGATTTTCAAAAGGCCTTCGATAAGGTACCCCATAATAGACTAATGAATAAGGTCAGAGAATGCGGAGTCAGGGGACAAGTAGCAGAATGGATTGCTGGCTGGCTTCAGGACAGAAAGCAGAGAGTAGGAGTAAAGGGTAGCTATTCACAGTGGCAGAAGGTAGGTAGTGGTGTTCCACAAGGATCAGTGCTGGGACCACTGCTGTTCACAATTTACATTAACGATTTAGACTTTGGAATCAAAAACACAATTTCTAAATTGAGGGGGATGGTCAATACTAAGGAGGACTGCAATAAATTACAGGAGGACATTCATAAACTTGCAGAATGGGCATATAATTGGCAAATGAAGTTCAACACAGATAAATGTGAGGTATTACATTTTGGTAGGAAGAATAGGGAGGTCATTTATCACTTGGAGGATGCGAGTCTAGGTGGGGTAGAGGAACAAAGGGATCTCGGTGTACAAATATACAAATCACAAAGTTGTGACACAGGTTAGCAAGGCCATACAAAAAGCAGACCAAGCACTAGGGTTTATTTCTAGAGGGATAGAATTGAAAAGTAGGGAAGTTATGCTAAACTTGTATCGAACCTTGCTTAGACCACACTTAAAAGAGTACTGCGTGCAGTTCTGGTCGCCATATTATAAAAAGGATATAGAGGCATTGGAGAAGGTGCAGAGAAGATTTACAAGGATGATATCAGAAATGCGAGGGTATACATATCAGGAAAGGATGAACAGGCTGGGTCTCTTTTCTCTTTGAAAAATGAAGGCTGAGGGGTGACCTAATAGAGGTCTTTAAAATTATGAAAGGTTTTGATAGAGTACACACAGGGAGTGTTTCCACTTGTGGGGAAGAGCAAAACTAGAGGCCATCAACATAAGATAGTCACTAAGAAATCCAATAGGGAATTCAGAAGAAACTTCTTTACCCAAAGAATGGTGAGAATGTGGAACTCGCTACCACAGGGAGTGGTTGAAGTGAATAGTATAGATGCATTTAAGGGGAGGCTGGACAAGCATATGAGGGAGAAGGGAATAGAGGGTTACACTGAGATTTAGATGAGGAAAGACGGGAGGAGGCTCGAGTGGAACATAAACGCCAGCATGGTTGGGCCGAATGGCCTGTTTCTGTGCTGTATATCCGATATAATTCTACTATGGTCAGTGCTCCTCTGAACTTTGCTCTCTCATTCCTTCTAAGCTCCAAAATATGCCTTCCTACGTCCACAGTCAATCAGCTTGGCTCAGTTGGTAGTACTCATGAGTTCAAAGCCTCACTGTGGACTTGAGCACATAATCTAGACTGACACTTTAAAGCAGTACCAAGAGTGAATTATGATGTGGGAGGTACCATCTTTTGAATGAGATGTTAAACCAAGCTTGTTAAGGTGGATGTGAAAGATCCTGCAGCATTATTTGAAAAAGAGCAGGCAGTTCTCATGTCCTGGCCAACATTTCTCCATCCAACAACAGTCCAAAAACAGATGAATAGGTCATTTACCTCATGTGGGACCTTACTGTGCACAAAATGGCAGCTGTATTTGCCTTTATAACAGTAACTGTATTTCAAAAGTAATTCATAGGTTGTAAAATTCATTGGAATGTCCTGAGGATGTGATAAGGTGTCATAAATGCAAGCTCTTTTTTTCTCAACCAGAATCTCAACATTCTGGAACTCCTCACTTTTCCTTCCTCCTACAGCATCAGGCTTTTAAACCTGAGCTTGGTGGCACCTAATCAGTATTTCCTGTTTCATCGCATCTCTTTACTTGCAGCTCTACACCATGAACCTTGGCTCTTCACTGTACATAACTGCCTGAACATAACTCACCTTACACTTTTTTTAAAGAAATCCAGACGAGCTGAGTGCTGTTTAGAATGGAAAGGGAGTAGAATTGTAAATTGTTTCTGTCTAATTCCACCATTGAATAGGGAGTACGTAGCTTGAAGAAGACATACTTAGAGCCTCGATACATTCTGCTGATCCCGATGAATAAAGAAGAGCACAAGAAAAGGTTGCAGCTGAGAGGGCTGTACAGTAAATCACAATTCGATTTTGCCACATCCAGAGTTGACAATTATATCAGCATGAACCAGGAATACCCAGGATACTTTGATGCTGTGATTAACACTGGTAAGGGAGTTGGCTCTTTGTAATTGTCTCTCTCCAACAATTAGATAACAAAGAGTATTGGCTCCAAATTAGTCCTGTTGAAAGTCCTGTTTGCCACTTTGTTCAGAGTTCAGCTGTATTGTGACGGAAATCCTTTAATTTTCATTTTTTCAGGGTATCATTTTTTTTTTACCAGTTGTTTCCTCTCCTTTTCCCTGGTAGGCTAAAAGGTCTTTCCCAGGCCTCTGCTGATGACACTCTAAAGCTGGGCCACCAGGATTCCATACCACATTTTCTCATGTGTCTGAAATCAGGAATTTAGCATTATGGAGGTGTCACTGGATTACAATTTAATTTTTTTTTTAATTCATAGTTTAGATTTTTTCCTTGTAGATGTCACCTATGAATTATTTTCCAATTACCAGTCCCCTGCCTATAACAAGTGCCTGGGATGATTGGCTCCTTCTGAAAATCGGAATGAGAACTAGTTATTTTTCCCTGAGGACTATGTTTGGAGAAGATGTGAGTACAAAACTGGAAAGCAAGTCTGAAGATTAGAATTCTTTTTTGTCTGTCGCAGTATATGTAATAGTTGATATGAGGAATCGTTAAATGCAATCTATTAACTTTTGATGTTTGTCAAATATCTGGTTATGAAAGGGGTTGAAGGTTATAACAACGGGTACAGATTTTTGTCTAAATTTTAGATGATGAATACTGTGTGTAATGATATGGCTCCAATGCTGCTGGGACCCTAGGAAGGCCATCCATGGAATGCAATAGATCAGAGTTTTAATGTTAGATGAGAAAAGTCCCTTCACCCTGTTCTCTTATCCAGGTCTTGTCTCAAGACTAAATCTGATAATTTTTAGTCTCTTTTTCTACCTCAAATTTCTATCTACTGAATGAAGAATTTATCCATTTCCTTTTGGAATGCTTAAACTGAGCCAACATCCATCGCACTGAGTCTGTCCCGATTCTAAGTACGAGGTAATTATTCTTCAAACTGAGTTTAGTTCATGGTTTCTTCAGCCAATAATCACGTCCTCTGGTTCTTCTATTCTGCTTTTGCATAAATACATCTCCACTTCCATAGCAATGATTTCCTTCATTATTTAAATAAAATGGATCATGCCCTCTGCCTCCAATCTTCTTTTACTAGCCTCTCATCATAGCTCAGCGATGTCAACTTGGAATTATCTACGGGTTCTGAACTGGCGTAGTTATTAAAGTGAGCACATCTTTCGTTTCACACGATAGAGGGTTACTCGTAAAGATAAATGAAAAAATCGGCACAAAAATTAGGAATATGACTTTGCCAACAGCTAAACGCTATCACTCACTTCAAATTTTTGGTGCTTAAATTCTGCTGGAGTCCTCCAAAGAGTTAAAGTAATAGTGTCTGTACTTCTGAGTTTTTTTTGTGCTGTCTTTGTATGCAGATAATCTTATAGATGCATATGTGCAGCTGAGCCAGCTGCTCAGGGAGTACCTGAGCCTCGGTGATCAAGTAAGCGATGACAGTATCAGAACCACGGAAGGGGACAAATGGCAGACGTCTGGTGAGTGTGTGCCGGAATGTCAGAATGCTGATAAATAGCTGAGTTTTGCAGTGATGAATTGCTGACCTTGTACTTCTGTAGTTGCAGTTTTGAATCCCAGCGGTGTTCATGCTTTCACCAACAGAAGTCTTGCATTTGGTTTGAAGATAACACTTGCATAGCATAAATGATAAGTCACCCATTGTGCAGCACTGAATGCTATAATACGTACAAGACAGTTTAGGCTGCAAAGCCTATCTTTGTAGCATACTCCTTCCTGTTATGTGATGTTACACGGACACTTTTTGGCACAATGCATGCATCACACTTGTTCCTCTTTTGTGATGAATTATTCCAATCTCGCGAGGGAAAGAAAGTTTTGTAGATTTTCTGCTCAACCCTCAAAGATAATTAAACAAAACTCTAAAATGTCTATCTGGCCCCAGGCCTCCACTGTTAAACTCTGACTGGTACCATTTCCTTTGCTCCAACAGCACAAAAATCATCTCGTTCCATGGAGTATTTGCTTGTCTCTGCTCATACTTATCACCAGGAGCCTTAAGTTCCAGCCCTAATGAGATGTTTACCCAGCTTTTTCTTGAAGGACTTAGTTGCCGCAGCATCAGCTTGTATTGCTGGCATTCTGTTTCACATGAACACCACTCACTGGTGGGGGAATAAAGGTTTCCTCTCATCAGTCTCACTTTAGTCATGTTGATTTTGTATTTGTGTCTTTATAGAAGTACACAGAGAAGGGAAGAAAGCAATAGCTAGCAATACCAAAGATAAAAAGAAAACCATGCAGGATGGAAATTGAAATAAAAGCACAAAATGCTGGAAATGCATCGGCAGGTCAATCAGCATCTGAAGGAAAATAGGTCGTCGTGTTAGGCTTTACACTTCCAGCATTGTTTGTTTTCAGACCAACGCTACTTTGTTAAATACAAATGCATAGGGCCAGATCTTGCTGGAGTGGGGCATCTCGCGGTGTTATTTGGACTTTTTCCTGCAACCTTCAGCTCGAAATCCAGCAGCCTTCATGGTCATTTTTTCCCTTCTGTGTTGGCCCACAAGTACCAAACTTATTAAATTCACCTTCACAACTTGTCATGGTGGGATTTGAACTCCTGACTTCTGGGTTGCTAGCTCAGTACCATAATATTGTCAGCATGTTGATCCTTGTGACAACATCCATAGGTATGGAGTCAGCATCTAAATGCACACTGAAGACGGGCAGCTCTACCTGTTCACCACCACACTCCATTCCACGACCACCACTAGGCCATCTGACTGCTCCCCAACATCAAGTCATGGATCAGCAAGGGCTTTCTCCAATTTAAGTTGACAAGTTGGCAAAACTGATGCCATCCTGTTCAACCCCCTGCTAAAAACTCTGCGCCCTAGTCCTTGATTCTATCCCCCTTTGTGACGACTCGCTCAGGCTGAAAATATGAACTGGGAGAGGTGGCCTCTTATTATTTAGTGTTCATTGCTATTATATTTACAGATTTGTGCTGTTTGTATAATTCGTGAACAGTATACGGTCAAGCAGAGCAAGCTTGTTACATAGATCTGAACTAACATGGTTAAGTTTAATTTCTCAGTTGTTCAAGTACCTGAGTTGAAATGTTGAGTTTACGAATAAAGACATATGCATTGTAAATGTTCATCTATAACCTTTGACAGACTGTTTAACCTCGCAGTGCAGAAAAGCTTAGATTCAAAGCATCCAGGCAGTTGAACTTGTAGCCAATTTGATTTGATAGTTTATATTTGAATATTTGATAGTTTATATATGCTACTGGTTTGACTCTAAAATGTCCATTCAAATGACTGTTGAAAAAGCTTACTACTACTATTAATTCCCGTCCGTCAGCTCAGCTGCAACGATGGGGCCGAATGAATTCGCTCCACTGTTATCGTTTCTGAACTAGCCTGATCGCGTCAGTCACTTTTTTTTATTCGTTTATAGGATGTGGGCGTCGCAGGCAAGGCCAGCATTTATTGCCCACCCCTAATTGCCCTTGAGAAGGTGGTGGTGAGCCCCCTTCTTGAACTGCTGCAGTCCATGTGGTGAAGGTACTCCCACAGTGCTGTTAGGTAGGGAGTTCCAAGATTTTGACCCAGTGACGATGAAGGATCGGCGATATACTTCCAAGTTAGGATGGTGTGTACCTTGGAGGTGGTGGTGTTCCCATGCACCTGCTGGTCTTTTCCTTCGAGGGTTGATGAGGTCGCGGGTTTGGGAGTTGCTCCCGAAGAAGCCTTGGCAAGTTGTTGCAGTGCATCTTGTAGATGGTACACACTGCAGCCACTGTACACTGGTGGTGGAGGGTGTGAATGTTTAAGGTGGGGGATGGGGTGCCAATCAAGCGGGCTGCTTTGTCCTGGATGGTGTTGAGCTTCTTGAGTGTTGTTGGAGCTGCACTCATCCAGCCAAGTGGAGAGTATTCCATCACACTCCTTCTGTATCCCTTTCTGTGACAAGCCACTCTTGACATTGTCTGTCCAGCGCTTCCTTGGCTTTCCTCGGCTTCTTGCTCTGTGTGCCGGGCCATGGAAGTTATTGTAGCTGTTTCCATTCTTGAAACGTGCCCAAACCATCGCAGTGGACTTTTTCAGATCTTCTGTATAAGCATTTGTTTCTTGTCCAAGCCCTGTTCTTGTTTTATCATTCTTGATTCTTTACATCCTGGTTTTGCTTGTTAACTTTTCTCCTGTTCCAACACTCAGATCTGTATAATAATATGGGAATAACCATCGCTTCATAAACTCTTATCTTTGTTTTTACCACGATATTTTTAGCCTATTAGCCCTCATAATAACTTACTTGAAAAAAATAAATGCTGCATTATTTTTAGCCCATTTTTCTTTTATTTATTTTGCATGTTAGGGCCATTCATTGTTCCAAGGCCCTGTCAGTATTGCTCAGCAATTGTCCAGTTAGTGGTGAGTATTAGGACCACCAGGTTACTCTCATATCCAACTTTCCCCTGCAGCTGGGACTGTATATTCAGTGGTTTTGAATTTGGAGTCCTTCCCTTCCATGGCACAATGTATCAGCAGAGTAGCCTGCTGTACCACTGGGGGACTTGACGTTTTAAAACCTCCACTAGTCCCTGACCAGTAAAATGTTTCCATATGTAGAATTGTATTGGAGTCTGAAGTTTGGGCCAAGTAAGAAAAACAATCCCCCCTATGTGAAAGGCTCGTTGTCTTCTGTAAATTATCTTGCAGTCAACAAATTGAGGAAAGTGCAGTGATTGCACCTGCCACTTTATAAAAAAAAAAAAAAAAAAAAACTCCCAAAACATGTCCATATACAAACATATGAATTAGGAGCAGGAGTAGGCCACTTGGCCCTTCGAGCCTGCTCCGCCATTCAATAAGATCATGGCTGATCCAATTACTCCACATTTCCGCCAACCTCTGATAACTTTTCACCCCCTTGCTTACCAAGAATCTATCTACCTCTGCCTTAAAAATATTCAAAGACTCTGCTTCCACCGCCCTCTGAGGAAGAGAGTTCCAAAGACTCCCGACCCTCTGTGAGAAAAAAATTCTCATCATCTCTGTCTTAAATGGGCGACCCCTCTCTCACAAGAGGAAACATCCTCTCCACATCCACCCTGTCAAGACCCTTTGGGATCTTATATGTTTCAATCAAGTCACCTCTTACTCTTCTAAACTCCAGCAGATACAAGCCTAGCCTGTCCAACCTTCCCTCATAAGACAACCCGGCCAGTCCAGGTATTAGTCTAGTAAACCTTCTCTGAACTGCTTCCAATGCATTTACATCCTTCCTTAAATAAGGAGACCAATACTGTACACAGTACTCCAGATGTGGTCTCACCAATGCCCTGTATAACTGAAGCATAACCTCCCTACTTTTGTATTCAATTCCCCTCGCAATAAACGATAACATTCTATTAGCTTTCCTAATTACTTGCTGTACCTGCATAGTAACCTTTTGCGATTCATGCACTAGGACACCCAGATCCCTCTGCATCTCAGAGCTCTGCAATCTCTCACCATTTAGATAATATGCTTCTTTTTTATTCTTCCTGCCAAAATGGACAACTTCACATTTTCCCACATTATACTCCATTTGCCAGATCTTTGCCCACTCACTTATCTATATCCCTTTGTAGCCTCCTTATGTCCTCTTCACAATTTACTTTCCTACCTATCTTTGTGTCATCAGCAAATTTAGCAACCATACCTTTGGTCCCTTCATCCAAGTCATTTATATAAATTGTAAAAAGTTGAGGCCCCAGCACTGATCCTTGTGGCACACCACTCATTACATCTTGCCAATCAGAAAATGACCCATTTATGCCTAATCTGTTTCCCGTTAGCTAGCCAATCTTCTATCCATGCCAATATGTTACCCTCGACACCATGAGCTTTTATTTTCCGCAATAACCTTTGATGTGGCACCTTATCAAATGCCTTTTGGAAATCTAAATACAGTACATACACCGGTTCCCCTTTATCCACAGCACATGTTACTTCCTCAAAGAACTCCAATAAATTGGTTAAACATGATTTCCCTTTCACAAAACCATGTTGACTCTGCCTGATTACCTTGAGCTTTTCTAAGTGCCCTGCTATAACGTCTTTAATAATAGCTTCTAACATCTTCCCCATGACAGATGTTAAGCTAACTGGCCTGTAGTTTCCTGCTTTCTGTCTCCCTTTTTGAATAAAGGAGTTACATTTGCTATTTTCCAATCTAATGGAACCTTCCCCGAATCTAGGGAATTTTGGAAAATTAAAACCAACGCATCAACTATCTCACTAGCCACTTCTTTTAAGACCCTAGGATGAAGTCCGCAGCTCCAACAATCGATAAAAATAAATTCAGCTCAATGGGGAAATCCACTGTGTGGTTTGGAAAGCCAATGAGTTTGGACATGGGATACTCGAGTATACGACTTCCTATTGTAGCAACATTTAGTGCAGCATTATTGAGCTACTTGTCTGCGTATTAAAATCCAACATTTGCTGTTGCATAGATTTGCCAAAGAACGCACCATCCGAAGTTAGCCAACTAAGCTGGAGTAAAATTTCATGGTCCAGTGGATTGCCCATTGAGTTTGTGGATTCCTCTACAAGGAACTACTCTTCCAGAGTACAAGCTAGGCTATCAGCGGAAAGAACACCTTTGGTAAGAAGCAAAACATGTTTTTTACATAGCATGAGGCACATCGATAACATTTACACCAGTCAAGCTAACCAAGTTTGGTCATCAAAATGTGAACTGACTCCGTTTTGTTCACTTTGATTCTTTAACTGTTCAGGCACATATCAAAGCCGAGCTTGGTGATCAGAAATGTTTGGTTTGTATTTATAATACAGGCGCATTTTAAGAGGTCAACTATGCACTAAGTGACAATGGAGGGACATTTGGGTCCAAAATTCCAATAGTTTGGTAGAATGTAAACTCAGCGGTTCTATCAGCAGAGAGACGGAATTTGGGACTAAAGACAGGATCTGCTGCATTCACATCTCATTTAAAGTGCGCCCTAAATTCTGCCGGAAGTGCGGAAGGCTTTAGATGTGCCAGCCCGAGATAAGGTGGAGCCATGTTAATAATGGGTTTAGGCCAGGGGTAGATTTTCCCCAGGTACAGACTTATGGCGGCCCGCTGGCGGAGCACGCTCAGCGGGAGGCTTGGTTCATTTCGAGGGCCTGGTCTAATTAGCATTTGGCCGGCAGGCTGTGGGCAGAGTGACCAAGGTCAGCTCCCCAGCTCTGGGCCGTTGTGATATCATGCAGCCAATCGCCCAACATTAGGCATTGGAGGGGGGTGGTGGGTGGTGGCGACTACATCGATGGGAACAGGGCTTTAAGTGATTCCCCACTATTTTCAACACGCTACTGCCTTGTTTCCGCAAGTTCTCCCCTGTAAATTCTAAATGTCATCATTTATGCCCTAAAAACCACCTATCTAACCTATGCCACTATAAAACACGGGTAACTTTAGAACAGCAGCTGAGGAAGACTGATGCAGGAATCTTAAAGGTGAGATGCTGTGTTTCATTGTTTTTGATTTCCCCTATTTTTGATTAATATGTTTGAGGAGAAACAGGGAGACCAGGCTTCTAAAACAGTGCTGCAGGTGATCCAGACTCTCCTGCAGATACCTAGCTATCAGGGTACACAGACCTAGGAGATTTTAACTGGATACATAGGGGAATCTTCACTGGGGTATCAATATGCAGCCTTACCGTATATTCTAACCAAATTTGAAAAGCAAATAAAAACAGTATTGCGGGTGACTTCCAAATGAAGCAAGTAGCCTCAAAAATAAAGTGCAAGAAATAATTTGACAAAAGACCAATCCATAGTAAAATTATGAGTATGTGGCGGAGCCACCAAAGGACTCCGAGCAGTTGTACATAATTCCTTTAACAGCAATGTAGTTACTGTCTATGCCTGTACCTTTTAATTACACTGTTTGACTGTACAATGCCTAGGTACCTTTACAGCACGGTTTCAACGTGATGTCGTCATGCCGTTTGTCATGTGATGCCCCAATGGCGGGAAGAACGTGATGACGTCACTCTCCTGATCAGAGAATCAGTCCTCGTGGAGCCCTCCAGGAGAGTAGACCTGTTATTGATGTGTTCTAGCAGTTTCCAGTTTAAACTAGTTTGTTTTCATTAAAGTTCATTAATTTAATTACCTGAGTCGAACTCAGTCTTTTTGATAGGAACCTCCGTTCCTACATTGGTGACCCCGACTTCTACGAACGATTTTCGTGGAAGATTCGACATGGACACGAATGCCGTCACGCTGAAACTGCCACAGTTCTGGGAGCAACAACCAGACGCCTGGTTCATCCAGGCTGAAGCCCAGTTCGCCATTCGGAACATCAACGCGGATCAGACCCGTTATTATTATGTGGTCTCCGCCCTCGACAGCGCAACTGCATCACGGATCATCAGCCTTATCGGTAGTCCTCCTACTGACAGCAAGTATGATGCAATTAAGGCGCGGTTGCTTCAGGTTTTCGGGCTATCAAAGTCTGAGCGTGCTCGCCGGCTCATCACGCTGCACGGCCTCGGGGACTCCAAACCGTCCGAGCTCATGAGCCAAATGCTCACGCTCTTGGGTGCTGAACCGGAATGTTTCATCTTCCGGGAGCTTTTCCTCTATCAACTGCCTGAACAGGTTCAGGCTGCCCTGGCCAGCTCCGACATTACTGACTGCGCCAAGCTTGCGGCCAAAGCCGATAAGATTTTCACGGTTACCCAGCAGTGCTGCGCGGCCACGAGGCGCCCACCCCCCACAGACGCGGTCCCGGTTTCTCCTACAGCGGGCTGGTGCTCCTACCACACCCGTTTTGGCGCGAAAGCACGATGCTGCCGTTCCCTCTGCAGTTTTTCGCCCCCCAAAAAAAACAAGAAGGCGCAGGCGGCGTCCCTGGCGACGGATGACCAAGTCTAATGGGCGTTCCGCGGTGGCGATGGCCGTTGGTTCTACGGGGAAACTCCTCTATATCACCGATTCCCTCTCGGGCTGCCGTTTCCTTTGTGACACCGGGACGCAGTGTAGCATTCTACCTGCGTCGAAGCTCGACACGCAGACTGGGAACCTCGGTTTTTCCCTCGTAGCGGTTAATGGCGCAGCTTTTCGAACGTTCTGAAAGCGGCGGGTCGAAGTCTGTTTCGGCGGTCAGCGCTTCTTTTGGGATTTCGTCACAGCTACGGTCTCACAGCCTATCCTTGGGGCAGATTTTCTGTGTGCCAACAGCCTACTAGTCGATGTCCGACACCGCCGGCTGATCAACGCGGCCACCTTCCACTCGATCCCGTGCTTCCACGGTACCTCCGTGGCGCGCTCCATTGCCTGTGGTTTCCCTCCTCCAGATGACTTCACGTGGCTCCTCGGGGAGTTTCCGGAGCTGATGAGGCCCACCTTCTCCTCTTCGGCGACGAAACATGGTGTTGAACATCACATCACCACTACTGGCTCCCCGATTTATGCGCGGGCTAGAAGGCTCGAACCCGGCAAGCTTGCAGCTGCGAAGGCGGAGTTCGCCACAATGGAGCGGCTCGGCATCATTAGGCGATCGAAGAGTCCCTGGTCTTCGCCTCTCCACATCGTGCCGAAACCTGGCGGCCATGCGGTGACTACCGACGCCTCAACGACGCCACCACTCCGGATCAGTACCCGATCCCGCATATCCAGGACTTCTCGGCCCACTTGGCGGGAAATACTATCTTCTCTAAAGTCGACCTCGTCCGTGGATATCACCAGGTTCCAGTGCACCCACAAGACGTCCCGAAAACCACAGTTATCACCCCTTTTGGCCTCTTTGAGTTCCTGTGGATGCCGTTTGGCTTAAAGAACGCAGCACAGGCATTCCAGCGTTTAATGGACTCCGTTCTTCGAGACTTGCGTTTCCTTTTCGTCTACCTTGACAACATACTCATCGCCAGTGCCAGCAAGGAGGAGCACATCTCCCATTTGCGTTCCCTCTTTACGCGCCTCAGCCAACACGGTTTAATCATCAACCCGGCCAAGTGCCAGTTTGGCCTGCAACAAATCGATTTCCTGGGACATCGCATAACGTCGGACTGCGCCGTCCCTTTGGCGATGAAGGTTGAGGCGGTTACTTCTTTCCCGCGGCCGTCGACAGTCAAGGCCTTGCAGGAGTTCCTGGGGATGGTCAACTTCTACCACCGTTTCGTCCCCAAGGCGGCTCAACTCATGCAACCCTTGTTCGGGGCCCTCAAGGGCAAGTCCGGTAAAGACCCAATCAGCTGGACAGCTGAAATGATCCAGGCATTCGGCGACACCAAGAACGCTTTGGCCAATGCAACCGTGCTGGCGCACCCACTTCCAGGTGCTACTATTGCCCTTACCACCAACGCGTCAGACTATGCCATCGGTGCGGTGCAAGAACAGCGGGTCAACAGCACGTGTCAACAGCACGTGGCAACCGCTGGCGTTTTTCAGCCGTCAATTGCGAGCAAATGAAAAAAAGTACAGCACCTTCGATAGGGAACTACTGGCCCTTTTCCTCGCCATTCGCCATTTCTGGTTTTTATTGTAGGGGCGCCCCTGCATGGCTTTTGTCGACCACAAACCCCTTGCGTTCGCCATGGCCAAGACCACCGAACCGTGGTCTGCTCGTCAACAACGTCACTTGACGTTCATTTCTGAATTTACCACGGACATTCAACATGTGTCTGGTAAGGACAACCTGGTGGCAGATTGCCTCTCCCGTGCGACGGTCCACGCGGTGCGACTGGGAATCGACTACGCCCTCATGGCGGCAGATCAGGTTTCGGATTCGGAGGTCCAATCATATCGAACTGTTCCCTCTAGCTTCCAAGCGACCGACGTCGTCTTCCAGGCCGCAGGTGCCACGCTCCTTTGCGACGTTTCCATGGGAGTTCCTCGTCCCATAGTGCCAGTCGCATGGCGCCGGAGGGTTTTTGATGCCGTACACGGGTTGTCGCACCCAGGGATGAAGGCTTCACAATGACTTACGTCAGCCAAGTTCGTCTGGAAAGGTATGCACATCGATGTCCGTGACTGGGCTAATACCTGCGTCGTATGCCAGAAGGCCAAAGTCCAGCGTCATGTCAAGGCTCCGGTGGCTGCGTTCACTGTTCCGGAGCGTCATTTCGACCACGTGCATGTGGACCTCGTGGGGCCGCTTCCGCCTTCTCAGGGTTATACTCCTCATCTCACCATAGTGGACCGCACCACCAGGTGGCCAGAGGCAATTCCTTTGGTTTCCACCATGTCGGCAGACGTCGCTAGAGCTTTCATCTCCTGTTGGGTCGCCCGGTTCGGGGTACCAGCGGACATCTCTGACCGCGGGCCACAATTTTCCTCGGATCTTTGGAACGCTGTGGCTCAGGGGCTCGGTACCAAACTTCATCGCACCACCGCCTATCATCCACAGGCAAACGGCCTTTGCAAGCGATTCCACAGGTCGCTTAAAGCCTCTCTTCGGGCCAGTCTTCAAGGCGCAGGATGGGTGGACAGACTCCCATGGGTCCTGTTGGGTCTCCGTACGGCGCCCAAAGATGATCTGCAATCGTCTTCGGCTGAGCTCGTCTATGGCCAGCCACTCCGTGTACCAGGAGATTTCCTCCCTTCTCCCACAGAGCCATGGTCCGCCTCCCGGCAACTCATTCGCCACCAAGAAAGGGCCAGATGCTTTGCCCCGATACCTACATCCAATCACGGTTTGCAGACCTCCTACGTGCCACTGGGACTGAAGAATGCGGAGTATGTCTTTATCCGACACGACACTCACCGGGATCCGCTCAAACCCCCTTACACTGGTCCTTTCCGCGCCATCGAACCGGGAGACAAATCCTTTTTGGTCGACGTCGGAGGGAAACCGGATCACATCTCGGTGGACCGCTTGAAGCCAGCTCACCTGGACTTGGACCACCCTGTCGTAGTCGCTCAACCACCCAAACGTGGCCGACCGCCCGTTGCCGCCGCACCTGATCAACCAAAGCTGCCTGACAAACCGACTGCGCTCACCGCGCCTGATCAGCCGCCACCGACTGCCAACTCGTCCACCGGTCGTCGACTTCCTCTACCAGGGTATCGAAGTCGATCGGACAGGTTCATCAGCTGCTGTTTTAAGTTATCCCTTATGCATAAGGAGCCTGTGGCTCCGCCCATGAGCCCTGGAACAGATTTTCTGCATCCTACAAGAAGATCTGCAAACTGCCTCAAGAACAAGGACATCTCTTGCTGTGGCTCAAAGTCACTCAAGCACCTAATTTCCTAACCTCTGGGACAACAGGCAACATCTGCCCAGGTCAGTTAATTTACTGTCCTTTCTTGCATAAGGCAGATCTTTAATCCCCTGCTTATTAAGAAAGGACAGTTCATTACATTTGACACAGGAGCCAAACAAATAAGTGAGTGGGCCATTAATTTTTATTGGATTGCAGGATTTCCATGAGTAACTGGTTGCGTTCATGTAACCATATGAGCTCTTAATGTCAGCCCACACCATTGTGTGAACCAAAAAGGCATTTCACCCCCTTGAGGTCCAATTAGTGTGTGACTACAAGAACAAGTTTGTTCTCAGCAATGTCTAATATGAAGGGGACTTCTATCCTTCAACAATTCAGTGTTCCTGCACTCTTTAAGAATCAAGGGCAAGGTGCTGGTTGATTTCTTGGAAACAAGAGGCATCCAATTCTATCAGGCGAACGGTAGCATAGTGGTTATGTCACTGGACCAGTAATCCAGAGGCCTTGACTAATGATCCAGAGACATGGGTTCAAATCCCCCCACGCTGGGTAACTTAAATTCAGTTAATTAAATAAATCTGGAATAAAAAGCTAGTATCAGTAATGCTGACCATGAAACTATCGGGTTGTTGTAAAAACCCATCTGATTCACGCTTAACTGCCCTTTGATATGGCTAAGCAAGCCACTCAGTTGTACAAAACCACTATGAATAAAACTGGACGGGACACCCGGGATCGACCTAGGCACATCCAGCCCAGTCGACACTGCAAAGTCCTCCTCGCTAATATCTGGGGACTTGTGCCAAAATTGGGAGAGCTGTCCCACAGACAGAGTCAAGCAACAGCCTGACATGGTCATACTCACAGAATCATACCTTTCAGTCAATGTCCCAGACTCCTCCATCACCATCCCTGGGTATGTCCTGTCCCACCAAGTGGGAGTGGCCCTGGGAGTCCTCAACATTGACTCCGGACCCCATGAAGTTTCATGGCTTCAGGTCAAGCATGGGCAGGGAAACCTCCTGCGGAATACCACCTACAGCTCTCCCTCAGCTGATTTATCAGTACTCCTCCATGTTGAACACCACTTGGAAGAAGCACTGAGGGTAGCAAGGGCACCAAGAGTGGCTTAGTAGCACCACTACTGACCGAGCTGGCCGAGTCCTGAAGGACATAGCTGCCAGACTGGGCCTGCAGCAGGTGGTGAGAGAACCAACACGAGGGGAAAAACCTACTTGACTTCATCCGCACCAATCTACCTGTCGCAGATGCATCTGTCCATGAGAGCATTGGTAGCAATGACCACCGCACAGTCCTTGTGGAGACGAAGTCCTGCCTTCACACTGAGGACACCCTCCATCGTGTTGTGTGGCACTACCACCGTGCTAAATGGGACAGATTATAACAGAGTTAGCAGCTCAGAACTGGGCATCCATGAGGCGCTGTGAGCCATCAGCAGCAGAATTGTATTCCACCGCAATCTGTAACCTCATGGCCCGGCATATACCTCAGTCTACCACTACCATCAAGCCAGGGGACCAACCCTGGTTTAATGAGGAGCACAGAAGAGCATGCCAGGAGCAGCTCCAGGCATACCTAAAAATGAGGTGCCAACCTGGAGAAGCTGCAACACAGGACTACATGCATGCTAAACAGCAGAAGCAGCATGCGATAGACAGAGCTAAGCGATCACACAAACAACAGATCAGCTCAAAGCTCTGCAGTCCTGCCACATCCAGTCGTGAATGGTGGTGGAACATTAAACAACTAACGGGAGGAGGAGGCTTCATGAATATTCCCATCGTCAACAATGGTAGAGCCCAGCACGCGAGTGCAAAACAGAAGGCTGAAGCGTTTGTAACGATCTTCAGCCAGAAGTGCTGAGTGGATGATCCATATCGGCCTCCTCCTGAGGTCCCCACTGTCACCGAAGTTGGTCTTCAGACAATTCGATTCACTCCACATGATAGCAAGAAACAGCTGAGTGCACTGGATACAGCAAAGGCTATGGGCCCCAACAACATCCCAGCTGTCGTGCTGAAAACTTATGCTCCAGAACTAGCCGCGCCTCTAGCCAAGCTGTTCCAGTACAGCTACAGCACTGGCATCTACCTGACAATGTGGAAAACTGCCCAGGTATGTCCTGTCCACAAAAAGCAGGACAAATCCAATCCGGCAATTACCGCCCCATCAGTCTACTCTCATTCATCCGGAAAGTGATGGAAGGTGTCGTTGACAGTGCCATCAAGCGGTACTTACTCACCAATAACCTGCTCACTGATGCCCAATTTGGGTTCCGTCAGGACCACTCAGCTCCAGACCTTATTACAGCCTTGGTCCAAACATGGATGAAAGAGCTGAATTCTAGAGGTGAGGTGACAGTGACTGTCCTTGACATCGAATCTGGCATCAAAGAGCCCTAGTAAAATTCAAGTCGATGGGAATCGGGGAAAACTCTCCAATGGTTGGAGTCATACCTAGCACAAAAGATGATGATTTTGGTTGTTGGAGGTCAATCATCTCAGCCCCAGGACATTGCTGCAGGAGTTCCTCAGGACAGTGTCCTAGGCCCAACCATCTTCAGCTGCTTCATCCATGACCTTCCCTCCATTATAAGGTCAGAAGTGGGGATGATTGCACTGTGTTCAGTTCCATTCGCAACTCCTCAGATAATGAAGCAATCCATGCCGGCATGCAGCAAGACCTGGATGACATTTAGGTTTGGGCTGGTAAGTGGCAAGTAACATTTGCGCCACACAAGTGCTGGGCAATGACTATCTCCAACAAGCGAGCGTCTAACCACCGCCCCATGACATTCAACGGCATTATCATTGCTGAATCCCCCACCATCATCATCCTGAGGGTTACCATTGATCAGAAACTTAACTGGACCAGCCACATAAATACTGTGGCAACAAGAGTGGGTCAGAGGCTGGGTATTCTACAGCGAGTGTCTCCCCTCCTGTCTCCCCAAAGCCTTTCCACCATCTACAAGACACAAGTCAGGTGTGTTAGTAATATTGATTTTGCCTTCACTTGCCTGGATGACTGCAGCTCCAACAACACTCAAGAAGCTCAACATCATCCAGGACAAAGCAGCCCGCTTGATTGGCACCCCATCCACCACCTTAAACCTTCATTCCCTCCACCACCGGCACAAAGTGGCTGCAGTGTGTAGCATCTACAAGATGCACTGCAGCAACTCACCAAGGTTTCTTCGGCAGCACCTCCCAAACCCCCGACCTATACCACCTAGAAAGACAAGGGCAGCAGGTGCATGGGAACACCATCAGCTGCAAGTTCCCCTCCAAGTCACACACCATCCTGACTTGGAAACATATCGCCTTTCCTTCATCATCGCTGGGTCAAAATCCTGGAACTCCTTCCATAACAGCACGGTGGGAGTACCTTCGCCACACGGACTGCAGCGATTCAAGAAGGCGGCTCACCACCACATACTTGAGGGCAATTAGGGATGGGCAATAAATGCTGGCCTTGCCAGCGATGCCCACATTCCCAGGAACGAATTTAAAAAAAATGACTACTAACACCATTGAGAATGACCACCAGTGAAGTGAAGGAATGAAAGAAGAAAGACAGACTTGCATTTATATAGCACCTTTCACAACCACCGGACGTCTCAAAGCTCTTTACAGCCAATGAAGTACTTTTGGAGTGTAGTCACTGTTGTAATGTGGAAAACGCGGCAGCCAATTTGTGCACAGCAAGCTCCCACAAACAGCAATGTGATAATGACCAGATAATCTGTTTTTTTGTTATGTTGGTTGAGGGATAAATATGGGCCAAGACAACGGGGATATCTCCCCTGCTCTTCTTCGAAATAGTGCCATGGGACCTTATACATCCACCTGAGAGAGCAGACGGGGCCTCGGTTTAACGTCTCAACTGAAAGATGACACCTCCGACAGTGCAGCACTCCCTCAGCACTGTATTGTCAGCCTAGCTTTATGCACTTAAGTCCCTGGAGTGGGACTTGAATCCACAACCTTCTGACTCAGCGGCGAGTGTGCTACCAACTGAGCCACAGCTGACACAAATGCTACAATGAGGATCAGATCTGCACTCAAATTAAAAATTTCCTGGGCTACTGGTATGCTGAAGCAAAGATTGAGGGGCCTCGGAACAAGAGTCGGCCATTCAGCCCCTTGAGCTTGTTCTGCCGTTTAGTTAGATTGGGTCCAATATGCTTCCAGTGTTGTCTCTCAAATTGTGGTGGCATGCTGTGTCCTTCATAGTTTCCCTCTTCAGAAAGGTCTGCAAATTGAGATTCATGAGGAGACTGAGTCAGAAGCTGAACCACCTTAGACAGAGGAAGATGAGGAGGACCCAGCAGGGCCACATACAGCTGCTAGGAGAGTGCCTCGAGACAGACTGATCAGAGAGACTTTCAGTAATGTCTGATATAGCTATGCAACATCTGTAATAACCAGGTTGCACCACATAATTTAAACCTACAATCCTTCATAACACACCATTCATCATTACAAGCAGAAGTCCCCTGAGGGTCCAAAGTCCACAAACATTCTTTCCTGTTCCAGTGCAACTTTTAAGTTTCCCACAAAAGTCATGAGCAAAATCATCAATATATTACAATCAACAAAAAGGATTTAAAGTTTCTGGAACTTGTAACTGAAAGGTCATTTAATTTCACCACTGTGCACTTTTCTTATGCCCCCTGTTTTCCTTTTGAGCCATGTTGTCCCTGTCCTGCATACTGCTTCAGCTTTAAGAGCAGTCCAGGTTTTAAATCCTGAAATCCTGCAGCTGTGCCCTCAGAACAACTTGACCTGCGGCCTCCACCGCGCCCCCCTTCCACCCGGTGAATTTCCCAGGCCTCCCACGTGCATCTCATTGATTGATGGTGCCGCTCACACGTTTGTCATAGGACAGGCAGTCTGGCGGCCAGAAGTCCCACCACACCGCAATTCCAGTGGTGGATCGCAGGACTTGGAATTTTGGGGCCTTAGTTTATTCAATTTGATGGGCTAGTTTACTCTGAATGTTCAGCCTGGCCTGTTTGTCCACAGAATTACAGGCTGAAGTCTCAACACTAGATTGAAAATACAATTATTTTTCTTGCTAATTGTTTCTTTTGCTATTTCTGATGAAATGATCTGGGGAGGAGGGCTCTCTCCCTCTCCTCCTTTAAGACCCTCCTTAAAACCTACCTCTGTGACTAAGTACTTGGCCACCCATCGTAATCTTTCCTTCTTTAGCTCAGTGTCAGTATTTCCTTACTCTTCTGTGAAGCACCTTGGGACATATTTTTAAGTTAAATGTGCTGTATAAGTGCAAGTTGTTGTTGACTTGGTTGTAATAATAATAATAATAATCAACTTTATTGTCATTGTTAGTGCACAAGTGCAGTACAACGAAATGTAAGCTTGCGGCTCCCGAGAGTGTACATTTTGATTAAGACATTTAACATACATTTGGCTTGTAACATAAACATAAACATAATAAAGTGCATTGACAGATGTGCAGGCTTTAGAGTTTATTAGCAGAGTTCAGTAGGATGACAGCCCTGGGAAAGAAGCTGTTCCTAAATCTGGTCGTGCGGGTGCGAATGCATCTGTAGCGTCTCCCAGATGGCAGGGGGGCGAACAAACTGTGGCTGGGGTGGGTAGGGTCTTTGATGATGGTCAATGACCTCCGTAGACAGCATTTCTGGTAGATGTTCTCAATGGTCGGTAGCCGGGTGCCGGTAATGCGTTGGGCAGTTTTGACTACCCGCTGCAGGGCTTTCCGGTCATAGGAGGTACAGCTGCTATACCACACTGTGATACAGTTCGTCAGGATGCTCTCTTGTGCAGCGGTAAAAGTTAGAGAGGATCCGGGTGACAGGTTGCATCCCTTCAGCCTCCTTAGGAAATATAGGTGCTGCTGGGCCTTCTTCACCAAAGAGGAGGTATTGAGGGACCAGGAGAGGTCTTCCGTGATGTGGACTCCGAGGAACTTAAAGCTGCCCACCCTTTCCACCACAGCCCCTTGGATGTAGATGGGGGGGTGTCTTCCGCCTTTAGACTTCCTGAAGTCCACAATGATTTCCTTGGTTTTCTTGACGTTAAGGGCCAGGTTGTTGTCGGCGCACCACTTCACGAGGTACTGGACCTCCTCCCTGTAGGCTGACTCATCGTTGTTGGTGATCTGGCCTACCACCGTGGTATCATCTGCAAACTTGATGATGGTGTTGGAACCATGAACAGCCACACAGTCGTGGGTGAAGAGGGAGTAGAGGAGGGGGCTCAGCACACAACCTTGTGGGGCCCCCGTATTCAGGGTCCGGGGGGGGGGGGTGGTGGGGGTGGTGTAGTTACCTAATTTGACAGACTGGGGTCTGTTAGTTAGGAAGTCCAGGGCCCAGTTGCAAAGGGAAGTGTTCAGGCCAAGAGTGTGGAGTTTGGTGGCCAGCTTGTTGGGGACGATGGTGTTGAATGCTGAGCTGTAGTCCATGAACAGCATTCTGATGTAGGTCTCTTTACCATCTAAGTGTTTCAGTGCAGAATGAAGAGCAGTTGTGATTGCATCCTCCGTTGATCTGTTTGCGCGATAGGCAAACTGGTGTTGGTCAAGAGAGGCGGGAACACTGGCTTTGATGTGAGCCAGGACCAGTCTCTCTCAACACTTCATTATGATGGGTGTGAGTGCGATGGGTCGATAGTCGTTCAGACACGTCACAGCCGTTTGCTTTGGCACAGGAATAATGGTGGCGGTCTTGAAGCATGTACGGACTACTGCCTGGGCCAGTGACAGATTGAAGATGGCGGTGAAGACATCAGCCAGCTGATCAGCACATTCTTTGAGTACCCGTCCAGGGATGCTATCCGGTCCAGCAGCCTTACGTGTGTTCACTCCGCGTAGAGCACCCCTTCCGTCGGAGGTGGACAGAGTGAGCAACTGATCTTCCGGGGGTGGCAAGGCTTTGGTAGCCGGCTCCCTGTTGTCCCTGTCAAAGCGAGCGTAGAAGTTGTTAAGCTCCTCCGGAAGGGAGGCATCGCTAACCGGGGGGCTGGTGTTTTTACTCTTATAGTCGGTGATAGACTGGATGCCTTGCCACATACGCCGGGGGTCCGAGTTGTTGTGGAAATGATCCTCAATCCGCAGTGTCTGTTTTCTTTTGGCAGTCCTGATACCCTTTTTTAGGTTGGTCCTAGCTGCACTGTAAGCCGCCGTGTCGCCAGATTTAAATGCTACGTTGCGTGCTTTCAACAGCGAGCGGACCTCCCCATTCATCCAGGGTTTCTGGTTGGGATATGTCCTGATATTTTTATGGGTCGTGACGACCTCGACGCAACTGTTGATGTAGAATAGCACTGTGGATGCGTATTCCTCGATGTCAGTATGGGCAAACATGCTCCAATCAGTGCGTTCGAAGCAATCCAGAAGCTCTGAGACTGCCCCCTCTGGCCATACTTTCACTGATCTTACTGATGTTTTCACTCTTTTGATGAGCGGTTTGTATGCCGGGGCTAGAAACAAGGAGAGGTGGTCAGACTTCCCAAGGTGGGGGCAGGGAATGGCCTTATAAGCATCTACAATGCTCGTGTAGACTTGATCCAGTGTGTTCTCCCCTCTTGTGGGGCAGGAAACATTCTGGTGGAATTTCGGGAGTACAGATTTTAGGTTTATGTGATTGAAGTCTCCCGCGACGATAAAGGCTCCGTCTGGGTGCGCAGTTTGTTGTCCGCTGATGGCCCTGTAGAGGTCCTTCAGTGCTAGTTTGGCATTAGATGGGGTTACTATGCTCCACAGTACAGTAAATTTAAATTAACAAACATAGTTAAAATTATATGATTACTTGCATACCCTGGGTATATGACTAGTAAATATCCTGCTGTTACTAATTAAGCTTCATAATGCTGTTGCAAACCATAACTCCTCACATCTAAGTCCCCTGTTTATATTTATGTCATCAACATCAGTGTTAAATAAAGTAAGTTTTTTCATTCAACAGAATGGCTTTGGAGCACCATCAAATCTCTCCCAAGCTCTATACTGCCCTCTTCCTTCCTGTAGCTCTCTTTGCCATCCTGTCAATCTTTTATTCTATCCTTTCTGCAGCAACAACACACATTTATGTAGCACCTTCAAAGGAGAAAAACATTCCAAGGTGTTTCTCACAGAGGATTAAAAGAGATGACCAAAGCTTGATTGAAGAGATGCAGAGAGTTCCAAAAAGTAGGGCTGAAAGTTCTGCTATCAGTGGTGGAGTGGAGGAAGAAGAATTGCACAGCAGGCCAGAGTAAGAGGATCTAAGGGAACATCAGGTTGGAGAAGGTTGCAGAGACAAGTAATGATCTCTGCCTCAACCAATCTCTGGCATAAAGCATTCATGCTCCTGTGTAAATAAATTTCTCTGTACCATTTTCCTCACTCAGTGACCATTTTAAATTGATAACCCCCTCATCACTGACTCCCTAACTAGAATCTTTCCCTATTCATCCTATTAAAATTCTTCATAATGTTAAAAACCTGTATTAAATCTCCCATTGGCCTTCTCTGCTGCAGTGGACAGTCTTCCAGTATCACAAGCCTCTCCTCATAAACTATAGTTATCATCCCTGGTATCGTGGTGAATCTATGCTGTAAGCTCCCAATAGATTTAATGTATTTTCTATAACGGGGTGCCTAAAACTACATACATTAGTTTAACTCTGGTCTAACCATTGTCTTATCTAAATTTACCATAACCTCTTTGCTCTTTTGCTCTATTTTACAGACTAATTTGGCATCAGTCACCCCCAGCCATGTTAAGGGAATTATTTATTTAAGGATAGCATAGTGGTAATGTCACTGGGCTAGTAATTCAGAGGCCTGGACTAATGATCCAGAGACACGGCAGCTGGGGAATTTAAATTTAGTTAATTAAATAAATCTGGAATAAAAAACTAGTATCAGTCATGGTAACCATGAAACTATCAGATTGTCGTAAAAACCCATCTGGTTCACGAATGTCCTTTAGGGAATTAAATCTGGCCTATATGTGACTCCAGACCTACAGCAATATGGTTGACTCTTAACTGCCCTCTGAAATGGCCTAGCAAGCCACTCAGTTGCAACAAACCGCTACGAAACAAAATAATAAGAATGAAACCGGACGGACCACCCAGCATCGACCTCGGCACCGGCTGAGGCCACGGCAACGACACACCCGCCCAGTCAACCCTGCAAAGTCCTCCTCACCAACATCTGGGGACTTGTGCCAAAATTGGGAGAGCTGTCCCACAGACTAGTCAAGCAACAGCCTGATAGTCATACTCACAGAATCATATATTTCAACCAATGTCTCAAACTCCTCGATCACCATCCCTGGGTATGTCCTGTCCCACTGGTAGGACAGACCCACCAGGGGTGGTGGCACAGTGGTATACAGTCGGGAAGGAGTGGCCGTGGGAGTCCTTAACATTGACTCTGGACCCCATGAAGTCTCAGAGCTTGAGGTCAAGCATAGGCAAGGAAAACTCGTGCTGATTACCACCTACCGCCTTCCCTCAGCTGATGAATCAATACTCCGCTATGTTGAACACCACATAGAAGAAGCACTGAGAGGAGCAAGGGCACAGAATGTACTCTGGGTGGGGGACTTTAATGTCCATCACCAAGAGTGGCTCGGTAGCACACTACTGACCGAGCTGGCTGAGTCCTGAAGGACATAGCCACCAGTCTGGGCCTGAGACTGAGGTGATGAGAGAACCAACACCAGGGAAAATCCTACTTGACCTTGTCCTCACCAATCTACCTGTTGCAGATGCATCTGTCCATGACAGTATTGGTCGCAGTGACCACGGCACAGTCATTATAAAGACAAAGTCCCTTCTTCACACTGAGGACACCCTCCATCGTGTTGTGTGGCACTACCACCGTGTTAAATGGGATAGATTCAGAACAGATTTAGCAGCTTAAAACTGGGCATCCATGAGGCGCTGTGGGCCATCAGCAGCAGCAGAATTGTATTCCACCACAATCTGTAACCTCATGGCCCGGCATATCCCTCATCAAGCCAGGGGACCAACCCTGGTTCAATAAGGAGTGTAGAAGACCATGCCAGGAGCAGCACCAGCTGTACCTAAAAATGAGGTGCCAACCTGGGGAAGCTGCAACACAGGACTACATGCATGCTAAAAAGCAGAAGCAGCATGCTATAGACAGGGCTAAGTGATCCTACAATCAACGGATCAGATCAAAGCTCTGCAGTCCTGCCACATCCAGTCGTGATTGGTGGTGGACCATTAAACAACTAACGGAAAGAGGAGGCTCCATGAATATCCCCATCCTCAATGATGGTGGAGCCTAGCAGGTGAGTGCAAAAGACACGGCTGAAGCAACCATCTTCAGCCAGAAGGGCCGAGTGGATGATCTATATCGGCCTCCTCCTGAGGTCCCCACCATCACAGAAACCAGTCTTCAGCCAATTTAATTCACTCCACATGATATCAAGAAATGGCTGAGCGCACTGGATACAGCAAAGGCTATGGGCCCTGACAACATCCCAGCTATTGTGCTGAAGACTTGTGCTCCAGAACTAGCCTCATCTTTAGCCAAACTATTCCAGTACAGCTACAACACTGATCTCTATCCGACAATGTGGAAAACTGCCCAGGTATGTCCTGTCCACAAAAAGCAGGACAAATCCAATCCGGTCAATTACCGCCCCATCAGTCTACTCGCAATCATCAGCAAATTGATGGAAGGTGTCATCGACAGTGCTATCAAACGGCACTTACTCACCAATAACCTGCTCACTGATGCCCAGTTTGGGTTCTGCCAAGACCACTCGGCTCACGACCTCATTACAGCCTTGGTCCAAACATGGACAAAGGAGCTGAATTCCAGAGGTGAGGTGAGAGTGACTGCCCTTGACATCAAGGCAGCATTTGACCGAGGGAGGCACGAAGGAGCTCCAGTAAAACTGAAGTCAATGGGAATCGGCGGGGGCGGGGGGGGAACTTTCCACGGGCTGGAGTCATACCTAGCACAAAGGAAGATGGTTGTGGTGATTGAAGGTCAAGAATCACAGCCCCAGGACATCGCTGCAGGAGTTCCTCAGGGCAGCGTCCTTGGCTCAACCATCTTCAGCTGCTTCTTCAATTATCTGCCCTCCAACATAAGGTCAGAAATGGAGATGTTCGCTGATGACTGCATAGTATTCAGTGCCATTCACAGCTCCTCAGATAATGAAGCAGTCCATGCCCGCATGCAACAAAACCTGGACGATGTTTAGGCTTGGGCTAATAAGTGGCAGGTAACATTCGCACCACAGAAATTACCAGCTCCAACAAGCGAGAGTCTAGCTACCGCCCCTTGACATTAAATGGCATAACCGTCGTCGAATCCCCCACCATCAACATCCTGAGGGGGTCACCATTGACCAGAAACTTAACTGGACCAGCCACATAAATACTGTATCAACAAGAGCAGGCTAGGTATTCTGTGGTGAGTGTCTCACCTTCTGACTCCCCAAAGCCTTTCCACCATCTACAAGGCACAAGTCAGGAGTGTGATGGAATACTCTCCACTTGCCTGAATGAGTGCAACTCCAACAACACTCAAGAAGCTCGACACCATCCAGGACAAAGCAACCCGCTTGATTGCTACCCCATCTACCACCTTAAAAATTCACTCCCTCCACCACCGGCGTACCGTGGCTGCAGTGTGTACCATCTACAAGTTGCGCTGCAGCAACTCACCAAGGCTTCTTCGGCAGGACCTCCCAAACCCCTCTTCCACCTAGAAGGACAAGGGCAGCAGGCGCATGGGAACGCACCACCTCCAAGTTACACACCATCCTGACTTAGAAGTATATTGCCAATCCTTCATCGTCGCTGGGTCAAAATCCTGGAACTCACTACCTAACAGCACTGTGGGTGTACCTTCACCACATGGACTGCAGCGGTTCAAGAAGGCGGCTCACCACCACCTTCTCAAGGGCAATTAGGGATGGGCAATAAATGCTGGCCTTGCCAGCGACGCCCACATCCCATAAACGAATTAAAAAAAAAGTTGCAGATCTTTATACCCCAATAGTGTGCCTCGGGCCTACCTCCTACTTCATCAATGCAATATTTTTCCATTTCCCACATCAGCTACCTTGGAGCCTCTCAGAGATTGCCAATTGGTCCTGAATTCAAGGCAGTTTGGGCCATTGGCTATTCCCACTAGGGATTCATTCCAGACAAAGGAGACAACATTTCATCCTTTTGGGTTTGGAATTGGACAGCATTACTATTGAGCCCAGTGTTGCTCTCCCCCAACATCCATATGCATATTTCCCAGCATGGGTCACTGGACATCAGGAGTGGCAACGCTGGCTTATTTTTCTCCCCTAGCCCAAGTGTCATGCCCTAATGCCATCCTAATGGAGATCAGCTAACACAGTACAGACTTAGGATCAAATCTGTGACCTTTGATCCTTCTGGCTCAGTATAGCATATGCCTTAACTGACTAGGCCACTAGGAAAGCTCTTGCCCATAATTCTAACCTTATTCCCCACTCTCAGAATCAACAAGTTGATGGGACAAAATCCGCAGACTCACTCTATTGCCTATTTCTGCAATCTCCTTCAGCCCTACATGCCAGCCTGCACCCTCCACTCTTTCAACTCTGGCCTCTTTCCCCCACCAACAGTGCAATCAATCAAGCTTTTAGCAATCTTGGCTCTGAAAGTCTCTCTCTAAACTCTCTGCCATGCTACCTTTCTCCCACCTTCAAATCCTCTCCAACCTATCTTTTCAGCCACATCTTTGGTTACCTCCTCCAAATCTCCAGCCCAGCATCTGTTTTCACCTCTGATCTGTCTTGGGATGTTCACTATGTTAAGGACACTATTTAAATGCCAAATGTTTTTGGCTGACAGGGGTGGATGCACCTTTATCAAAGAAGCATCATGGCATAGTTACAACAGTTTATATCACTCATTCTGTTTTCACCATGACTTGTACTATGGAGTCACCTTGAACTTCCAGTGCTCTGACTTGTTTATTT
The DNA here is from genome assembly GCF_052327205.1 of Somniosus microcephalus. Lineage (NCBI taxonomy): Eukaryota > Metazoa > Chordata > Chondrichthyes > Squaliformes > Somniosidae > Somniosus > Somniosus microcephalus. The sequence continues at coordinate 71,830,825 of NC_141003.1, read as the reverse complement.
ACTTATTTTTTAAATTATTATAGCTGGTAGTTCCGGCCATTCGGTTCTGTATATTAGTTCAGAAGATATACGCATATACCTTCTATTGAGTCTCTGAACTTGCATGTATCATGTCACTGTGTTCTTAAAAAAAAAAAAACCTTTAATTATGATAAGTTGTGATCTCTGTGTACATAGACTGATATACAAGCACAGCTGTCACTGCTGTAATAGTAGCATTAATAACCAGAATAAAATTTCCACTTTATGGAAGAAATTTATTGGGATTAAATAGTTGCGAAAATTCCAGTGGGTAGAATATGTTTTCTTTTATCCATTATTTATGAGCTCTGGTTTGATTTTTTTTTTGTTGCCTCGATTAGATATCTTTCTCAACGTTATCTTCAAGTTAATTTTCTTTGTTATTTAGGAACAATATTCTATTGAGCAACGCCAGAAGGTGGCACGGGAGGCTGTGATGGGAAGAAATCCAAGTGCATTCACCCACCTGTTCAAAAGGTGACCAGCCCTGCATTCCTTTGATTGATGGGATTCAGCTCAGTGTGTTGACCAGAACTGCAGCTCACCAACTTGGCATTGTTCCATTCATGATGGAGGGGGTTAGACGAGTATCGGTTTCGGCAGACGTATTAGCACTTCATTTCTATGCGGGTAGGACCGTTCAAAAATACATCGACATCCTGTTACATGGACTCCGCCTATCGATGGCAAGATGCTAATTCAGCTCTTTTTTTGTGGTGGCTGGGGTGGTGTGTAATTTCTCCCCTCCACCAACATTTTCCTCCTTTCTCTGCTGAAGGTGATGACTCTAATTAGTGTATCATTTAACAGACGCAGGCAACTCACTGGTACACCCCCCACCTTGCCACCCCCCAGCACCTCTTGCGTGAGCCTATACAGTAAGTGGTAACAGGCTTTCCAACAGTGAGGTGCTTTGTAGATGAGCCCGATCCTGTCCTCATCTGAAGTTTTGCACACGCATACTTACAGCAGACCGGTGTAGTAGCAACCCTTTTTGTCACTTTGTAGGGTTAGATGAAGTAGGGTAGGAGGAGGCTCGTGTGGAACATAAATTACAGTATCATAGTAGTATATAGCACAGAAGGAGGCCATTCGGCCCATCGTGCCTGTGCCGGCTATTTGAAAGAGCTATCCAGTTAGTTCCACTGCCTCGCTCTTTCCCCATAGCCCTGTAAAATATTTCCCTTTAGGTATTTATCCAATTCCCTTTTGAAAGTTAGTATTAAATCTGCTTCCACCGCCCTTTCGGGTAATGCAATCCAGATCATCATAACTCGCTGCATAAAAATTTTTCCCTTCATGTCGCCACTGGTTCTTTTGCCAATCACCTTAAATCTGTGTCCTTTGGTTACTGACCCTTCTGCAACTGGAAACAGTTTCTCCTTATTTACTCTGTCAAAATTGTTGATTTTGAACACCTCTGTCAAATCTCCTCTTAACCTTCTCTGCTCTAAGGAGAACAACCCCAGCTTCTCCAGTCTCTCCACATAACTGAAGTCCTTCATCCCTGGTACCATTCTAGTAAATATCTTCTGCACCCTCTCTAAGGTTTTGACATTCTTCCTAAAGTGTGGTGCCCAGAATTGAATGCAATACTCCAGCTGAGGCCTAACCAGTGTTTTATAAAGGTTCATCATCATTTCCTTGCTTTTGTACTCTATGCTTCTATTAATAAAACCAAGGATCCCATATGCTATTTTAACAGCCATCTCAACTTGTCCTGCCACCTTGAAATATTTGTGTACATAAACGCCCAAGTCTCTCTTTCTGAATCCCCTTTAAAATTGTACCATTTAGTTTATATTGCCTCTCCTCATTCTTCCTACCAAAATATATCACTTTACACTTCTCTGTATTAAATTTCATCTGCCATGTGTCTGCCCATTTCACCAGTCTGCCTCTGTCCTCCTGAAATCTGTTACTATCCTCCACATTGTTGACTACATTTCCCAGGTTCGTGTCATCTGCAAACTTTGAAATTATGTCCTGTATACTCAAGTCCAGGTCATTACTATATATATAAAAAAAGCAGTGGTCCTAATAGCGACCCCTGGGGTAAACCATTGTATACTTCCCTCCAGTCTGAAAAATAACCATTCACCACTACTCTCTGCTTTCTGTCCCATAGCCAATTTTGTATCCACGCTGCTACCGTCCCTTTAATCCTATGGACTTTAATTTTGCTAACAAGTCTGTTATGTGGTACTTTATCATATGTCTTTTGAAAGTCCATATACATATCAACCGCACAACCCTCATCAACCCTCTCCGTTACTTCATCAAAGAACTCAATCAAGTTAGTCAAATATGATTTTCCTTCAACAAATCCTTGCTGACTTTCATTTGTTAGCCTATGCTTTTCCAAGTGCCAATTAATTTTGTCCCGGCTGACCATTGGACCTTAGGCCATCGGACCATAGACCTTAAATACTGGCATAATGTCTGTTTCTGTGCTGTAAATTCAATGAAATTCTGTGTAATGTAATATGTACTGACACTACACCAGTGTGCTTATGGAGGGAGTCAGAACACGCAGAGGGAGGTTCTCTTCCCTTCCAATGGGCAGAAGAGACCTCCCCAGTAGATCAAAACATCCTGGTTGCAGATTGCAGAAGAAGTCACAAGTAGGGATGTGCTCAGGAGGACCTGGGTGCAGTGCCACAAACGTTTCAATGATCTCATTAGATCAGGAAACGTTAGAACAAAGCCACACTCACCTTCATCGTGCTGTGCCTCTCATCACATCCCCATCACTCTGCCTTCCCTACCCTACTCCTGTACATTCTTACTCTCATCAACATACCTTGCACCTCCACCCATCCCTCTCTATCTATATTATCACATTCCCATCTCACTAGCCACCCCTCACACTCACCCTCATCCTAGTGCAATCATACCAACTAACAAAACACAAGGGTAGCCACTTGGGTGTTTTATCCAATGTTTATGTAAAGTTTCTGTTAATGTGGTGTCAAACATAAAAATCTTTATTTTCACCACATTCCAATCTTGGACAGATTTGTGTGCACCTTTGGAAGTGGCTTAGTGAGTTGCAGTGAATGGTGAGACATAATGGTACCCCCCGCAATGGTGATGAGAGTGAAAGGAATGGCTTGGGCATTGTAGGGATGCTTTATGGTGTTGGTGTGGGGTGGTGCCAACCTGGCGCATCATGTGACAGCCCATATGGGTGTACAGCATCAACTGAAGTAAATCTGGCCACGATGAGGCCATCCCTGGCCTCCTGGGTAGCAATGTGCTTGGGTGCTGATGCCCTCTGTCCTGTGCAGCTTCAGGTGATTGCGCTAAAGGTTGGTGTTGTTGGTGTGCCTGGTGCTGCTAGTGTTGGGGCTCATCGTGGTCCGATTCTGAGGACCAAGGTGAGACAGTATAAACGGCACCCATGTTGATGGAATAGATGGCACGTAAAGTACAAATGACAGAAGCATTCTGTCAATGGTGAGAGAGTTCTTTCAGTGAGGTGAGACTGAATGGAGACTTTGCTGGAAAGACTTGCAGCCTGCAGAATCCGAGCTGGAAATGGACTGAGTAACAGCTTCTGCCTGAGGAAAGTGATCATCTGTCAGGTGGGAGCTTTTACTGTACATTTGATGCTGGCAAGTAATCAGCTGGAGCGATGGCCACGGAACTCCCGCCTCAGCTTCCCGATAAGCATGGTTCCCGTGGCCATGTAGTTATATTTAAAAAGTAAGTGAAAAGTGAAAAAAGCCTGTTAGGGGTCTGACAACTAGCTGTTAATCATCTCAATTGTGTCGCCCGCTGCTGCCGGTTGGGTCAGCTCCGCGATGACGGATGCGCCTGGGGGAAAGGTGTGGGGGGGTGGGATGACCGCAGGCTCCCTGCCCGCTGTCAAAAGTAACAACTTTAGTGCCCGCTACCACCCTGGAAAATTCCAGTCTTGGATTCAGTCTGGTGGGTGACTGATGACATCATAATCTTTAATATCTGTAGTTATATATTCACTGATACACCTAACTGTTTATAGCATAAATTAATAAAAGTTTTATTTTCACTCAGGGCACAAATCAAATTGAGAGTGGGCAGATGCATCATCACCATTAAAAAAAGAAAGAATTTGCATTTATATAATGCCTTTCGCATCCCAAAGCTCTTTACAGGCAATGAAGTACTTTTTGAAGTGTAGTCACTGTTGTAATGCAAGAAACATGAAAGCCAATTTGCGCACAGCAATGTCCTACAAACAGCAATGTGATATTGACCAGATAATCTATTTTAGTGATTGATGTAAGAAAAAGGAGACTTACCATCAAGTAACTTTAAAGTAAGCTTTAAGTAACTTATAAACACACTATATACACAAGAGAGGTCTTTACCATGCCTCTGGTAGAAGCCTCTTACAATACTGAACAGACCAGTATTTATACCAGTCCAACAGGAAGTGACATATGACAGGAAGTGAGGTATGTACACAGTTCATAGTTCATAGTTCACAGGAAGTGATGACATAACTTCCCGGAAGTTATCATTTTTATCACAGTGATGTTGGTTGAGGGATAAATATTGGCCAGAACTCCTCTGCTCTTGGTATTAGTGACTATGCGATCTGTTACGTCCAACTGAGAGGGCAGACAGGGCCTCAGTTTAACGTCTCATCCGAAGGAAAGCACTTCCGACAGTGCCGCATTATCAGTACTGCATTTGAGTGTCAGCCTGGATTTTGTGCTCAAGTCTCAAGTGGGTCTTGAACCCACAACTTTCTGACTCGGCGGCAAGAGTGCTACCACAGAGCCACGCTGACATTCCGTGTCAAATTAGCACTGTCATGATAATTTGACGTCACTGAAGAATCCTGCTGCCCCCAATGCCACCCCTGCCTGCTCTCAATGTGCTGAACTTTTGGGTTGCAGGCACAGTAGAGGATTATTACCCCTGTGAGTTTGATGTAGGAAAATAATAATCGTTTTCATTATAAACACATTCATAATTTCACTACACCCAGCACGTGGAGTATGTATTTGTAAAGTCCAGATTGGCGAGCTAGTGGGTAACTTTCGAAGTGGTTTAAGTCTGAGCTGCCCCCAGAAAACAATCGAACCGGGCACTGATTTAAAAATTTGAAAATTAACACAATAGTAAGGAAGGATATTAGCTCTGATGATGTGGAATCTGTATGGGTAGAGCCGAGAAATACCAAGGGGCAGAAAACATTAGTGGGAGTTGTATACAGACCCCCAAACTAATGCTGAGGTTGGGGATGGCATGAAACAGGAAATTAGAGACGCGTGCAATAAGTGCACAGCAGTTATCCAGAGCCCATTAGTAACAATACTGTGGAGGAGGAATTCCTAGGACCCCAGTTATTCACAATATATATAAATGATCTCGACGAGGGAACTAGATGTAATATCTCCAAGTTTGCAGACAACACAAAGCTGGGTGGTCGTGTGTGCTGTGAGGAGGATGCCAAGAAACTCCAGTATGATTTGGACAGGTTGGGTGATTGGGCAGAAGCATGGCAGATGCAGTATAATGTGGATAAATGCGAGGTTATCCACTTTGGTGGCAAAAACAGGAAGGTAAATTATTATCTGAACAGCAATAGATTGGGAGAAGGGGAAGTGCACCGAGACCTGGGTGTCCTTCTGCACCAGTCGCTGAAGGTAAGCATGCAGGTGCAGCAGGCGGTTAAGAAGGCAAATGGTATGTTGGCCTTCGTAGCGAGAGGGTTCAAGTACAGGAACAAGGATGTCTTGCTGCAGTTGTACAGGGCCTTGGTGACACCACACCTTGAGTATTGTGTGCAGTTTTGGTCGCCTTATCTGAGGAAGTATGTTCTTGCCATGGAGGGAGTGCAGCGAAGATTCACCAGACTAATGCCTGGGATGGCAGGAATGACGTATGAGGAGAGATTGGGTCGATTGGGCTTATATTCGCTGGAGTTTAGAAGAATGAGAGGGGATCTCATTGAAACTTATAAAATTCTGACAGGACTAAATAGACTAAATGCAGGAAGGATGTTCCCAATGGCCGGGGAGTCCAGAACCAGGGGTCACAGTCTAAGGATAAGGGGTAAGCCATTTAGGACAGAGATGAGGAGGAATTTCTTCACCCAGAGAGTGGTGAACCTGTGGAATTCTCTACCACAGAAGGCAGCGGAGGCCAATTCATTAAATATATTCAAGAAGGAGTTAGATATATTTCTTAAGGCTAAAGGGATCAAGGGATATGGGGAGAAGGCAGGGACAGGGTACTGAATTTGGATGATTGGCCATGATCTCATTGAATGGAAGAGCAGGCTCAAGGGGCCGAATGGCCTACTCCTGCTCCTATCTTCTATGTTTCTATATGTTTCTATGTATACGGGATGGTTTCCTGGACCAATATGTTGAGGAACCAACTAGAGATCAGGCCATCTTATACTGGGTATTATGTAATGAGAAAGGATTGATTAGCAATCTTGTTGTGTGAGGCCCCTTGGGGAGGAGCGATCATAATATGATAGAATTCTTCATTAAGATGGAGAGCGAAGTAGTTGACTCAGAGACTAGGGTCCTGAATTTAAATAAAGGAAACTACGATGATATGAGACGCGAGTTGGCTAGGATGGATTGGGGAACGTTACTTAAAGGGTTGATGGTGAATAGGCAATGGCAAACATTTAAAATCACATGGATGAACTACAGAATTTGTTCATTCCTGTCTGGCATAAAAATAAAACAAAAAAGGTGGCGCAACCGTGGCTAACGAGGGAAATTGGGGATAGCGTAAGATCCAAGGAGAGGACATATAAATTGGCCAGAAAAAACAGCAAACCTGAGGATTGGGAGCAGTTTAGGATTCAGCAAAGGAGGACAAAAGGATTAATTAAGAGGGGGAAAATAGAGTATGAGAGTAAGCTTGCAGGGAACATAAAAACTGTAAAAGCTTCTGTAGATATGTGAAGAGAAAAAGATTGGTGAAGTCAAGCGTAAGTCCCTTGCAGTCAGAATCAGGGGAAATTTATAATGGGGAACAAAGAAATGGCTGACCAATTAAATATATACTTCAGTTCTGTCTTCAGAAAGGAGGACACAAATAACCTCCCAGAGATGTCGGGGAACATGGGGTCTAATGAGAGGGAGGAACTGAAAGAAATCAGTATTTGTAGGGAAATGGTGTTAGGGAAATTGACGGGATTGAAGGCTGATAAATCCCCAGGGCCTGATAATCTACATCCTAGGGTACTTAAGGAAGTGGCCCTAGAAATAGTAGATGCATTGCTGGCCATCTTCCAAAATTCTATAGACTCTGGCACAGTTCCCATGGATTGGAGGGTAGCTAATGTAACCCCACTATTTAAAAAAGGTGGTAGAGAGAAAACGGGGAATTACAGACCGGTAAGCCTGACATCGGTAGTGGGGAAAATGCTGGAGCCCATTATAAAAGATGTAATAGCAGAGCACTTGGAAAACAGCGACAGGATCGGACAAAGTCAACATGGATTTACAAAAAGTAAATCGTGCTTGACTAATCTACTGGAATTTTTTGAGGATGTAACTGGTAGAATAGATAAGGGAGAACCAGTGGATGTGGTGTATTTGGACTTTCAGAAGGCTTTCGATAAGGTCCCACATAAGAGATTAGCGTGCAAAGTTAAAGTGCATGGGATTGGGGGTAAGGTACTGACTTGGATAGAGAACTGGTTGGCAGACAGGAAGCAAGGAGTTGGAATAAATGGGTCTTTTTCCGAGTGGCAGGCAGTGACTAGTGGGGTACCGCAGGGATCGGTACTAGGACCCCAGCTATTCACAATATATATTAATGATCTAGACGAGGGAACTAGATGTAATATCTCCAAGTTTGCAGACGACACAAAGCTGGGTGTGCTGTGAGTAGGATGCAGAGAAACTCCAGTATGATTTGGACAGGTTGGGTGATTGGGCAGATGCATGGCAGATGCAGTACAATGTGGATAAATGTGAGGTTATCCACTTTGGTAGCAAAAACAGGAAGGCAGATTATTATCTGAACGGCAATAGATAGGGAGAAGGGGAAGTGCAATGAGACCTGGGTGTCCTTGTGCACCAGTCGCTGAAGGTAAGCATGCAGGTGCAGCAGGCGATTAAGAAGGCAAATGGTACATTGGCCTTCATAGCGAGAGGATTCGAGCACAGGAGCAAGGATATCTTGCTGCAGTTGTACAGGGCCTTGGTGAGACCGCACCTTGAGTATTGTGTGCAGTTTTGGTTGCCTTATCTGAGGAAGGATGTTCTTGCCCTGGAGGGAGTGCAGCGAAGATTCACCAGACTGATACCTGGGATGGCAGGAATGACGTATGAGGAGAGATTGGGTCGATTGGGCTTATAGTCACTGGAGTTTAGAAGAATGAGAGGGATCTCATTGAAACTTATAAAATTCTAACAGGACTAGACAGACTCGATGCAGGAAGGATGTTCCCGATGGCGGGGGAGTCTAGAACCAGGGGTCACAGACTAAAGATAAGGGGTAAGCCATTTAGGACAGAGATGGGGAATTTCTTCACCCAGAGAGTGGTGAACCTATGGAATTCTCTACCACAAAAGGCAGTTGAGGCCAATTCATTAAATATATTCAAGAAGGAGTTAGATATATTTCTTAAGGCTAAAGGGATCAAGGGATATGGGGAGAAAGCAGGGACAGGGTACTGAATTTGGATGATCCGCCATGATCTCATTAAATGGCGGAGCAGGCTCGAGGGGCTGAATGGCCTACTCCTGCTCCTATCTTCTATGTTTCTGTTTCTATGTAAATTTATGCTGTAAACAGTTAATGCTGTGATTGAAAATGGAAGTACTGTACACAGGTTGATTCATGAGGTGCCTTCCATACACTGACCGTTTTGGTTGGCTAGTACTGCAAAATCCTGCTCTTCAAAGAAGTCTCACTGCTGCCTGCAGCAATGTCACTGCGCCTTACTCTGTACTAGCTGTGCAAACTGCTGACTGAATGAAAGAATTGGCGGCAAAGGTTTCCGTCACTCACTAGGGACTTGGAATATATACTTTTTCCACTTGGGTCTCTGACCTTTCTATGTGGTGCTGCAGTGCATATGTAAACTCCTAACTCACTGAGGGATAGTATAGTGTTAGCTGACGGCTGGAGGATCAGTGCCATTCATGAGTGCTCCTGCTTTGTGACTGCGAAAAAAAACTGTCAACTTGCCTGTTTACCTTGGTTTTTTTTTCCTCTTCCTCTCCTGAAAGCATGGTGTTATGTTAAAACGTGTGGTTCCACAGATATCTGCAGCCCTCTGGCATCTCAGCCTTTCTTCACGTTTGAGCCTTGACACTAAGGCAGCAACCATCACCTAACTCGCTGGGCGGGAAACCAACGGGATTGGGTGCAATGCTGGATTTGCACCCCGCTCGATATTACAGTCCATTGACTTCGGGTGTGGTGTAAAACCATCCTCGCAACCGATGCCGCTGGGCAAGTTAGGTTAAAATGGCCCCCTTTACGTGTGAGCAGGTTATTAAGTTATGGAGGCATGAGAAGTTGAGCCTGGTCCAAACGTATGTACCATCCAGCAGGACTGACTGGATAGGGATCAAGAGCATATTGTTATTCTCCATAGCCCAGGGGTTCTGAATGTAATTGTGGGTCCCACATCAGGTTTTCAGAACTTAGAAGGACCACAGTTTAATTAAGTATTTATTATGTGTGGCATTGTGCAATGAAGCATCAATGTTGTGGTCAACCATAAATGTAACGGATTTTTAATATATTATTGATGGTAGCATTTCCCTTTTAATTATTAGATCAATTTTTGTAGTACAAGAAACATATATTTGAGCGTGGAGTCCTGCTGGTGCTTTTCAGTTATATATTGTGGTATGGAGTGATAGGATACAGGTTTGGGACTAGTTCACTGCACAGTTGGTTCCCAATCTTGGACCAATTGGAAGAATGAGGGACAGATGGCGAGGGAAGGCTATTCACATTCCCACAGAGAAGGAGAGAGAATACTGACAGAGAGAAAGAAAGACTTACATTTATGTAATACCTTAGCACATCTCACAGAAATGCTTCATATTCAATGGCCCATAATTTCCGATAGGAGGCTTCCTGCCTGCGAATGCCTCCTATCGGGGAAAAAATCTACACTCTTACCCGAGGGCTCCCGAAGTCCGGACACTTCCGATGCTGGGCCTCTGCACAGTCGAAATGCGCAGGACCCATGTATCCCCGAGGCGTATGCAGTTCGCACGCGTCCCTGGGATCACGTGGGCCAGGCCAGCCAATAGGAGAAGGGAATCTCCCTTCATATTTTTGACAGATGGACCCTTCAAAAGTATGAATGGAGATCACCCCAAAAAGACACAAACATTAAATACATTTTTTAAAAACCATCACCTTTTAAAAATGAGTTAATATTACATTAAATTAAATATTTTAAACAAAAATTAAATTTTTTGAAAAAAATAATTAAAGTTTTTTATGGGGCTAAAAATAAATGTTTTTTTTTAAAAGTATTTTTAAATTATAAATGAGTGGGGGGAAAAAAAAAATTTCCACTTTTTTCAACTTTTATGCTGGTAAAAGCAGGCCTTTTACCAGGCGTAAGATTTCTAAGGGTTTTCAGCGGGCGGAGGTTCTGCAGACAGCGAAACTCTCCACCCGCAGAGGCCCTTCTCTAAGGCAGGCGTCCGATCTGTCAAGAGCATTCTTGACAGATCGGAAATGTTGGTTTTCAGCGCATGCGCTTCACGTGCCTGAAACCGGCATTTCCGATGTCCCTACGGGTGTGTACACAGCGCGTACACACCCGTAGGCATCAGAAAATACGGGCCAATGAATTCTCATGAGTTATTTTTGAAATGCAGTGACTGCTATTGGGTAAACGTGACAGCCAGTTTAACTTGGTAACATAGTAATGTTCTGGCAGGAGAAAGCTATTGGTCCATCTAGCCTACCCTTCCAAAGCATCAATCAGTTCCTTCACAGTAAGATCTTTAACATCCACCTGAACCACTGAAACAGGCAAATGGGGCTTTGGTCTCATCTGAGGAACGGTATTTCTGACAATGCAGCAATCCCTCAATACTGCACTGGAGTGTCAGTCTTGACAAGTGAATTGCAAGCTGTAACGTTGCACATAATGCACGCTGTTCTGATGGAGCAATGCCTTATTTGCAGGTGTCGTCCCACAGATGAGACACTAGACCGAAATTATATCTGCCGTTTTCAATGGACATGAAAGATCTCATGGGAGCAGTTGTCTTATGCATTGTTTCTCCCTCAGCTAACAACAGCTGAAAACAGATTTAGTGCTTCCGTCTGAGTCAGAAGTTTCTGATATCAGGTCCTGCTCCAAGATTTGAGCACATATTCTAGGCTGACACTTCAGTGCTATACTGAGAGAGTGCTGCGTTGTCCAAGGTTCCATCTTTCAGATGAAATGTTCAACCAAGGTCCTATTCAGGTGGATGTAAAAGATCCCAGGGCACCGGAGGGAAGATGTCCTGGCCAACATTTCTCCCTCAGTGAAAAAAAGTTTAACTGGTTGTTCGTGTTATTTTTCTATTTATAGGACTTTATCTTGTCAGATACATAACAACAGTGATTAGACTTCAAAAAGTAACTACTGTAATTGAAAATTAAGCACTTTGTGATAATGCGCTGTATAAATCCAAGATCTTTCTTTCCAAGGTACTTTGAGATATTTTGCATGAAAGGCACTATATAAATGTAAGGTTTGTTTTGCAGCTCCTATCAGTTGGTTTGAGAGTGACATTGGTGTATGCCTGGGAGCAGGGTACCTCCCTGCCCACTCAGCATGGGAAACCATGACACAGAACCTGTCTCCAAGTAGCACAATCCTTATTTTATGTTGACAGTCCTTTTCTGCTCAACATCTCTTGACTCTTTATAAAGCTGAGCTAGCCCCAAACCTTGAATACTGGCCCCATATCTGGGTACCACATACTCCTAGACAGGATATGAGAAAACGTTGTCATCTGATAGATGATCCCTCATATAGGAACAGGAGTCGGCCATTCAGCCCCTCGGGCTTGTTCCACCATTCAATTAAACCATGGCTCAGCGCAACCCTCAAACCCCTCTCTCTCTCTCTTTCTCTCTCACGGTGGCATAGTGGTTAGCACTGTTGCCTCACAGCGCCAGGGACCCGGGTTCGAATCCGGCCTCGGGCAACTGTCTGTGTGGAGTTTGCACATTCTCCCCGTGTTTGCGTGGGTTTACTCCGGGTGCTCCGGTTTCCTCCCACAGTCCAAAGGTGTGCGGGTTAGGTTGATTGGCTATGATAAATTGACCCTTAGTGTTAGGGGGATTAAATACGTGGGGTTACGGGGATAGGGTGGGATATGTGTCGGTGCAGGCTCGATGGGCCGAAATGGCCTCTATCTGCACTGTGGGGTTTCTGTGATTCTGTGATTCTGTGATATCTCTCTTTTATTAATACTCCTATGGTCATTGCTTCTCACAGCTTTCCTTTCTATTCTAAATTCACTGTCCTACATGCTCTTGTTCCTCCCTGCCTCTTCAATATGTTGAAATCAAAACTCACCATACCATCTCCTGACTAATGCTTTCCCAGGACCTCAAAACTGCAGAATTCCTTACACTTCAAGTCTAAGCCTGGCGTCACCTAATGATTTACTTCTTGATTTAACTCTTTTGAACCTCAGTGGTATCCTGAACTATAACTCTTGCTACTTTACCTAGGTTTCTCAATTCAGTGCCAATTCTCACACTTGGCTGCACAATTGTCTTACTGGATCTTCCTCGTCGCCAGCATTAGTGAATCTGCCAGGTTTATTTTGCTGTTGCTGCCAGCTGTACAGGGCAACAACTTACATGTATATATCGCCTTTAACGTAGTAAAAACATCGCAGGCGCTTCACAGGAGCATTATCAAACACGTTATGACACGAGCCACATAAGAAAATATTGGGACCAAAAGCTTGGTCAAAGTGGTAGGTTTTAAGGAGCGTCTTAAAGGAGGCGAGACAGGTTGATAGGTGAAGAGGTTTAGGATGGAAATTCCAGAGCTTAGGGCCCAGGCAGCTGAAAGCACAGTTGCCAATGGTGGAGCGATTAAAATCGAGGCTGCGTGAGAGGCCGGAATTGGAGGAGCGCAGAGATCTCAGAGGGTTATAGGGCTGGAGGAGGTTACAGAGATAGGGAGGGGCGAGGCCATGGAGGGATTTGAAATCGAGGATGAGAATTTTAAAATCAAGGCGTTGCCTGACCAGGAGCCAATGTAGGTCAGCGAGCACAGGGGTGATGAGTGAATGGGACTTGGTGTAGATTAGGGTACGGGCAGCAGAGTTTTGGATGAGTTCACGTTTATGGAGGGTCTATGGCAGTTATGCCAGTAGGACAAGGCAGTACAGGGTCAAAGTACTGAGAGACAAATTTAGGAAAGATGTCTGGCAGTTCATGCAAAATGTGGTCGGTACTTGGAATGGATTCTGCGTGGGATAGTTAGGGATAAAACCTCAGACTTATTTAAAAGACTTTTGGATGTATTGTATGCTTTTCTAGATGACTGAGCGATGTTACGAAGGTGGAAGTAGGCAGTCTTGGTGATGGAGCGGATATGTGATTGGAAGCTCATCTCGGGGTCAAATACACCACCAAGGTTGCGAATGACCTGGTTCAGGACCCGCTTTTTGGGAGCTGGGGTGAGGTGGAAGCGTGGGGGGAGGTAGTAGCACAGCACCAGAATAATATAAAAGAAAAGAACTTGCATTTATATAGCACCTTTCACATCCACGGGATGTCCCAAAGCACTGTACAGCCAATGAATTACTTTTGAAGTGCAATCACTGTTGTTTTACGTGCAAATGTGGCAACCAATTTATGCACAGCAAGGTTCCCCAAACAGCAATCAGATAAATGACCAGTTAATCTATTTTTGGTGGTGTTGGTTGAGGTGTTGCCCAGGGCACTGGGAAACTCCCCGTGTCATCTTCGAATAGTGCCGCAGGATCTTTTACATCCTTCTCTCTTAGGTCAGGTATTGCACATTTAAATGCAGAGCAAAGCAGGCAGAAGTTAAAGGACGGCACCTCCGACACTGCATCACGCCCTCAGTACTGCACTGAAGTGCCAGCCTAGAATATTATGTGGATTATTAATATCAAAGTGACTTATGAAAGACTGCGCTGCAAGGTATCTGTCTTGATGGGAAAGGAGGGAAGGGAACAGATTTGAGAGATGAATATTTTGAACCATTTTCAGCCGGGAGGAAATTAACTTAGTATTAATAAATGCTCTTTCTGCAGGGTTCAAAACCTCCCCGCTTTGGGGGACGCCAGTACTGATGTATCAAAACTCACGTCCTACACGTCGCTCATCCCCATTGCGAGTAACATCAGCTATGAACGGAGCTCCCGCAGTCTCTCTCTTTCGACCAGGTACATCTGTTCCTGAGATAGTTTTGAGTTTTTTGTGGAGCGGATATTTTTTTAATTGCTTTTCTGTGCTGATTTTCTGCTCTTCAAGGTAAGGGATGTTAGTGTTGGGGAATGGAACACTCTTCATTTTGGGCACCCCAAGCACTTCTAGGTCAGGTATTGCACATTTAAATACAGATAAAAGCCTTCAACAACGTCCCAACCTCCGAAGAGCATCCTCTACTGCACCAGTGTTCCACTACCCAAACCAACCATTCTGTGGCCTCTCTTAGGTTTGCCAATTAGGGGCCATAGAATGGATCCATGGGCCCATTCTTAATAGAAACTGAATTTAAATTGCCCCAGATTCATTTCATGTAAGCGGCAAGGAATGTTTGGGTACAGACACACACTTGAGTTGAAAAGCTGGCCAATTTTCTATAGGAAGAGCTTAGCTTGGATTTAATTAGATAAAATAAATAACTGAGGAGCACTTTAAAAAAAAAAAGAAACCTCCAGTCCAAAGCCTATATAAATCCTATTCTATCACTTCATAGAATTCATCCCTTGTCTCTCGTTAGAACAAGAAAGAAAAGCACAGATTGGTAAAATGTAAGAACACACATGATTTCCCACACAGTCAGCTCCTGGTCTCATCTGTGGCACTGCCGAACAAACAAGGAGGAGGGACATTCACAGGGCTTCCCTCATACACCTTTAAGCAGTGTTAATAATGCTAGAGAGAAACATTTATCTTGACATCAATAGATGGTAGTACAAGATGGTGTTGATCTCTGGTTTTTATTGGCAATACTTCAAAGATAGGCAACGCACATTCCTGCTCTCCCCCTGCATCCTATGAGGTGGAAAACATTCTCTGCACCTTGGAAAGATGAAAGGTTGAACACCTGGAAATTCAAACTCAGGATTCCTGCCCCTAGTCTTGGCCAGCTCCCCAATATACCAACCAACCGTCTCCAGTTAGCAGACTTGTTTTCTTTTCCCCATGTCCAACTCAGTTTTGTCACAAAATAGAACCTCAATGGCAAAAAGAAGGAAGGTTTTGAAAGTCCTGCAGCTAGTGGCACAGGAACACTGAACATGCAGCGCCATGGTGTACAGGTTTGATTTTTCCCACTCTGCCAAGTTCCCCCACCCCAGCTGGGAGAGGCGCCAATGAAGTGAGAGTCAACCTCCTATCAGCCAGCTCAGAGTGACATTGATAGAGAGCAGCTCGTTTGAAATTGGATAGATTTCATTCCCTCAGTATAGACAGCCGTGCTGTATTGGGCTTGGAAAATCATTCTGTCCCACCCGGCATTTTTAACATAATTTCCTTCTCTTAAGAGCGAGCCCTATTCTGTGCGCTGCTCCCAACCGAGAGGCAGGAAGTTGACCGCTTCCAAAACAGTCCAAGCCAATGCTTCACTTGAGTTGGCTGCTAATTAGATCAGAATGCAATATTGATAAATAGGTCCCCCTGCATATAGGCCACACCCCAAACTATATTTGGGGTGCATTACCCACATCTGAAAATATTTTATGTAGGCTGCACCCCCAATTTTTTACATTTTTAAAATTTGTTTATGGGATGTGGGCGTCGCTGGCAAGGCCAGCATTTATTGCCCATCCCTAATTGCCATTGAGAAGGTGGTGGTGAGCCGTCTTCTTGAACTGCTGCAGTCCGTGTGGTGATGGTACTCCCACAGTATTGTTAGGTAGGGAGTTCCAGGATTTTAACCCAGCGATAATGAAGGATCGGCGGAATGCTTCTAAGTCAGGATGGTGTGTGACTTGGAGGGGAACTTGGAGGTGGTGGTGTTCCCATGCGCCTGCTGCCCTTGTCCTGTGGGAGTACCTTCACCACACGGACTACAGCGGTTCAAGAAGGCGGCTCACCACTACCACCTTCTCGAAGGCAATAAATGCTGTCCTTGTGAGTGACGCCCACATCCCAGGAATGAAAGATTAAAAAAAAATCTATACTCAGTGATACTCAGTTGGACATCAAAAATTCTCTTCTTTAAAATAAAATTAGGCAGTAATAGGCTTTCTACACAGTGGGCTGGATTTTGCTACGGGGGCGGGTTGGGGTCGTGTTCCCCACATTTCGTGTTTCCCACACGAATCCTGAACGATGTGGGAAATTGATGCAATTTTGATTTTATAGCCCAATTGATTCCCCACGTGTGGGAACCCCTAGCCAGTGAGCTTTTCAGGTGGGAAGCTCGCCTCCGATTACATCATCACTGCTGCTTCATTTAAGGGCTTCCACAAGCCTTGCTCACTTCAGCAGACTGCCAAGCTTCTGGCCCTGGCAGCTGCTGCTACCATCATCAATCACGGCGACACATCGGAGTAAGGCATCCCCCAGATTTGACGAGGCAGCCCTCCAGGCATTGGTGGAGGGAGCGACAGAGAGCAGGGAGGTGCTCTTCCCCTCCTCGGGGAGGAAGAAGCCATCCCAGCAAACCAAGGCTGTGTGGCTGAGGGTGGCAGAGCAGGTGAACGCCAGCTCGAATACCAGCAGAACATGGATCCAGTGTCGGAAACGCTTCCATGACCTTCTGCGCACTGGAAAAGTGAGTATCATGTTCCCATCACTCTTAATCTGATCCCCATTGCCTTTCCTCACCAGCTCTCAGCTTTACCAATCTCTTCCTCCACATCCCACTTGACACTGACATCCATGCACCCTTTCCCACTCCCTCTCTATGGTCACATTCACCTAACTAATGGACTATGCAGCCCTCACACTCCCTATCACTGTCATGCTATGAAAACAACTTACATCACATAGGGAGGGCCCTTGGTCTTGCCATCTCACTCCATCTTTCTCTCCTTCTAAGCATCTATGCCATCGATTCTCTACACTCACTCCTTCATTCTCGCTCAAACTCCACTTGTCTCCCCCATTGCAGGAAAAGAGAGCTCACAACCGAAGCGAGCGAGCCAGGACAGGGGGAGGGGCAGCCTCCTTAGCCCAGCTGACCCCATGGGAGGAGGCGATCCTGGAGATCGTCAGCATCCAGGACGACACACAAGTGGGGGACGGAGAGACCAGTGCAGCAGAGCAAGCTGGTGACAGAAGAGTTTTCCAACTCTCTCTCAATTGCATTGCATGACTCGCTGATAATGACTTGGAAGCTCTAGCAGATGGACCTCTGATCATCTGCAATAAGCACTGTGCAGGTAACCCTGGCCTCTCATCTCTGACACTTTCCTTTACCCCCCCACAGGACCATCGCAAGCTCCCGTCTCCAGGACGCAGGAGGAGGTTCAGCCTCAGCATCCAGACTCCTCAGAAGAAGCTGCAACCTCTGAGGGCGCAGCGTCAGCAGAAGGCAACGCACCCAGCACCAGCGCAGACACTCACACCTCGGTGGGACCTTCGGGACATAGAGTAGTGTTGTCACCTGGTGTATCACAGCTCACAAGTGAGCCTCAGCAGATGGTGGAGACAGGGACAGCAGTGGAGAGTCCTAGTCGGAGGGTGCAGCACTCTCCCAGCTCGGCTCAGCTGCATGTCGACCCTCTGCCTCTGGGTCCATCCACAGTATCAACGGTGATGGCACTCCAGGAAAATATGCAGGAGTCTCTGGCAGGTTTTGTCTCCAGGGTTGCTGCGAGTGTGGAGCGAATGGAGGAGTCCGTCGCTAACATGAGCAGAGCCTTTGTGGAGTCATTGGCGCATCAACGCATTACCACGGAAAGGATGGCACCTCCGTGGAAAGGCTGGCTACGGCCATGGAGGAGATAAGTCGCGCGAGTGTTGAAAACATGGTGAGTGTTCAGACTAGACTGACACCTCTGGAGGAGCGATGGGCAGCTATTGAACAGAGAAACCAGACCTTCATGGCAGTCCCTCTGAGAAGGACTGCCAGTCCCGACACGGGTCCCCATGGCTCCCCTGATGTGCAGCAAGGTGCTCTCTCGTCACTTGCAAGCGCTGAGGGGGACCTGACCCATGAGAGGGATGATGGTGGCAGAGAACAAGGAGGTGGGGGCTCCTCTCCAAGCGCTCAAACTTCCATGCCACTGACAAGTCCTCGGTCAGAGCCCCACCTGAGTCAGCACCCAAGTGAGATCGGCGTCTCAACCCCTGCACAGCCGCAGGAGCAGCAGACTGTTGCGCAGCCCTTACAGGCTCGCAACCCCAGAGGACGCCCGCCAAAGGTGTCCAGACAGGAGCAGCAAGGAAGTGAGCAAGGGGCCTCCACATCTGCTGATGCCACTGGGGAACCACTACGTAGGAGCACGCGTAAGAGAAAGAAACTGCACAAATAGTCACAAGGGTAGTCACTTGGGTGGAATTTAATGTGTTATGGTTGAAAGCCATCAGAATAATGTTAATAAATCATCTGTTGGCTACTGCTGTAGTTGTGGCGTGTGTCATTTCGCGAATGGGACTTTCACTTTGAGGTCAGTATGGTGGTCACATCGCTAGAAGTCAGCTGGTTCCTGGCTATTGTCAGTGCTCCGGTAAAAGGATGCGAGGCAATAGTCCCTCATGGGCGAGGCTCAGCAAATCTGCCCAATATGAGCGCGTTCCTTGCATGCCGGCCACCAATGTTCTCGCGCACTGCTGCCGCTGGTTGATGAACCTCTGCAAGATGTTCGTCTTCGCTCTCCTCCTCCCCCTCCTCCTCCTCCTCATCTGAGGAGGATATGTCAGGAGCCACTTGGTCCTCGGCCATCTGCAAGCCACGACGCTGTGCCATGTTGTGAAGCACACAGCAAACCACAACGATCCTGGAGACCCTGGCTGCTGAGTATTGCAGGGCTCCACCTGATCTATCCAGGCATCTGAAGCGCATCTTCAGCAGACCAATGGTCTGCTCGATCATGGCTCTGGTGGAAAGGTGGCTGGAGTTGTAGTTCTCCTCAGCTGCGTTGGCTGGCCTCCTCAGCGGCGTCAATAGCCACGTCCTCAAGGGATAGCCCTTGTCTCCAAGTAGCCATCCGTTAAGTGGGTGTGGCGGACTGAATAGCGGAGGTACAGTAGACTGGCGCAGTATGAAGGAGTCATGGCAACTGCCAGGGTACTTGGCACAAACATGCAAAATTTCCTTCTTGTGGTCACACACCAGCTGAACGTTGAGGGAGTGGAAGCCCTTGCGGTTGACAAAAATACCAGGATTGCGATGGGGAGCCTTAAGGGCCACATGTGTGCAATCAACGATGCCCTGCACCCTTGGAAAGCCTGCAAGATTAGCAAATCCAACCGCTCTCGCCATGACACTTGCTCGATCCTTGGTGAAATGGATGTGATTGTGCGCGATGGCAAAGAGGGCATCGGTTACCCGCTTGATGCAGGTGTGTGCGGCCGCCTGGGAGATGCCGCTGATGTCTGCCGCTGATCCCTGGAATGAGCCTGAGGCAAAAAAGTTGAGTGCGATGGTGACTTTGACGGCCACTGATAAGGGGTGTCCAGCTGCTCCTCTGGGCTCCAGGTCTTGCTGCAGTATTGCGCAGATGTCAGCCACTATCTCTCGCGAAAGTCGGAGCCGCCTTTGGCACTGCTGCTCAGACATGTTGAGGTAGCTGACCCTGCGTCTGTAGACCCTGTTTGGGGGGTATCTCCTGCGCCGTCGGCCTTCCATGCGCTGACCCCTTCTGGCCTGTGCATCCTCAGGTGGGGCAGCAGCAGCTTGGCGCAACTGTTGTTGCTGCTGCTGTTGGGCGGCCTCATGTAATATCCAGAAGGGCAGGACAAAAATGGCTCCCATGCTTCTGGTAGATGTAGTGTATGTATCCGTCTACCTTTAAGAAAACCATTGTATGTAACCGTTCACCTTTCAGAGAACTATTTTAGGTGTGGCACTACTTTGTTGGCTTCTGTATACTGTAATACCGACGGTGACCACACCGGTATATAAGTGCTGTGTCAGGATTTATTTGGCAGATTCGCCCTGACCTTCGAATAGTAAAGTCCTGTTTTAAGTTACTCTGGTAGTCTGTGTATTAATTAACTAAACAACTCACAGACTTTACAGTGGCGACGAGTCCGATCGTACCCTGCGGCAACAATACTTCCGAAGCAGTTAACGAGCGTCGAGAAGAGGCAACCGCCCTCGTCGTTCTGCTGGGAGAAAACTCGAGGCTGCAGAACTAGAAAGGAAGAAGAAGTTAGAGACAAAGACTTCCATCAGCAACAGGCACTGACTGTCCCTTCTGCCACGGTGAGGAGTGAGCCGATCAGCATGAGAAGCAAGGCGGCCACGGTGGCTGTGAGTAAGGGAAAGTAAAAAGAATAACCGGAGGATAAGGGCGGTGCACTCGACCACGGTCGAGGGGGAAAGGAGCCGGACAGAAGTCGGGTCCAGAGGCGCTGAGACTGGGGCAGCGTGGAGCAAGGAAGCTGCGGTACAGACAGGCTGGGGGACGCAACGGCGTCGTGAGACAGCTAGACCGCGACCGGCGAAAAAGGCCGGGCAGCGACCGAAGCCACGAAGCGCTGCGACCGGGAGCGTAGGCGCGGGAAGAGATAAACTCAGCCGCAGCCGGGGAGGGAAGCACCGGACTGCGAGAGGGCTGGGAGGCGCGATTGGGAGCCGAGTGAGCGGGAGAGGCAGAGCCGACCAAGGGGGAACTGAGCGAGAGCCAGTCCAGCGGCTGAAACTGTTCTCCGTCAACGGGGTGTACCCAGCGCCGGTAGAGCCGAGCGAGCGGGAGAGAGACAGAGCCCGAGCAAGGGGAACCGAGCGAGAGCCAGCCCAGCGGCTGAAACTGTTCGCCGTCAACGGGGTGTACCCAGCGCCGGTTGCCCTGCCGAGAAAAGGGAAAGCCCTGAAGCCGACGCGCAGGCTGTGAACCTGAAAGCCAGCGGCCGTCGCCCGTGGGGAAAGTGTACCCCTCCCGCTAGGGAAGAAACGCGGGAAGCCGCCATTAGGCGGGGAAGAAGACAGAAGCAGGAAACCGCCATTGAAGTGGGCGGGGAGAGAAGATAAGCGCGGGAAACCGCCATTTTCGCGGGAACCGCCATCTTGGAAAAAAATAAAAAATAAAAAATAAAAGAAAATTTAAAGAAATAATTCGTGGTGTTATCAGGAAGAGAGGAAGATGCCTAAGCGTGGTAACATCAACGATTTTAATTCCGAGGTAGAAGACTGGGCCACGTATGTGGAACGCATTGAGATCTATTGTGAGGCCAATAAAATAGAAGAAGATGACAAAGCTATAACCTTGCTAAACTCGATGGGCGCGAAGACATACGGGCTCTTGAAGCATCTACTAGCACCAGCTAAACCGGCGGATCAGACTTTCGATGATATTGTGACTGTTCTGAAGGATCACTTGAACCCCACACCGTTGATGTTGGCGGAACGATTCAAATTCTATGCGAGAACGCAAAGGAAAGACGAAAGCAACGCAGAATACTTGGTCGAACTGCGTAGACTAGCGAAACACTGCCAGTTTGGAGGGAATCTGACAGGCATTGCGAGACAAGTTCGTGTGCGGGTTGTCAAAGGAAGGAACGCAAAAGCGACTACTCGAAGAGAACGACCTTACACTTGACAGGGCTGTCCTTATTGCAGCATCGCACGAAGCCGCAGCGAAGGGAACTGCGGAAATGCAGCTAAAGGCAGCGGCACTCAGTGTGGATCAAATTACCTCGAGTACAACAAAATGCTATCGTTGTGGGAAGACAACACACGACCAGAACCAATGCTGGTTTAGGAACCAGGAATGTAGGAAATGTGGCAAACTGGGTCACATAGCTAAGGTATGCCGGTCAGGGAAGAAGACCAACAACCAAAGGAAGCCATCACAGGAAAAGTACAACAAGGTACACAAGGTGGCTGAGAAGAGTTCAGACGAACAGAATTCGGACTCAGACCCAAACGGCCAGGAGCTGGGCAGTCTGAGAATTCACAATGTGAGTAAGGAAGCTGACCTACAAACTATCTGGGTCATGCTAAAAATAGCTGGAGTCCAAGTGAAAATGGAG
This sequence comes from Somniosus microcephalus, assembly GCF_052327205.1. Lineage (NCBI taxonomy): Eukaryota > Metazoa > Chordata > Chondrichthyes > Squaliformes > Somniosidae > Somniosus > Somniosus microcephalus. The sequence goes on along the minus strand of NC_141003.1, from coordinate 71,808,493 downwards.
TTGGACACTGGATCAGCTCTATCAGTCATAAATCGAAGGGATTACCATCGGCTATTCTCACACATACCCTTAAGAGATACCAAGTTCGTATTGCAGACATACACGGGGCATAAAGTATACCCCATGGGGAAGATAAGAGTCAAGGTGAGAGATGGGGGTAAAGAACACCCAAGAATGAACTTATACGTACTACCTGAGGGAGGACCACCACTTCTGGGACGGGAGTGGATCAAGAAAATAGACATGGAATGGCACTATCTAAAAGCCATAACGAGTGAGGACTCGGTGCAGACAATCAGCTCAGATTCTGAAACGGATGACGATAAGACCAACCCAAATATGAAAGACAAGGCTAAAATGGACTTGCCGACTAAGGTTGGAAGAACGAAGGCATGCATAAAGGCTTATGTTCCAGAGAAGAACAAAGTTTCAGAACAGAACTCCACCGAACAACGACAACATAGTTTGACAGAGAATTCTGAGTCTGTTCAGTTTACGGACATATCCATGACTGACGAACACCGAGCTCGGACTCAACTTTATTTCAAATTACGACAGCAAGTAGAACAAGTGAGTTCACAGAATTCACAGAAACCCCACAGTGCAGATAGAGGCCATTTCGGCCCATCGAGCCTGCACCGACACATATCCCACCCGATCCCCGTAATCCCTACCCCAACACATATCCCAGTAACCCCACGTATTTAATCCCCCTAGCACTAAGGGTCAAGAGTTACCGTCTCGAACAAGAGATGAAAACAATGAAAAAGTTCTATGACACCGAATGGGAGAATCTGGAAAGACAACAGAAGCAGCTAGCTCAAGCAGAGAGCGACCATAGAGCCATTGTGACCAATTACCGATCACATCTCCCTTATGCTGTTCAGGAGTTAGAATATTTGCAGGAAGGAGCAAATGAAGAGGAATCTTCAGGAAGCCAGGATTTTATTCCCGTTCTTCTCTACGACTCCTTACAAGCAGAGTTTGAGAAGTTGAAGGAACAGTATGAACAGGCCCAGGCTACAATCCTGGAGGGGATTAACTCGGCAACCTCCGAAAAGCTAGTTTCAGTAGAAGCATATGAGCAACTAAAGGTTGAACATGAGCAAGAAGTCCAAAGGCTGCAGGAAATTCTTGATGAGCTCAAGGCCAAGACAGACTCATCGGTGGAAGTTCCATCCATAGATGAGAAATTAGAGGTGAAAGACATGAAAGACAAGATGTCCAAGAACTCATAAAAATATTGAAGGAAACCCAAGACAAATATGAGGCGGCAATGACCGAGGTTCAACAACTTGAAGAACAGATTCAACTGGGAATCCTTTCAGTGGAAGAAAAGGAAACGGTAAGAAACACAGAGACTGTAAGAATGGCCCCTGAACATGAGCTAGAGAGCATCAAGGCGCAACTTCTCCGAGCGCTGAAAGCCAAAGTACAAGAGGAAAAGAAGGTGAAAGCATTGGAGGAAAAGGTGGATGAAATGGAGAAGACTCTGATCCACAGTGTTCCCGTGGAAGAGTTAACGGTCAGCCAACTCCTTCATATGCTGAGGGACAAGACTCTGCAATGGGAACAATCTGAACACGAGCTTCAATCTTCAAAGGGAAGGAGTTCGGAGCTCTCAAAAGTTATGGAAATAGCTGAGGTTGCAACACAGATTTTACTGGGATGCCAAAAGTACGCTGAATCATGTCTATGTGAACAACAGAATGTTGAAACAGCTGCTCCAGTAGAAGGATTGAATAGCCCGATCAATCAATTCCCGATGGAAGGGGAAGTGTTGAAATCACAAATGAGGTCATTAGTGAAGGATTTGCAGGAAACCCAGGAAGAGCGGGATGAATATGAACGCATGAAGAAGTCTCTTCAGGAAAGATGTCTAGGGAGGGAACAACAGTCGGCTAACGTCCAGTTGGGTAAGGAAGAAGTAGCAGGCCCTCTCGCTAGACTAGTTCAGGACGACACCGAATATTACCATGACCTGTTGAGTGACACGGAATATTACGAGGACTTGGTCTGCCCAGCTTGTGATGAAAACTCCCAAAGTGCAGAAATCAGGATGAAGCACTTAAAGTCCAAGGAACATAGGGAGATGGTGGCGCTACAGCTGGCAGCTGATAAGGGAGCCCCGAGAGTCTCCAAGAAGCAGAAAAGAAAAAGACGAAGCAGAAGGTGATAACCATCTAAATCATTATCACTTCTACCAGATCATGTACGTGGGCCCTACGAAGGGAGCCAAATCAGTTGGCAAGTAGGAAAAATTACCAAGGCAGTCCAGCTGTTTGTAAAAGTCAGCACTGCTGGTTCAGCAGGACGGAAGTTCAAGCTGTTAAGTCAAGGGAAAGACTATTGGATGAGTCACGCTAGCAATGTGAACCGGCTACACCACAGAGATGTTGTTCAGTCCGAGTCAAGACCAGAGACTGAATCTGTGAACTGTTCCCGCAGAGACTGAATCTGTAAACTGTTTCCCGCATAGATTATACCTGTGAATTGTTTTACATGAAGCACGGTGGCATAGTGGTTAGCACTGTTGCCTCACAGCGCCAGGGACCCGGGTTCGAATCCGGCCTCGGGTGACTGTCTGTGTGGAGTTTGCACATTCTCCCCGTGTTTGCGTGGGTTTCCTCCGGGTGCTCCGGTTTCCTCCCACAGTCCAAAGATGTGCGGGTTAGGTTGATTGGCTATGATAAATTGACCCTTAGTGTTAGGGGGATTAAATATGTGGGGTTACGGGGATAGGGTGGGATATGTGTTGGTGTAGGGGTTACGGGGATCGGGTGGGATATGTGTCGGTGCAGGCTCGATGGGCCGAAATGGCCTCTATCTGCACTGTGAGGTTTCTGTGATTCTGTGATATGTTATGTTTAATGGGGGACTAAGTATGTTGTAAGCTAAAAAGGGAGGATTGTAGTGTATGTATCCGTCTACCTTTAAGAAAACCATTGTATGTAACCGTTCACCTTTCAGAGAACTATTTTAGGTGTGGCACTACTTTGTTGGCTTCTGTATACTGTAATACCGACGGTGACCACACCGGTATATAAGTGCTGTGTCAGGATTTATTTGGCAGATTCGCCCTGACCTTCGAATAGTAAAGTCCTGTTTTAAGTTACTCTGGTAGTCTGTGTATTAATTAACTAAACAACTCACAGACTTTACAGTAGATGCCTCAGTTGAGGAAGCGCTCAGTGAAGGTGGCGAGAGGGGTTTCCCAGGAGGTCACACTGGAGATGGTTGTCAGGCTGCAAACTTCCAGAGCTGTGGGTATGCCTTCTGAAAGATCCCCCAGACCTGAGAGAGCAAAGTTATGCCACCTGCAATTAAAGCCTGTTCAAATCTGCCATTTAATGGTTGAGCTGCAGCTGCTACTCCGCAAGCCAGTTGTGCTCCCGCCACGTTTCAGATGTGTGTTTCCCACCAGGCGTGTTTCACGTGGGAAAACGAGTAAACTTGCAAGTGGTTAGGAAAATGGGATTATAGAGCCAATTGAGGGCTTGTTAAGGGCCTTAAGGGCCTATCCCGCCTCCTGGAGGCGGGACGGAGTCAGGACCAGCAGACACGAATTTAGGAAAATTGCGTGCAGGCGGGTTTGGGCCCGCACGCCAGTTTTGCGATTTTTATCCCCCACACGCCTCCAATCCCGCCTCCCCGGCCCTAGCAAAATCCAGCCCAATGAGTTTGTGATCTTGGCTCAGGCAATATCCTGGGGAGGAACTAAGCAGAAGCATGGTTTTTGAGAGAAAAGGAAAATCAGTGCTCAGGGCCGCGCTCTCTCAGTCCTGGTGTCTGGTTACAGAATAGCCTTGGCAGAGCCCTGGAGACCTCATCCTTCAATTGGGGTATCGACAGCCGATAGCTTAACGGGAGGAGAGAAGAAGTGCAAAATATAGGGGATTTGGATGTGCTGCTGTTTTAAATGATCTCCCTGAATAAGCTGCTGCTCTATGTACATGTGTTTTTTTATTAAGATGCGTTAAGTTTGCCCATGTGTTTACAATGTTAGTTCAAATGCACTCTAGAATTTACTTGAAAGTAATTCCTTTTAGAAACAGGGCTCTAGCTCCGGGCTGGCAATACAGAGAGCTAGCAGCAACTCCTATATCAATGGGAGTGGATTGATATAGCTTTGGAAATGGCCACTGAATATGCACCAGGCATATTAGACTAGAGGAGTCAGTAATCATCCTTTTTTATGGAAAAACAATGAGCAAACTAGTCATTTTTTGTTTCTTAATTTGTCTCATTACCATCTCCTTTTGCCTTGCACCATCATCCCTTTTGTCTTTTAATCTCTCCTGCCTTCCATCCTATCAGAGACCTTCCCTTTTGTTCTTTCCTTCCCTCCCCCCTACCCCTACACTTGCTTAAAAACCTGTTACATCTCCAACTTTTTCCAGTTCTGACAAAGGGTCATCGATTTGAAACGTTGACTCGGTTTCTCTCTCTACAGATGCTGCCTGACCTGCTGAGTGTTTCCAGCATTTTCTGTTTTTAATACCAAGCCATGAATCTGGACCCATTTCCAAAGGCAGATTTTAATAGTTGTTACTTTGTAAAGATGTGTCAAAAAATTAATTAACCTATCAGAACATCATTACATTTATCAGACTCTGTGCAATCAGTTTCTACATCTCTAAAAGCTGTATTTTTGATGGTAGCTATGTCTCTCACTGTCTAATGTCTCTCTTCTGTTGTAACATCACAGGAGCATATTGCATCAGGCATGTCGTATCCTGGATATGGTAATGAGAGAAGGATACAGGTTGTGACTAGTAATTGCGGTCAAGGGTAGAGAAATAATGGCAAATTTGTCGAAACACTGGTTAGGCCACAATTAGAGTACTGTGTGCAGTTTTGGGCATTCCATTAAAGAAAGGACGTAGATTCGTAGGATGATGCCAGGGATAGGAACCTATAGTTTGAGAAGAGACTTGAGATACTAGGACTATTTCCACTGATGCAGAAAAATCTAAGAGGAGAATTAATAGTGGATTTTAAAAATCTTGAAGAGTTATTTAAGAGTGGATAGGGAAAGACTATTTCCTCTAGTTGGGGAGTTAGTAATGAAGGGTTATTAATTTAACATTGTCACTAAGAGAGTGAGAAAGATTGGGAGAAATTTATTTACACAGAGTTGTTGGAGTAGAATGTTTTTCCACAGTGGTTGAGGCTGAGACCAATGTACAGTATCTTTAAAGGGAAAAGTGGATAAATAATTGAAACAGAGGAAGATACAAGGCTAAGGAGAGAGTGTAGGGGCACTGAGATTCATTTTGGATTGTCTAGCAAAGAGCTGGCAAAGATGGAATGAGCTGACTGGCCTCCTTACTTCTATGGTTCAATTTAAAATCGCTATCTCTCTATATTATGAAAGTGATGGTGTGGATTCTTCTCTATCCAGCGGGGTACCAGCAGGATAGGACAAGACGACTGTACTTCTGCCTGCCCCTCCAGTCCTGTTGTGACTCCTGGCTATTTTCCTGGGTTGGGGTCATTACCAATGCAGGGCAGGCTCCCAGGGGGATTCCTGCCACGAAGAGGGAGTAACACACTTTAAGCGTCACACTCTAATGTCACATTCTGCCATCACAATTTAGACAAATTTCTTTGTCACACTTACAGCTGATTGGACATATTCAAATTTATCCTGTCTTAATGATTGGCTCATATGCAAACTTATTCATTCTGATTTAAATTTAATAATTTGATTACTCATATACAAATTTCTCAAGGGAAATGTAGAACTGTATTATTGACAGTAAGACTGACCATTTACAGAGGGCTTGCAGTTGAGTGGACTATAACAATACATTGTTATGTTGTATAACACCCTTATTGTTGTAAAACGGTGTATCCTCCAAATCACTGAGCAGTGCCATGCACCCTTTCTATAAAATGTGTGTGTGACTTTATCATTCTAACCACAGACCTTCCCCAATATGAGCAGGTTGGAAATTCATTCAGCCCTTGAGGCAGTCATCGCCAGTAGAGCCCATTTGTATTTTCCATCAGCAGCAGTTTGGCCCCACAGGCAGTGAACAAAGTCATCTGGAAGCATGTACAGCAAAGTGACAATCATTCATAGACGTTGCCAGAAGATATTGGGGGATGGGAGAGGAGAAAGCCACAATGAAGTGAAAAGGACACTCTGCTCTCATTTGAAGGGAACACTCTTCTTTCATTTTACTCACCCCTCTTGACATCTAATGTCCCACGAGCACTGCCGCTACTGTCTCTCACACATGTTGGGTAGAGGTTCTGGAATCCAGGTTTAGGAAGGATGATAAATTACACCATAATGAGCTGTCCTTGAAAGCAGCCACTCCAGATATTCTGAAGCACCTCACGAGCCAGGGCTGAGAGATTTAAAGCTTTTCGTTGGCACGATGCCAAACAGCCGCAGATCCTTTCATGCCATGTTAGACATCCATTGCAAAGATCTTTGCCTTTCTGTACTTCATTTCCAACCGTTACAGATCCTTCTCTGTGGGAGTGCAAAGGATACTGTGATAACATTTAGCATTTCCCAACTTCTGATAACAGATGAATACTTTCTCCATTGGCGGCTCCTTTGAAAAAGATTGGATTTTGTAGCTTCCAACGATGCAGCATGTTCTGAACACACCTCCCGACAGGGCCACATTCAGTGGTCTATAATCCCTTTAACCTCGCCACCTCTCAATTTGTCCTTATGCTGCGGATGTGTTTTCTTCCCTACTCTCCTGAAGGTGCTGCTATATCCTAAGGCACAGTTCCATCGGTGCTGCCATTCTTCATGTGTGGGCCCTGATAATGGGGTTTTGGCAGGCTATCCACTACAGAGGGTATCACAGCCCAGTCTGTTCCTAGCCACAACAACAACTTGTATTTATATAGTGCCTTAACGTAGTAAAAACATCCCAAGGCACTTCACAGGAGCATTTATCAAACAAAATTTGATATACATAGAATCATAGATCATAGAATCATAGAAAGTTACAGCACGGAAGGAGGCCATTTCGGCCCATCGTGTCCACGCCGGCCAACGAAGAGCTATCCAGCCTAATCCCACTTCCCAGCTCTTGGTCCATAGCCCTGCAGGTTACAGCATCCCAAGTGCACATCCAAATACTTTTAAAATGTGGTTAGGGTTTCTGCCTCTACCACCCTTTCAGGCAGAGAGTTCCAGACCCCCACAACCCTCTGGGTGAAGAAATTTCCCCTCTAAACCTTTACCAATCACTTTAAATCTGTGCCCCCTGGTTTTTGACCCCTCTGTTAAGGGAAATAGGTCCTTTCTATCCACTTTATCTAGGCCCCTCATAATTTTATACACCTCAATAAGGTCTCCCCTCAGCCTCCTCTGTTCCAAGGAAAACAAACCCAGCCTATCCAGTCTTTCCTCATAGCTAAGATTCTCTACTCCTGGCAACATCCTTGTAAATCTCCTCTGTACCCTCTCTAGTGCAATCACATCTTTCCTGTAATGTGGTGACCAGAACTGTACTCTAGCTGAGGCCTAACTAGTGTTTTATACAGTTGAAGCATAACCTCCCTGCTCTTATATTCTATGCCACGGCTAATAAAGGCAAGTATTCCGTATGCCTTCTTAACCACCTTATCTACCTGGCCTGCTACCTTCAGGGATCTGTGGACATGCACTCCAAGGTCCCTTTGTTCCTCTACACTACTCAGTGTCCTACCATTTAATGTGTATTCCCTTTCCTTGTTAGCCCTCCCCAAATGCATTACCTCACACTTCTCCGGATTGAATTCCATTTGCCACTGTTCTGCCCACTTGACCAATTTATTGATATCTTCCTGCAGTCTACAGCTTCCTTCTTCAGTATCAACCACACAGCCGATTTTAGTATCATCTGCAAACTTCTTAATCATACCCCCTATGTTCATTGATATCTACCACAAAAAGCAAGGGACCTAGTACTGAGCCTTGTGGAACCCCACTGGAAACAGCCATCAACCATTACCCTCTGCTTCCTGTCTCCGAGCCAGTTTTGAATCCAACTTGACACTTTGCCCTGGATCCCATGGGCTTTTAACTTCGTCACCAGTCTGCCATGTGGAACCTTATCAAAAGACTTGCTAAAGTCCATATACACTACATCAAATGCACTACCCTCATCTACCCTACAAGGAGATATTAGGACAGGTGGTCAAGAGTTAGGTTTGAAGGAGTCTTAAAGGAGGAGACAGAGGTGGAGAGGTTTAGGGAGTGAATTCCAGAGCTTGGGGCCCAGGCAGCTGAAGGCATGGCCGCCAATGGTGGGCTGATGAAAATCGGGGAATGCATAAGAGGCAAGAATTGGGCACTTGACATCTACACGTGTAGAGCCCACGAGATGACAATCAGGAGCATTAACTGTAATAGAATTTTTCCCCTCCCACCAGGGGAGCTAAGGCCAATTGTAGCTCTGCAGCTAGGCTGATATCAGCTAACTGAGTGATTAAACCTTTTTTGTACTTCTTACAATTTATTATACTGTATTCGCTGCTCACGATGCGGTCTCCTCTACATTGGGGAGACCAAACGCAAATTGGGTGACCACTTTGCAGAACATCTCCATTCAGTCCGTAAGCGTGACCCCGAGCTTCTGGTCGCCTGTCACTTCAATTTCCGCCTTTTTTCTCTCACATGGTAGCCGTTGATGATTCTGCCATCACCATTTACACCTCATCTAGAGTCATCTTTTGTTTCTTAACTTGTCCCATTACCTCTCTTGCCTTGCACCATCATCCCTTTTGTCAGTCAGTCTCTCCTGCCTTCCAGCCTATCACAGACCTTCCCTTCGTTCTTTCCTCCCCTCCTCCCTGTCCCTGCCACTGCACTTGCTTAAAAATCTCTCTCTCACCTTTTCCAGTTCTGACGAAGGGTCCTCGACCTGAAACGTTAACTCTGTTTCTCTCTCCTCGATGCTGCCTGGCCTGCTGAGTGTTTCCAGCTTTTTCTGTTGTTATTTCAGATTTCCAGCATCCGCAGTATTTTGCTTTTGTATGAGTGATTAAACCTTTGGCTTTCTGGCCAATGTGGCTCAGCACCACACCCACTACTGCATTCTTTCACATTACTATGGCTCTGAAATTTCACAGGGTGTCTCCCTGAACGACAAGCACTCCAACTAACAGCAATTTAGTTTGTTTTTAATGTGAAAACTGAAAACTAATGGCCTCGCACGTTGTTTACGAAAAGAAGTAGTTGCAGTGGGATACGAACTTGCCATGTCTCAATCTGCAGCTACACCTAATATTCCATCAGTTGTATTACAGGAAGAAAGTAAACCCAATTACACAAAAGTGTAATTTTTACAGCGGTATTTTAAACATTTTTGAAGGGAGAAGTGAGCTCTGACGGTGAGTTAAATTTATTTTCGGGGTGGGGGCTTGGGGCCCATGCCCCTTCCCAGGAAATTTTGATTTTTGACACTCTTGGTGCATTTAAGCAGGATTTTAAAATATAGCATGAATCTTTTATTTGCCTGCTTTTTCTGTTCTTTTGCTGTGCTTTGTGTTTTCCATATAAATTCCTGAGCTCGATGTTCTGCCCAATCGGGCGTCTCTACCACCTTCCGCACACATGTCCTTGCGTAGCTCCATTGTTTTGGCCTGTGAGCAATTGAACCAGTTATATTCCTTTCCGACTCCCTTAGGCGATCGAAACTAGTTCAGGAAACCATTCTGGCCCTGAGTAATATTTTACAGGTACCTATCTCCTGTTCAAGGTGGTCTCCACCCCAGCCAGAAACAGGTCCAGCTCATGCTTGAAGGAATCCAGCGAATCAGTGTTCACCATACGAGCAGACAGTCTGTTCCATGGGTCCACTATTCTCAGGGAAAAGAACCACCTCCTAACATCTAACCTAGTTCTGCCTTTACGTAATTTGACATTGTGACCCCTGTCATCCCTTACCTATTTAGTTGAAATAAACTGTCTACACAAGTATGATCTAGTCCCTTCATCATCTTAAAAGCCTCAATCAAATCACCCCTAAGTTTATGCTTCTCTAAAGTCCCAGCTCTTTGAGCCTATCTTGGTAACTAAGGTGCTTTAAACTGGGAATGAATCTTGTGGCCCACCTTTCCAAAGCCTCAATATCACCTACCATATGAGACCACCAAAACTGAACACAGTATTGTAATTGGGGCCTAACCAGGATCTTGCACAAGAACAAAATAGTACGCTTTGTTTTATAATGTAACGTCCTGTAAATACACCCTATATCGGTTTGAGTATGCAATTAGCGATCAATCAGTAACTGACAAAGTGACAATTAGACAACTAGGCTGAGCTGCTGTGTGTAAATCTTTTTTAAACGTTGATAAAATTAGTTCTTTCTCAGTCAATCTTGGATTACAATGATCCTTAAAACAAGTTCAAATAAGATCTCCATTTTCAGGTACATTTATAAACCATATATATTCTGGGGAGTGTGGTGATATAATAATGGGAGTGAGGATAGGGAGGTCGGTAGTGTGTAAACCATGACAGCTCAGGTGTGCAGAGGTTATACTGTACCGTAGAATAATAGGTCCCACTCTTGACTTGTTCTTCACACCTATATCTCTGTATGTTGTTTATGCAATGATATGCATGTTGCATAAACTGTACCTACTGCTTCAACTGTACTTATTTTGCTGAGAATTTTCAATAAATGTGAAGATTTAATAAAAAGTCACTTCAACCAAAAAGCTAGGAAATGCTCCTTGAGCAGACACATCAGAATACCCCACATTCATCCCTAAACATGGAAACTAAACAAAATCAGTGGCTAAATCATTCCTGCCACTTTTAACTGACTCCACATTATCAACCTTTGTGAAAATAGCTGTCCTTGTGAGGTGCTCCTTCACTCTGCATTTTTCTGCTCTATGTTTAAAGTAGCTTATTTCAAAAACAGCATGTAAAGGTGCATTTACATTACACGTTTAGCATCGGTGCAAGGCTGTTTCAGCTTCACACCAATGCTAATCTTGTGCAGAAGAAATTGGGTGTTAAGACCCAAAACTGCCTTCTCCATAGAGTCTCTCTCCACTTTGTTCTGGTGTCAGATCTTCCCTGACACTGGATTCAGGCTGCATTTACACCACTTTGCACTGATGCTACATTTGTAATCCACCCCAACAAATCAGTGCATTTAAAAGTCCCAGTTAGAAATCGCATCACCGTTTAAATTTCTATCATTTAAAAAAAATTATTGTTCTCTTGGCTTCAATAAAAAGCCATCAACAAGTTAGAAGTTAGACCGGAAAGCCCTGCAGCGGGTAGTCAAAACTGCCCAACGCATTACCGGCACCCGGCTACCGACCATAGAGCACATATACCAGAAACGCTGTTTACGGAGGTCACGGTCCATCATCAAAGACCCTACCCACCCCAGCCACAGTCTGTTCGCCCTCCTGCCATCTGGGAGACGCTACAGATGCATTCGCACCCGTACGACCAGATTTAGGAACAGCTTCTTTCCCAGGGCTGTCATCCTACTGAACTCCACAAATAAACTCTAAAGCCTGCACATCTTCCAATGCACTTTATTATGGTTATGTTTATGTTAATGTATTACAAGCCAAATGTATGTTGAATGTTTAAATGTCTTAATCTAAATGTACACTCTCGGGAGCCGCAAGCCTACATTTCGTTGTACTGCACTTGTGCACTAACAATGACAATAAAAGTTGATTTGATTTGATAAGTTGCACCCTTGTGTTTAGATTAAATCTCTTGCTTATACATAGGATATGATGTGGTATAACAGCACACACAGCACTTTACCAGAATCTAGGAAGCATAGGTTTACTACCAGCGTAAAATGCTGAAGAAACATAACAAGCTTGTCACCATCTGAAAACAAAAGAGCGGGTTAATGTTTTGAGTAGAAAGCCTTCCTCAGTGCTGGTTCTGACACCGGGAGGGTCATTTTCACCTTCACCGCTTGGACGGTAAGCTGGCGGATCTAAATGAAATTCAGGCAGATTCTATAATGGGCAGGTGATCTGTTCTGCCAGTTTAGCGCCCAAGCAGTGAAGGGGAAAACTACCTCCAGCGTCTCAACACAAATGCTGAACCAAGCTTTTTCTGTGTTCAGATGCTGATGGGCTTGTTATGTATTTCCAATACTTTGTTAGATTTTCATGTTTTTGTATAGCCAATGGAACCAGGAACGCTGAGTAATCCCTTTGGATTTGACTTGCTCCTTCAAGGCACAGCTCTTGAAATCCTCCCTTTGACGCTATTGACCCAACATTTTTTTTTGAAAGTATATTTCTTCCAGGATAGGGAGAAATCTGAAGCTCCCAATGGCTCTGTGGGTGAATGCACCACCTAAGATGCTTAGGGCCCTTTAAGTTGGCAGACAGGATGACAAAAGGTCATCGGCCTGAAACGTTAACTCTGTTTCTCTCTTCACAGATGCTGCCTGACCTGCTGAGTATCTCCAGCATTTTCTGTCTTTATTATAGGAGACCATCAGTCTAGGCTGATTCCAAACCCAAATAAATGTTTGGCTCCCACTAATATTTTAGTGTTTTTGCTCTTGTACAATAGAGATACCGATGAAAGATTGACAACTTCCACGTAGTCCCTGGCCACTAACCATGTTACTGCTTTCTCCACCAGCTCTGAAGCAACCCATGGCACTTTTGAAGCATCATCGCTTTCGTCAGCTGATGTATTTTTGGAACAGGTTAAGCCTGTGGAAGAAGATACTGACTCCTCTGTGGAATTTGTCTCTCGGGCATTACTATCTGTGAAAAACCTGGATATGTCAGGATTGAGGAAAACATTGGAAGGTTTGTTTACCCACTACAGCAGAGGTAGCTACTAAAGAAGGTAGGGTGGGAGGAATCGAGGGGACTGAAGAAGCGAAATGGTCTGGGATTTTCAAGCATCAACTACTTTAGTTTTATGTACTTCTTTTAAATATAGATTAAAAAAAATACAAGAGAATGTAGGAAAAAAGATGACTTATCCCACCTGGTTCATCTTATGTTCAGAACACCTCTAGGAGAGCAGAATTGTTGCAGCCAAGAACTTCTCCATCACTTATGTGTTGGGCTGACAGATGGCACGTCAGAAAGTCACTTAAAAGTAGTCTTCCCTCCCTTCAACCCAATCCATACAATGTTATTCTGTCATTCTCTGGAAAGAATACAAGAAATAGCTTGTTGTCTGACAGGCAATTCTTCTGTGAGCTCCAGCTTCCTAGCTCTCTCTCCAGAACAACTCCATTTTATCAGTACCAGTTTGGGCGTTGCCCTTCTGATATTTGGCCACTTGTTCCTCTTCCCAGCATTCTTAACAGTGTCTGCACTATTAAAATCAAGACTCCTTGAACAGTCTATTACTCTTAACTCCTCCTTTCCCTGGACATCAAATCGGTAGAGTCCTCAACTCCCACAGTCTTATCCGCTACTCTTTTCAATTACTCCTTTCTGGGCAGCTGCCCAGATTATTTTTGTGTGGTCGAAAGGAGCTCTCCTGCTGTTCTACCAGTAAAACTGGTTGGAGTGTGTGCAACATGTGCTTGACTCAGTTCTGTCCTAAAACGGCAATAGGGGGCCTATGTAAGTCGTAGGATTCAGATTTGCTTATTAAAAGGACCTACCGCCAGAAACGGGCAGGCGGTTCAGCCGCCCAGCGGCAGGCCCCTTTATACATGGAGGCAGCCAGAGCTCTGGTGTTAATGGGACGGTAAGGCTACTTGACCCCATGTTGAGGCCGTTACCATAGAATCATAGAACGATACAGCACAGGAGGAGGCCATTCGGCCCATCATGGCTGTGCCGGCTCTTTGGTAGAGCTATCCAATTAGTCCCACTCCCCGGCTCTTTCCCTATAGCCCTACAAAAGTTTTCCATTTCCTTCAAGTATTTACCCAATTCCCCTTTGAAAGTTACTATTGCATCTGCTTCAACCACCCTTTCAGGCAGTGCATACCAGATCACAACAACTCACTGCGTTTAAAAAAGTGTTCTCATATCGCCTCTGGTTCTTTTGCCAATCACCTTTAATCTGTGTCCTCTGGTTATTGACCCTTCTGCTACTGGAAACTGTTTCTCCTTATTTACTCTATCAAAACCCTTCATGATTTTGAACACCTCTATCAAATCTCCCCTTAACCTTCTCTGTTCTAAGGAGAACAACCCCAGCTTCTCCACATAACTGAAGTCCCTCATCCCTGGTACCATTCTAGTAAATCTCTTCTGCACCTCATCAATGCCGATTTGCCAAGTTAAAATCAGCCCCAACTGGTGATCAACACGTGGAACGGACCTCAGGGAAGAATCGTGGAGATGAAAGCCTTGGCTCCATTTAAGGAACAATTGAATGCCATGATCGGCAGCGGGGAGGGACAGTAGGTCCTTTCTGTGTAGATGTGCCAAAGTAAGCCAAATTGTCTTCCTCCTCCATATTGACTTTGTGATCCCATCCGGTTGGGCTGAATCTGTATCCAAATCCCTGAGGTCTAATTCCAACACCTAATCCACTGCTGCACCAAGGCCAGAGCTGAATAATTCTGAGTGTCCGGAGTAAATAGAAATCTGTATGCGTGCAGGTGTGGGGTGGGAAGGGGGGGCAGAGGAAGAGGGAGTGGTGAGACGTTTGAACAAGTTCACCAAAATATTCTTTTGCTTTTTTTTTCAAAAAAAGGCAGCGGTTATTAAATTATGTTTAAATGTTTGTTTTGATGCAATGTAGGTGATCAGAATTCTGTAGACACTCTGGAAGAAGCAAGGCCAGAGTTCAGTAACGAACTACAGTCTGCATTCAGGTCTCTTTCAGCCCAAAGTATGCAGTCTCCTACTCCTCGACTTGGATTCAACATCAAGCCCATTCTGCCTCCAATTCCATCAGGGCGAACAACAGCTGAGATCCCAGATAGCCCAAAGCAAGCCGTCTGTATGTTGAAATGAAAGTTTATTAACTCCAGATTAAAAGCCGCCTCTGTAATGACATTAAAAGTTGTGTTATTAGTACTTTGCTTTTTATTTAGCTCTTTCTACCCCTCTGTCTCCACCAGCAACAACAACTTGCATTTATATAGCAGCTTTAATGTATTAAAAACATCTTAAGGTGCTTCATAGTAGCATAACCAGACAAAATTTGACACCAAGCTACACCAGGAGATATTGGGGCAGGTGACCAAAGGGTCACAGAGGTAAGTTTTAGGGAGCGACTTAAAGGAGGAGAGAGGCGGAGAGGTTTAGGGAGGGAATTCCAGACCTTGGGGATCAGGCAGCTGAAGGCATAGCTGTCAATGGTGGAGCGATGAAAAGTGAGGATGCGCAAGAGGTCAGAATCAGAGGAGTGCAGAGATCTCCGAGGATTGTAGGGCTGGAGGAGCTTCTTATCTATTGTCTTATGCGCCCTTCTGGAAGCTTGTTCTTGGTGTAGAGGGTGATTTCTCCAGAACTCTCTTGCTCTGTAAATTGGTCCCTGTCCAAGCATGTACCCCTTGCCCTGGACTCAATTCAGCTGATGTTTGCTTCATCTATGGAGCCAGCTCTTGTGTTTAAATATACCATGTGGAGCTGCTTTTACTAATTAATGAGGTGAACTTTGCAATCAGTCTTTCCTGACCTGCATAAGCTCCAAACATTCTTGGAATATTGCAGAGTCTCAATCGATATTATTGACGCTAATGCAAACTAATAGGTTACTGGCATGAATGAGATTTTATAGTGCATCTATTGGAAAATGCCATTTTATAAATGATGCAGTATTCACAAGACTGGCGACACATGCTGCAATGCAATTTGGAAGAGGAGTTAATGGTGCTTAGTGATCAAAATGCTCCAAGTTTCAAAGTCAGCTTTTGTGTCACCTATGTCGGGGGAATTGAGCTGTTGTGGGTGAAGAGAGAAGAAAGTCTTAAAAACTCCTAAAAAGTGTTCTGATGCTGCTTACCTAATAGTAACTACTGGTTCTGAGATGGATTGTTATTGGAAAACATCATTGTGGGCCTCACTTACACTTTTAGGGTGAGTACTGGGGGAATCATAGGATAGGCAGAGCTGGCAAGATATTTGGCAGGGGATATAATTCCACCAGTCCTGCCTCTCACATTGATGTCACGATTGAGGAGGAGGTGGTGATGTGTGGATGAATTTTGCACCGTGGTCAGGGTGGGGACCAGCGAGATCAGGTTCCATTCCAATTCCAATGAAAGGTCATTGACCTGAAACATTAACTCTGCTTCTCTCTCCACAGCTGTTGCCTGACCTGCTGAGTGTCACCAGCATTTTCTGTTTTTATTCCACCTCAGATTCCTCCCCCTCCCACCCCCCTCCTCCAAACCCGGCTCAGATTGCACAATTTTCATGCAAGAAAAGCTGAGGAATTTCTAATCCACAATATAGAAGTGCAGAAACGGTGCCCTCCATAGTACAAGGAACTAACGGAGGAAGCTAAATGCACTTAAATATCAGCATCCCTTCCAAAATACAACTTTCGATTTCATTTTGGGACCGGTATCCTAGCTTGAAGAGTCCAAATTCAGTGGCCAGGCCAGTGGATCGATCATTAATGGGTGAGATCGGTGCTGGGAGCAGTGCTCATCTAAGCAAGCTGAATGTTGACACAGATGGTGACCGTAACAAGTCCTCCTTCGCTAGCTGTCGGCTTAGCTTCCCTTTGGCCCCATTTAGTCATCTGCTGCAAAATACAATGAATGAGCCGCATGCCCCACCCGCACTCACCCTGAGAGCCTTGCAAGATGGCCACTAATAAATCCAACAGCCAATTCAGGAGAAACCTCTTTACCCAGAGAGTGGTTAGAATGTGGAACTTGCTACCACAAGGAGTAGTTGAGGCGAATAGCATAGATGCATTTAAGGGGAAGCCAGATAAGTACATGAGAGAAAGGAATCGAAGGATATGCAGATAAGGTTAGATGAAGTAGGGTGGGAGAAGGCTCATGAGCATAGACGCCGGCAAAGAGCAGTTGGGCCGAATGGCCTGCTGCTGTGCTGTAAATTCTATGTAATTTCGGGGCTTATAAGAGAATGAGCTGGATATTGGGGTCGAGGTAATGTTACGTGTTCTCTGTTTGGTTTACTTGAGGTACCGGTGGTCATCGTGAGGCATTTTTATTTAATGCTTTAAATTTGTTCACCGTGTTCGTTCATCTGCAGCAGGAGTCTTAAAGATGTTGGCAGATCGACCACACCCAGAGTTTTTACAAGTCTACGTGTTGCTCTCCCTGTATTAATACTGGTCATCAGATGCCTGTCTCTTGCCCTGCTGGGCTCCTATACAAGATGCACACACCTGAATGTTGACTGGCTATAAAAGTGCAAGCATGCGGACCCACTGCACGGGGTGACCGTTCGATCTCGCGCTACCACTGAGGAGCCTCAAATGACCTTTTGGAAATTCAGCCAAGGTCTCGCTGTGCTTTTTGGGCTGTTGAAGTTAACGGTCAGAAATAAGTGCGCAGTGAGTGCTGAATTTCCAATGTGCGGTACCAGGTGAGGCTCAGCTCAGCACCAGCAGCACAAAGTCGGAAATTCACTGTGTTCATT
Source organism: Somniosus microcephalus (assembly GCF_052327205.1). Lineage (NCBI taxonomy): Eukaryota > Metazoa > Chordata > Chondrichthyes > Squaliformes > Somniosidae > Somniosus > Somniosus microcephalus. The sequence continues at coordinate 71,790,976 of NC_141003.1, read as the reverse complement.
CATCTGCAGCAGCAGTCTTAAATATGTTGGCAGATTGACCACACCCAGAGTTTTTACAAGTCTACGATGGCCATCAGGTCTCTGGGGAGGAGAACCATTTGCTTGCCCCCAAGTCCGCTCCTGTAATGTAAAAGCACCGTGTAGTCATGGAATTCATATCGGAGAGCATAACTCAATCATTTTAGTTTATTTTAAAAAAATCCCATTCTGGAAATCAGCAGAGCTACATCCAATTTAATGAGCATATTAAACTGTACGCAGTCTCCTCGTTCGCCCTTGTAAAATCTCACTTGTGGAATTGCACCAAGGATCAGAGGTCTGTAAACAGGGACAGCTGCTCAACATATCCTTGCCTTCAGCTGTGGGCAAGGAGGCCTGGACCACCTGGGCCTGACATATGTCGCCAGTCACCGCAGGGGTTCGCTTGAGAAAATCCCACATATGGTGTTTCCCTACCTCCCTCCAGCACTTGCTTCACAAAGTATTGGGTGCGACTGTATTTCTCAGGGAATATTTCCAGATTGAGGTGCTATTTTCTTTATATAGGAGTCTTAACAAATTAAAGAAACAGCAGAGTAATTAGTTTGCAGGTGCAAACGTGCCTGGGGTTGTGTTTCATTGGGTTATAATTCTTGCCTGTCGACAGCATTGAAACTTTTATGGGCTGCATACATACTTTTTCAAATTCATTCTCAGGGATGTAGGCGTCTTTAGCTGGAGGGGAACTTGGAGGTGATGGGGTTCACGTGCGCCTGCTGCACTTGTTGTTGGAGGTTGCGAGTTTGGTAGCAGTGCCGAAGAGGCCTTGGTGAGTTGGTGTAGTGCATAGCGTAGATAATACACACTGCAGCCACAGTGCACTGTTTATGGTGGTGGATGAGTTGCTGATCAATACATACTGCATAATCTGCAGTTACAGAAAGCACTGGTTGAACAGCAACCAGAATGCATGCTGGCCAGATGTTTATGATCCCTCTAGCGGGCAATCTTAGCCACACATCTGCTGCAGTATAACTGCCATCAATAGAAAACTATTTCACAACTCTAATTCTTAGCTTGTTTACCATCCCTATTAAATTATTCTGCCAGAACTTGGTTATGTTAAACATTTAACCCACATTTAGATGTTGGTGAGTAGTGCTCTGGGAACACACACCAGCACGAGAAAGTGCCTCATCACAGCTCTCAAATGTCCCCAAGCGCTTCACATACAATGAATTACATTGTGCAGTTACTGTTAAGTGGGTAAATGCAGCAACCACAAACAGTAATGAAATCAATAACCAATATTTTTGGTGGTGTTGGTTGAAGGAGGAATTTTGGTCTGGACACCAGGAAAACTCCCTTGCTCTTTTTCCAAGAGCCAAAAGGGGAAAAATTGGGTTGGTTAGCGCCCCCGGGCAGCCCCAAGAAATTCAGTGGGAGGTTAGCGGTGGCGGCCCGCGCTGCCGGCAATGACATCATCGCCATGCGCAGCGCAGCGCCCCGGCCGCAAGCTTCCCTTGCGCCCCCATACCTATCGCTGCACGATATGTCAGACAGGATCAAGGGGCGTTTTTGCAGAACCGGCGTCGCTAAAAGAGCAGGTGTCAAGCGGCCATTTTTATTTTGTGCGGGGTGCCGGCCGCGATCGCTCAGCCCGGCACTCCTCGAGTGCCGGGCTGTTTTCACGGCACCCCGCGCCCCAGCAGGGCCCTGGTGCACGCATCGCTAGGCCCCTCCCCTTTAATCGGGGAGGAGGCCTCCAATGACGGGGCGCTATGTGCCGCTGCTGCATGTAGCACCGTGAAATTCAGTAGTAGCGCTCCACGCAAGAGGTGGCGTGCTTTCCAGTAGCGCCCCACCTCCTGCTTGGGGCGCTACTACTAAATTTATGGCGGAGGGATGCTAACTTTTTCGGGGCATTGGCGACGTCTGTGCCCCAAATAGGGCGCCACCCAATTTTCCCCCCCTATACAATCTTTAATGTCCATCTGAATAAGCAGACTTCCTTTAATGTTTGATCCAAAGATGACACCTCCAATAATTCAGCATTTCCCACTCCAGAGACTTGAGCACATAATGCTAGGCTGACACTCCAGTACAGTACTAAGACAGCGCTGCACTGTCAGAGGTGTCATCTTTCAAATAAGACATTAAACCGAGACCCCATCTGCTCTCTCGGGTGGACATGAAAGATCCCATGCCACTATTCGAAGAGCAGAGGAGTTATCATAGTGTCCTGGCCAATATTTATCCCTCAACCAACATCACTAAAACTGAGTATTTGGTCATCATCATATTCGGGCCTTGCTCTGCTAAAAAAAAAAAGGCTGGCGTGTTTCCTACATTACAATAGTGACTATACTTCAAAAGTACTGAATTGGCTGTAAAACACTCTGGGACATCCTGAGGTCATGAAAGGCGCTATATAAATGCAAGTTCTTTATTTCTTGCACTAAAGTATCAGCCTTGATTATAAGCTCCAGTCTTATAGTAAAGCAAAGGCATAGAACGCCATTTTGTCTGACCAGAGAACAATGCAGAGCCAACAGTATAATTCAGGTCTGCCAGCTATGTGTCACTTTAAATTAGCACTGTGTGTATAATAGTACCATAACATTCATGGACTAAGTGCAGTAATAACTTCTGCCCTCCCGTGAACAGCACCAGAGTCACTGGGGTGGGACCAAGCAATGCTGAGCTCATAAATCCTCCATCCAACCAACTGCTCAATAAAACCATGCAAGTGCAACTCAAGTGCAAAAATTCCTGGCTCTGAATGGGTGAATTGACCATAACCCATCCTAGATGGGTTTGTCCGAAGGTTTGGGTACATTTAAACCCCCACCCATCCCTCTGTATTGGATATGTGTACTCCAACCAACATAATGCTGGGGAATGGGTGAGGTATGGATGGAAGATAACTGACAAAGCAAGACTGTAAAGGATAGTGCTGGGTTATCAAATAGCCTCAGGATTGGCAGCCTTTGGCCAAAATCGGACAGGATGCTGATGATACATTGGACACAGGCAAACTGAAAGACAGAAATTGAAAAGAGTGTGTTTTATTGAGGTAAAGAAGTGACAGTGTACTGCACCACAGGCTGTAGCAGACACCTCAGACACCGAGCTCAAAACAGCAGCCTGATCAATACACACATTAAAAACAATGGCATTTCAGACAAAGAGATACCCTCTCAAAATCAAAACGTCATACTTTTAATACCAGTCTCACCAAGGCAGAGGCTCATTTACCGAATTGTCGTAGAGGCCCAACTGTTATGAAGGTAAACATCTGCATTTTTACCACTCACCCTTAAGTCATCCTTGTTAATTGTTTTATGCTTTTGAACTGCCAGAGGCAGATATTGTGTGTGTGTAACTTGACCTGGTTTGACATTATAAATGAGAAATACCTACCTCCCACTTAGCAGTTCATGGAGGGAGGGCGGCAGAGGGCAGCTCCACACAAAATGGCTGCCCCCAGGCAGCAGTTTTAAAGCATATAAATCGTCGTAACAGAGAGCTGGAAAATACAGTCTTGCCAACGCTCATTGGTTACTGATTTTGCACTATTATTTAACGTGTAAGATTCACTGGGATAAGGGAGAGAGAGCGAGCGAACAATCAATAAATCGTTACAAAAATCACACGTGTCGGCATTTTTGAAGTACCAACATATCTACAGATGTAAAACAAATACTTGCAATTATACAGCACCTTTCACCTTCATGGAAACACTTCAAAGTGCTTCACACAATGAATTACTTGCAGTAAAGGTCATGTAGGTATTCACCCCTGCTCTTTGAAACAGTCAGGATTGTGTGAAGATTCAGCGAACATAACTCAGCTTTTATTATCACACATTTTCTAACACAAAAATAATAAACTAATCAGTAAGAGAGGACCTCAGACAGGACACAATCTATATAATTGGCTCATTCCTGTTGTGGTTGACAGCATCCTCTAAAATGCAAGTTCTTTCTATGAGTTTCTGTCTTTTCACTCTCTCTACCTGGATCTGTTATTCCATATATAATTTAATATACTGTTGACAGTTATTTTATACAATAAAACTTGCATTTTATTATAAACAGTGAGTCCACACCTCCATAAGCTTAACCTAATGAAATTTATTTCCCCAAAGAACTAAACGGTCCCAAGGTCCCTCAGGATTTGTTTCCCCCCCCCCCCCCAGCAGATCTGGATTTTTACCAAAATTGTAGTTAGGATAAACGTCCCATTTTCTAACCCGATATGCTCCAATATATAAAACTCAGAACATCTCACCCCATCAGTCTAAGGTAGATATGGAACCAAGTCCAAGTTCCAGAATCAGTGTTCAACCCACCGCACCTCCCAGTCCCTCAATGTGTTAACCCACCGAACCAGAACCCCTCAGTTTGTTAACCGACCGCACCTCCCAGTCCCTCAGTTTGTTAACCCACCGCACCTCCCAGTCCTTCAATGTTAACCCACTGCACCACCCAGTCCGTCAATGTTAACCCACCGTACCACCCAGTCCCTCAGTGTTAATCCACCGCACCAGTGAGTCCTCTTAAAACAAATTTTTAAATTTTTTTCTACTAAAAACAGTCACAGCACTCATTTTAAAATAAAAAGAAAGCTCATTACAATGCTACTTGTAACCATTATTTTAACAACTTCTTTACCTGGCTCTGTGCCTTTTTGATGGCAGCTATGTCGTACCTACGTCGAATCCACCGGACAGGACAGACACGTAGCCGGATCGAAAGTTCACAAAGGGAAGGAGGGAGGAGATAAAGTAAATTATACACTTGCAAAAAGAGTGTTTTCACGGGAAAGAAAAAGAACGAAAATGTATTCCTCTGGATAGTTGCTGAACTTTATAAAAGGAAAGTGTTCAGGCTGAATACCTAAAGAAGACTCAGTCTCCGTTAAACTACTTTGTCTAACTGCGTCGGACCTGGTCCCACTCAGTATTCTTGCGTAATTGCGTCAGACTTGATCCCACTGCTCTGGAATTATTGCTCCTTTATCTTTCTGTAGAGCAGCGGTTTGAATGTTTTCCAAACTTCGGCGTAAGTGAGGGTTCCGACAAAGACCACCGATGTCCCGACCCAGTGCCAGAAGGTGAAGGGGTTCTTGAAGTAAACGATGGAGAATATTAGACTGATGAACTTACGAAGTGTCACGACGAGCGTCACCGTCAGGGACGTGCACTCCGTCGTGAGGATAAAAACGCCACGGATGCAAAAGTATCTGAAGAGGCAAGGTTAAGGACAGGAAAACACCCGTTACACAGGCACACAACTAGCCTCTGCCACCCTCTTACAAACCGGTCTTCGTCTGGGAATAACCCATTTATCGCATTTCATTTGGTTGTCGAGTATTCATTGAAAAGCAAATCACATTCAAGGAAGCTGTCATACAGCACAGAAGGCCACTCGGCTCATCATGTCTGTGCCAGCTCTTTGAAAGAACTATCCAAATAGTCCCGCTCCCCCTGCTGTTTCCCCATAGCCCTGCAATTTTTTTTCTTTTCAAGTACAGGCACCGATGGGACCGAGCTGTTGCCGTCCCATCAAAACTGCCGGACAAACCAGCGCTAATGTTAAAACATACAGAAGCTTTTGACCGCCGTATCTAGCAACAAACCCTGTTGCTTAGCAACAGCTTCTAAACAGTCAGCCGTAGCTTGCAAGCGTCTCTGTAGCTAAGCAACAGCTTTAGCTAGACCTTGCAGAGCCTGACTGGTGAAAAAAAAGCAACGAAAAGAAAAAAAAACTTACTGAACCGACTCCTGAATTTTGCCGGTGGCTCGAGCATTCCGGACAGTTAACCTCCGGATAAACCAAAGTTTCCTGTACTTATCCAATTCCCTTTTGAAAGTTACTATTGAATCTGCTTTCACTACCCTTTCAGGAAGTGCGTAAAAAATAATTCTCATCTCCCCTCTGATTCTTTTGCTAATGATCTTAAATCAGTCTCCTCTGGTTACCGACCCTCCTGCCAGTGGAAACAGTTTCTCCCCATCTACTCTATCAAAACCCTTCATAATTTTTGAACACCTCTATTAAATCTCCCCTTAACCTTCTCTGCTCGGAGAACAATCCCAGCTTCTCCAGTCTCTCCACGTAACTGAAACCCCTCATCCCTGGTACCATTCTAGTAAATCTCCTCTCCAAGGCCTTGACATCCTTCCTAAAGTGTGGTGCCCAGAATTGGATGCAATACTCAAGCTGAGGCTTAACCAGTGTTTTGGTTTAGCATAACCTCCTTAGTTACTGCTGGCTGAACATTTAATGTTTTTAGATGGCATTATTTTAATGGAAACATTACCCCATTTAAAATGAGTGGGCTAATACTGGCGTTAAAATAGCAGACAGAGGGATGCCATACGAATGTGTTAAACATCCACTAATATCACCAGCAACTATTTCTAGGCTCTGTCGTGCTTGATCTCAGCCTTCAGGTAGCTGCCCCAGCCTGGGCAGTGGTTGTTTCTGTACAATTGAGTTTGGGTTGGAGGAAAACCAGCCACAGCTCCGTCCAACAACTTAAACAGCAGCAGCCTCGCTCTTCCGATTGGCATAAATATGATTGCCAGCATTAAACTAAAGCTGTTCGGAAAATCCAGGCCAGTGTCTTTAACGCAAAAGGTCCCACAAGGAGCAGACGGGACATCGAGAGTAGAAAGGGGAAAGGTTAGGGGAAGCGTCCAAGGAGGGATGTTGCGATGAGGCTTCTGAAAGTGGAGAGAGATACAGCAGGCGGAAGAGAATTCCAGAGCCCTAGGGCGTGATGTTTGAAGGCATTGCCACTGATCCTGGAGCGGGAGGATGAACAGGGCAGAATGCTGGAGGAGAGTGCAGAGGTAAGGTGGAGTGAGCTGATAGGAGTGATGTATGGATGGCATTTTTCAAATGAGTGCGTTGGAGGACGGGTAGTCAATGGTGGTTGTGGAGCACTGGTCCAATGGGTGGAGTAGGACCTTGTATGGGACAGGATGTGGGCAGGGGAGTCTGGTTGATTTGGAGTTTGTCTAGGGTGGATCTTTGGAGGCTGGCTACAAGCCTAGAATTAGAAAGACATTGATGAGGATTTCAGTGATTTAGGGATGGAAGCAGAGGACGTTTTGGAGGTGGAAATCGACGGTCTTCATGATAGACTTGATGCGGGGTTAGCTCAGGGTCAAACACAAGACTAAACTTGCACAGGGGTGATCATGGGGGGGGGGGGGGGGGAAAGAAAGAGCAACTCAGAGAAGGGGAGACTCTTCCAAGACTCGGGGAGCCGGGGTGTGGGGGTGACTCCTGAACTTGTGCACTGTTGGATTCAGTGTTTCTGGTGAGAACCAGAGGTCTTCAGTCTTACCAACGTTTAGCTGGAGGATGTTGTGGCCCATCTATGACTCATGGAAGGAGCCGAGAGGTAATCCTGGGTATCGTGCACATTACAGAAATTGATCCAATGCTTGTGGATATTAACGAATTGTGGATCGAGGCACCACGTGAATGAGGAATAAGACAGGCAGAGAATGGAACCTTGGGGCACACCAGAGCTGACCGTGTAGAAGGAGAAGCCATTGCAGAAAATATGCTTGCTATTTTGGGACGGGTAGGAATGGAGACAAGAGAGATTTGGGAGCGGTGTCATCATCATATATAACGTTGCCAAGAGGTGTGAGAGATGGGAGGGGATTGATGCAACTTTTCACTCCATCAAATCACAGGCAGGACCTCCCATTCTATCCCCATGCTCAGGGAGCTACAGCTCCAAGCCTAGACCCCAGAGGTGGAGACACCTCTCATTCCATCAAAGACAGTTAACCGAGGAATCAGAATGGATTCTCAATGCTGGAAAAGATACTGAGTTAGAACATTCATCATCAGGTAAAACCACATGATTGGTATGGTCGCTCCCAGGAGTGGAATCTCCATCTGTTCTGTGGGAGAAATATGAAAAAACCAGCAGCGTCACACACCGACATCAGGTTTTTAAACAGTACATGGACATACAAGGTGACAATGTAAAACACATACAGAATTATGCAGCATAGAAACAGGCCATTCGGCCCAACAGGTCTATGCCGGTGTTTATGAGTCAGACAAGCCTCCTCCCACCCTACTTCATCTCACCCCATCAACATATCCTTCTATTCCTTTCTCGCTCATGTACTTATCTAGGTTCTCCTTAAATGCATCTATGCTGTTCGCCTCAACCACTCCATGTGGTAGCGCGTTCCACACTCTAACCATTCTCTGGGTAAAGAAGTTTCTCCTAAATTCCCTATTGGATTTTTAAGTGACTATCTTATTTTTTGGCCCCTAGTTCTGCTCTCATCTGCAAGTGGAAACATCTTCTCTACATCTACTGTATCAAACCTCTTCATGATTTTAAAGACCTCTATCAGGTCACCTCTCAGTCTTTTCTTTTCTAGAGAAGGGAGCCCCAGCCTGTTCAGTCATCCTGATAGTTGTACCCTCTCAGTTCTGATGTCATCCGCATTAATCTTTTTTGCACCAGTGCTCCTATATCTCTTTTGTATTTTGGAGACCAGAACTGTGCACAGTACTCTTAAATGTGGTCTAACCCTAATGAAGCCCTCGATTAGATTCCAGCCTGTAACTCACTCCATGGTATATATAAACCATCCAAACCTGACTGAGTAGATTCCAGTCTGTAGCTCACTCCTGGGCACCCATAATTATTCTTTTTATAAAACATCTGGAATCCTTGATGAGTTTTCAGCCTGCAACTTACTCCCAGGTATCCATAATTATTTTATATATAAACCAACTCAACCCCTCAAGATTGGATTCCAGCCTGTAACTCACTCCCAGGTGGCAGCAGGGTCGACACACGTGTGCCTTTCCTCTTCAACTTTCCCTCTCGCCAGATGCGCCAATTTCCCTTCAGTGCCTTCCCACAAGACGCAGCTCAGATTGGGAGTAGAAGTTGCCTGCCTCTGCCCTGTAGCACCCCCGTAATACTTACTCCACGCAAGACAGTTTCCGCAATGGTGCAATAAGCATCAGAATTCAACTTCATGCACATCATCCTCTACATACCACCAGAAATTTAATTTGGAAACAGAAAATATTAAAGTAGATTAAAGTGTAAAAATCTTTTTTTTTAAAGTCACTCACTGGACTGGCTGAAGAGGATTCCATGATCGTAAATGTCAGAGGCAAACAAGAGGAAGGCTGGTAATGGCAGGAAATGCTGAGTGGAGAGAAAGGCAGCATTTTTAATAATAGACAGGGAGCATCTGAAATCAGCCCGAGAGCATTTAGTGGCAGCCCGAGTGAAAAGTCAGCTGAGAGCGTCTTTGTCCTGTGTTCTCGTGGACATATCGGACTGTAAAATCAAAATGCCTCAAATGGCTCAGAAAGAGAAGATCTCGGGGGAAGCCTCTATCTGAACACTGCAGGAGCACCATCAATGACCTCAGGACGTCCCAAAACGCTTCACAGCCAATGAAGCACTTTTTAGAGTGTAGTCACTGTTGTAATGTAGGAAATGCAGCAGCTGATGTGTGCACAGCAAGCTCCCACAAACAGCAATGCGATAATGACCGGATAATCTGTTTTAGGTGTTGGTTGAGAGATAAATAAATATTGGCCAGGACACCGGGGAGAACCCAATATTCTTCTTCAAAATAGTGCCATGGGATCTTTTACGTCCACCTGAGAGAGATGATGAGGCCTCGATTTAACGTCTCATCTGAAAGCAGACACCTCCAACTGTGCAGCACTCCCTCAGTACTCCACTGAAGCATCAGCCTGGATTATGTGCTCAAGCCTCTGGAGTGGGACTTAAACCCACAACCTTCTGACTCAGAGGCAACCTAGCTCGACAGGTTCCAGGGGCACGCACATATAAAGACCATGTGGCAGATAGACAGTGCCACACACGGGCCCCTAATCCCACATCGTATAAAGCCTGAGACACCAATTATGGTTTGCAAAATTGCTTTAATAAAAATGGACCTTGCGGCTATAAAAGCCTACGGTTAGAGACATTGGGGTCGATTTTCCTGGAGCCGTCAGGCGGGGTTTCAGGCGTGTGTGGGGGGGGGGGGAAATCCCGAATTTGGGGGTCCCGACACCATCCCGCCCAAAATCCCACCCCACGCGAGTTTCAGGGGCGGCGGGTACCCACCCTGCACTGGGACCCGCCGAAACCAGGCGGGAAGGGATTAGTGCCAATTAACTGCCCGTTAACAGGCAGTTTTTAGCCTAATCCCTATTTTGAGGGGTTTCGTGTGGGATTCCCGACGGCTCCAAACCACGCCAGGTTAGAGCAGGTGGGCCGTTGGGTTGAAGGAGTTGGAGGGGTCGCGATGTCGGTGCTCAGGTGAGTGATGGGTGCATGAGTGCAAAGGTAAGTGTGTTTGGTGTGTCTAAAGTGTGTAAAGAACTTTTACTTACCTGTACTTACCTTAACAGCCTTTCTTCCTGTAGCCGTCGGAAGCCCATCACTCAGCCGGCACTTAAAGCTGAAAAGCTGAACAGCTGCGATCTGTGAAAAGTGACAGCCTTTAGCTTTAAGTGCTGCTGAGAGCTCTAACGGAGTCTGTGCAGAAGGACTCATGTTAGAACTCAGACGGTCAGTGTTTCACAGCTTCAAACAGCTGTGAAACACTGATATTTCATCTGTCAAGAACTCTTGACAGATGAAATTGCAGTCTGTGACGTCACCTGTTGCCGGGTGGCCCTTAATTGGCCTGCTGAGCCCGCTGGGTGGGCTCAAGGTCAATCAAGGGAAAATCGTGCGGATTGGCCAGACGTCAAAGTAGGTGGGTCTAAAAGCCGAAAGTTGTAGTCCCGCCTTCTTCCTGGCAGCTTCAGGAAAATCGACCCCATTGTCTTTGACCAAATTTACAGCCAACAGTTCCTATAAGTCTTCATTTTTCTTGATTAATAAAACAAACTGAACTCAATAAACATCCATGAACCTCGCCTTAAGAGGTCTTTCCCACTCACAGAAGGAGCCATTTCTCAATGTTTCAACTAAACTAGAAGCAAGCTATCATTGGTGTTGAAGATGTTACTCACATTATAAAACAGTGCCTCCCTCGAGTGCTTCCCATACTGCTTATATAATGTCTCTTGATAGAGGCCCATTCTGGCGGACATGAAAAGTGCAAAGAACAGCATAGCAATACCTGAAGAGAGAGAAAATAAATGACTTAATTAATCATTTAGAGCGCTTTAAGAAGTTTAACACTGCCACAGGAGGCAAATTGTGGGTTGAACACCTAGCAAACGCAACGGATGAGGCCTTTTAAGACACGAGTGGAGACGTTCAGTTAGAAACGTCTTTGAAATCCTAAATTCTTGGACAATCCTTGACCGGCGGCAGTTAAAAGCGGCGGCAGCGAACGAGGCCCGACCAGAGAGCTTGGACCTGGGAGAGAGCAGAGGCGCGACCGGTGGCAGTTAAAAGCGGCGGCAGCGAACGAGGCCCGACCAGAGAGGTTGGCCCTGGGAGAGAGCAGAGGCACGACCGGCGGCAGTTAAAAGCGGCGGCAGCGAACGAGGCATACCAATTCAACAGCAGAGGAGAGAGGTAAAAAGTAATCCAAGTGTGACGTCACCAGGAAGCAGGTAAGTGATTGGTTGGTGAGTATTTCTTTTATTACAAGATTAAATTCTGCGGTTTATATTTTCTTGGGTCTCTGTGGTGTAGTGGGGACAGTTGGTAAATATGCGCCCTAGAGTATATCTTTAACTGGTGGTATTGAATTAATTTAAAATTAAAGGGGTAAGTCATGCCAGGAGAGCCCAGCCCCATGTTATGCTCCTCTTGCTCTATGTGGGAATTCAGGGACGCTGCCAGTGTCCCTGATGACCACGTGTGCCAGAAATGCATCCAGCTGCAGCTACTAACGGGCCGTATTGAGGCGCTGGAACTGCGGATGGATGGGTTGTGGAGCATTCACGATGCTGAGAGGGTCGTGGATTACACGTATGATGAGTTGGTCACGCCGCAGGGTAGGGCTGCACAGGCAGAAGGGAAATGGGTGACCACCAGGCGGAGCAGTAGAAGCAGGCAGGTAGTGCAGGGGACCCCTGTGGCCATCCCCCTTTCAAACAGGTATACCAATTTGGATACTGTTGAGGGGGATGACTCACCAGAGGAAGGCAGCAGCAGCCAACTTCCTGGCACCGGGGGTGCTTCTGCTGCTCAAGAAGGGAGGAAAAAGAGTGGGAGAGCAATAGTGGTAGGGGATTCTATCGTAAGGGGAACAGATAGACGGTTCTGTGGCCGTAGACGTGACTCCAGGATAGTTTGTTGCCTCCCTGGTGCCAGGGTCAAGGATGTCACTGAACGGCTGCAGGGCATTCTGAAGGGGGAGGGTGAACAGGCAGAGGTCGTGGTTCACATTGGGACCAACGACATAGGTAGGAAGAGGGATGAGGTCCTGCAACAAGAATTTAGGGAGCTAGGTAGCAGATTAAAGAGCAGGACCTCAAAGGTTGTAATCTCTGGATTACTCCCGGTGCCACGTGCTAGTGAGTATAGGAATAGGAGGATAGAGCAGATGAATGTGTGGCTAAAGAGTTGGTGCAGGAGGGAGGGCTTTAGTTTCCTGGATCACTGGGCCTGCTTCTGGGAAAGGTGGGACTTGTACAAGTCGGACGGGTTGCACCTGAACCAGAGCGGGACAAATATCCTTGCGGGGAGGTTTGCTAGCACTGTTCGGGGGGGTTTAAACTAAAATGGCAGGGGGTTGGGAACCTGAGAAAGGAAAACAGGGATAAAAGCAAAAGATAGGAAGGAGAAAAACAAAAGTGGCAGTCAGAGAAATCAACGGTTTAAATCAAACGTGGCCACAGTAAATAATAATTCTAATAGGTCTAAGAGCGTTAAAAAAACAAGCCTGAAGGCTTTGTGTCTTAATGCGAGGAGCATTTGTAATAAGGTGGATGAATTGGCTGCGCAAATAGAGGTAAACGAATATGATTTGGTTGGGATAACAGAAACGTGGCTCAAGGATGGCCAAGACTGGGAACTCAACATCCAGGGGTATTCGATATTCAGGAAAGATAGGCAAAAAGGAAAGGGAGGTGGGGTAGCATTACTGGTTAAAGAAGGGATTAATACAATTGTAATGAAGGATATTAGCTCTGATGATGTGGAATCTGTATGGGTAGAATTGAGAAATACTAAGGGGAAAAAAACATTAGTGGGAGTGGTATATAGACCTCCAAACAGTAAGGTGGAGGTTGGGGATGGCATTAAAAGGAAAATTAAAGAAGCGTGCAATAAGGGCACAGCAGTCATCATGAGTGACTTTAATCTACATATAGATTGGGCCAACCAAATTAGTAACAATACTGTGGAGGAGGAATTCCTGGAGTGTTTACGGGATGGTTTCCTGGACCAATATGTCGAGGAACCAACCAGAGATCAGGCCATCTTAGACTGGGTATTATGTAACGAGAAAGGATTAATTAGCAATCTTGTTGTACGAGGCCCCTTGGGTCGGAGCGATCATAATATGATCGAATTCTTCATTAAGATGGAGAATGAAGTAGTTGACTCAGAGACAAGGGTCCTCAATTTAAATAAAGGAAACTACGATGGTCTGAGGAGCGAGTTGGGTAGGATTGAGTGGGGAATGGCACTCAAAGGGTTGACGGTGGATAGGCAATGGCAAACATTCAAAGACCGAATGGATGAGCTACAGAATTTGTTCATCCCAGTTTGGCATAAAAATAAAACAAAAAAGGTGACTCAACCGTGGCTAACAAGGGAAATTAGGGATAGCATAAGATCCGAGAGGACATATAAATTGGCTAGAAAAAGCAATAATCCTGAGGATTGGGAGCAGTTTAGGAGTCAACAAAGGAGGACAAAGGGATTAATTAAGAAAGGGAAAATAGAATATGAGACTAAGCTAGCAGGGAACATAAAAACTGACTGTAAAAGCTTTTATAGATATGTGAAGAGAAAAAGATTGGTGAAGTCAAGCGTAGGTCCCTTACAGTCAGAATCAGGGGAATTTATAATGGGAAACAAGGAAATGGCTGACCAACTAAATACATACTTTGGTTCTGTCTTCACAAAGGAGGACACAAATAACCTCCCAGAGATGCCGGGGAACATAGGGTCTGATGAAAGAGAGGAACTGAAAGAAATCAGTATTTGTAGGAAAATGGTGTTAGGAAAATTGATGGGACTGAAGGCCGATAAATCCCCAGGGCCTGATGGTCTACATCCCAGAGTACTTAAGGAAGTGGCCCTAGAGATAGTAGATGCATTACTGGTCATCTTCCAGAACTCAATAGACTCTGGAACAGTACCCATGGATTGGAGGGTAGCTAATGTTACCCCACTATTCAAAAAAGGTGGTAGAGAAAAAGCGGGGAATTATAGACCAGTAAGCCTGACATCGGTAGTGGGGAAAATGCTAGAGTCTATTATAAAAGATGTAATAGCAGAGCACTTGGAAAGCAGTGACAGGATCGGACAAAGTCAACATGGATTTACAAAAGGTAAATCATGCTTGACTAATCTACTGGAATTTTTTGAGAATGTAACTGGTAAAATAGATAAGGGAGAACCAGTGGATGTGGTGTATTTGGACTTTCAGAAGGCTTTCGATAAGGTCCCGCATAAGAGATTAGCGTGCAAAATTAAGGCACATGGGATTGGGGGCAAGGTATTGACTTGGATAGAGAACTGGTTGGCGGACAGAAAGCAAAGAGTTGGAATAAACGGGTCGTTTTCCGAGTGGCAGGCAGTGACTAGTGGGGTACCGCAAGGATCGGTCCTAGGACCCCAGCTGTTCACAATATATATTAATGATCTGGACGAGGGAATTGGATGTAATATCTCCAAATTTGCAGACGACACAAAGCTGGGCGGGAGGGTAAGCTGTGAGGAGGATGTCGGGAAACTCCAGTATGATTTGAACAAGTTGGGTGATTGGGCAGAAACATGGCAAATGCACCATAATGTGGATAAATGTGAGGTTATCCACTTTGGTGGCAAAAACAGGAAGGCAGATTATTATTTGAATGGCAATAGATTGGGAGAAGGGGAAGTGCAAAGAGACCTGGGTGTCCTTGTGCACCAGTCGCTGAAGGTAAGCATGCAGGTGCAGCAGGCGGTTAAGAAGGCAAATGGTATGTTGGCCTTCGTAGCAAGAGGGTTCGAGTACAGGAACAAGGATGTCTTGCTACAGTTGTACAGGGCCTTGGTGAGACCGCACCTTGAGTATTGTGTGCAGTTTTGGTCACCTTACCTGAGGAAGGACATTCTTGCCATGGAGGGAGTGCAGCGAAGATTCACCAGGCTGATACCTGGGATGGCAGGAATGACGTATGAGGAGAGATTGTGTCGATTGGGCTTATACTCACTGGAGTTTAGAAGATTGAGAGGGGATCTCATCGAAACCTATAAAATTCTGTCAGGTCTGGACAGACTAGATGCAGGAAGGATGTTTCTGATGGCCGGGGAGTCCAGAACCAGGGGTCATAGTCTAAGGATAAGGGGTAAGCCATTTAGGACTGAAATGAGGAGGAATTTCTTCAGCCAGAGAGTGGTGAACCTGTGGAATTCTCTGCCACAGAGGGCGGTGGAGGCTAGTTCATTAAATATATTCAAGAAAAAGAGTTGGATATATTTCTTGAGGCTGAAGGGATCAAGGGATATGGGGAAAAGGCAGGGACAGGGTACTGAATTTGGATGATCAGCCATGATCACATTGAATGGCGGAGCAGGCTCGAAGGGCCGAATGGCCTACTTAGGGCAGCACGGTGGCATAGTGGTTAGCACTGTTACCTCACAGCGCCAGAGACCCGGGTTCGAATCCGGCCTCGGGTGACTGTGCAAACTCCACACAGACATTCTCCCCGTGTTTGCGTGGGTTTTCTCCGGGTGCTCCAGTTTCCTCCCACAGTCCAAAGATGTGCGGGTTTGGTTGATTGGCTATGATAAATTGACCCTTAGTGTTAGGGGGATTAAATATGTGGGGTTACGGGGATAGGGTGGGATATGTGTTGGTGTAGGGGTTACGGGGATCGGGTGGGATATGTGTCGGTGCAGGCTCGATGGGCCGAAATGGCCTCTATCTGCACTGTGGGGTTTCTGTGATTCTGTGATTCCTACTCCTATCTTCTATGTTATCGTGTGTCAATGGAAAACCTCTTTTTCTTTTATAAAAAAAAACACAGGCTACAATGGGGTGTCCAAGTTTTTATCTTCATGGGCGCACAAGCACTTTGGGGGGGGGGGGGGGGGCTGTATAAAAGGTTTAAATCCAGGTTTCCATTAATTTGTGTATACCTCAGGTTGCTGATCATCAATATTTAAAAGCTCTCTGAAAGCAGGTCGCATTAGTTTTGGTTCTATGTCTCCTGTCTGCCCCCTCGCCCACCACTCCATTTTCTCCCCTCCTTTCCTTTCCCCTCCCTAGAAATAGTAGATGCATTGCTGGTCATCTTCCAAAATTCGATAGACTCTGGAACAGTACCCATGGATTGGAGGGTAGCTAATGTAACCCCACTGTTCAAAAAGGGTGGTAGAGAGAAAACGGGAAATTACAGACCAGTAAGCCTGACATCGGTAGTGGGGAAAATGCTAGAGTCCATTATAAGGGATGTAATAGCAGAGCACTTGGAAAAAAGTGACCGGATCGGACAAAGTCAACATGGATTTACAAAAGGTAAATCATGCTTAACATACAGGGGTATTCAGTATTTAGGAAGGATCGACAAAAAAGAAAGGGAGGAGGGGTAGCATTGCTAGTAAAAGAGGGGATAAATGCAATTGAAAAGAAAGATATTAACTCAGTTAATACAGAATCTATATGGGTGGAGCTAAGAAATAGCGAGGGGCGAAAAACATTAATAGGAGTGGTATATAGGCCTCCAAATAGTAAAATAGAGGTTAGGGAGGGCATCACGAGGGAAATTAGAGAAGCGTGCAATAAGAGCACAGCTGTCATCATAGGTGACTTTAACTTACATATAGATTGGACTAGCCTAATCAGTAAAAATAATGAGGAGGAGGAATTCCTTGAGTGTTTGAGGGATGGTTATCTGGATCAATATGTCGAGGAACCAACTCGGGAACAGGCTATATTGGACTGGGTACTGTGCAATGAGAAGGGACTAATCAGTAATCTTGTTGTACGGGGACCCTTGGGTCAGAGCGATCATAACATGATCGATTTCTCACTCGAAATGGAGAGCGAAGAAATTGACTCAGAGACTAAGGTCCTGAATTTAAACAAGGGGAATTATGATGCCATGAGACGGGAACTGAGTAGGTCTGATTGGACAACGTTCCTGGGAGGACTGGAGGTAGATAAACAATGGCAAACATTTAAAGATAGAATGACAAAATTGCAAAAATTGTTTATACCAATCTGGCATAAAAGGAAATCTAAAAAGGTGACTCAACCGTGGATAACAGGGGAAATTAGAGACAGCATAAAATCCAAAGATAGGGCGTATAAAATAGCCAAAAAAAGCGCCAGAGCGGAAGATTGGGAACAGTTTAAGATAGAGCAAAGGAGGGCAAAGGGCATGATCAAGAGGGGCAAAATAGCTTACGAAAACAAGCTGGCGGAAAATATAAAAACTAACTCCAAAAGCTTTTATAAATATATCAAAAGGAAAAGACTGGTGAAAACCAAAGTTGGTCCATTGCAGTCAGATACGGGGGAATATATAATGGGAAATAAGGAAATGGCAGATCAACTAAATGCATACTTTGGGTCAGTCTTTACGAAGGAAGACACAAAAAACCTCCCTGGGATATCGGGAAAAATAGGGACATTGGCAAAGGAGGAACTGACGCAAATCAATATCTCTAAGGATATGGTGTTAAGGAAGCTAAAGGGATTGAAGGTGGACAAATCCCCAGGGCCTGATAACATGCATCCTAGGGTACTGAAGGAGGTGGCCCTAGAGATAGCGGATGCACTAAGGATGATTTTTCAGAATTCATTAGACTCGGGAACAGTGCC
Organism: Somniosus microcephalus; assembly: GCF_052327205.1. Lineage (NCBI taxonomy): Eukaryota > Metazoa > Chordata > Chondrichthyes > Squaliformes > Somniosidae > Somniosus > Somniosus microcephalus. The sequence continues at coordinate 71,773,020 of NC_141003.1, read as the reverse complement.
GATGGATTGGAGGGTAGCTAACGTTACCCCACTATTCAAAAAGGGGGGTAGGGAAAAAGCAGGTAATTACAGACCTGTAAGCCTTACATCAGTTGTGGGCAAAATGCTGGAGTCCATCATTAAGGATGAAATAGCGGAGCACTTAGCAAATGGGGACAGGATAGGACAGAGTCAACATGGATTTACAAAGGGTAAATCGTGCTTGACTAATCTATTGGAATTTTTTGAGGGAGTAACTGGTAGAATAGATGGGGGAGAGCCAGTAGATGTGGTGTACCTGGACTTCCAAAAGGCCTTCGATAAGGTCCCACATAAAAGATTAGCATGGAAAATTGAGGCTCATGGGATAAAGGGGAAAGTTTTGGCGTGGATAGGGAACTGGCTGTCAGATAGAAAACAGAGAGTTGGAATAAACGGCTCATTTTCTGAATGGCAGGCAGTAACAAGTGGGGTACCACAGGGATCTGTCCTGGGCCCCCAGCTGTTCACAATTTACATTAATGACCTGGATCAGGGAGTCGGATGCAGCATTTCCAAATTTGCAGACGACACTAAACTAGGAGGGGGGGTGGGCTCAGAGGAAGAGACCAGGAAGCTCCAGAGCGATTTGGACAGACTGGGCGATTGGGCGGATAAATGGCAGATGCACTATAATGTGGACAAGTGCGAAGTTATCCACCTTGGGTGCAGGAACGGGAGGGCAAATTATTATTTAAATGGCAATAGATTGGGAGAGGGGGAAGTACAGAGAGACCTGGGTGTTCTTGTACACCAGTCACTGAAGGCGAGCATGCAGGTGCAACAGGCGGTCAAGAAGGCAAACGGTATGCTGGCCTTCATAGCAAAAGGGTTAGAATACAGGAACAGGGATACCTTGCTGCAGCTGTACAGGGCACTGGTGAGACCACACCTCGAGTACTGTGTACAGTTTTGGTCGCCTCATCTGAGGAAGGATGTTCTTGCCATGGAGGGGGTGCAGCGGCGATTCACCAGGCTGATACCAGGAATGGCGGGAATGACCTATGAGGAGAGACTATGTAGTTTAGGGATGTACACACTGGAGTTTAGAAGATTGAGAGGGGACCTCATAGAAGTGTATAAAATTCTGACAGGTCTAGACAGACTGGATGCAGAAGGAATGTTTCCCTTGGCGGGTGAGAACAGAACTAGAGGACATAATTTAAGGATAAGGGCTAAACCATTTAGGACAGAGATGAGGGGGAATTTCTTCACTCAGAGAGTGGTGAACCTGTGGAACTCATTGCCACAGAGGGCAGTGTACGCCAGCTCATTAAATATACTTAAGAGGGAATTAGATATATTTCTACGGGCAAAAGGGGTTAAGGGTTACGGAGAGAAGGCGGGGACGGGATACTGAATTAAAGGATCAGCCATGATCTCATCGAATGGCGGAGCAGGCACGAAGGGCCGAATGGCCTACTCCTGCTCCTATCTTCTATGTATCTATGTATCTATGTATGCTTGACTAATCTACTGGAATTTTTTGAGGATGCAACTGGTAAAATAGATAAGGGAGAACCAGTGGGTGTGGTGTATTTGGATTTTCAAAAGGCTTTCGATAAGGTCCCGCATAAGAGATTAGCGTGTAAAATTAAGGCACATGGGATTGGGGGCAAGGTATTGACTTGGATAGAGAACTGGTTGGTAGACAAAAAGCAAAGAGTTGGAATAAACAGCTCTTTTTCCGAGTGGCAGGCAGTGACTAGTGGGGTACCGCAGGGATCGGTCCTTGGACCCCAGCTATTCACAATATACATTAATGATGATCTGGATGAGGGAACTAGATGTAGTATCTCCAAGTTTGCAGACGACACAAAGCTGGGTGGGCGTGTGTGCTGTGAGGAGGATGCCGAGAAACTGCAGTATGATTTGGACAGGTTGGGCAGAAGCATGGCAGATGCAATATAACGTGGATAAATGCAAGGTTATCCACTTTGGTGTCAAAAACAGGAAGGCAGATTATTATCTGAATGGCGATAGATTGGGAGAAGGGGAAGTGCAACGAGACCTGGGCATCCTTGTGCACCAGTCGCTGAAAGTAAGCATGCAGGTGCAGCAGGCGGTTAAGGCGGCAAATGGTATGTTGGCCTTCGTAGCGAGAGGGTTCGAGTACAGGAACAAGGATGTCTTGCTGCAGTTGTACAGGGCCTTGGTGAGACCACATCTTGAGTATTGTGTGCAGTTTTGGTCACCTTATCTGAGGAAGAATGTTCTTGCCATGGAAGGAGTGCAGCGAAGATTCACCAGGCTGATACCTGGGATGGCAGGAATGACGTATGAGGAGAGATTGGGTCGATTGGGCTTGTACTCGCTGGAGTTTAGAAGAATGAGAGGGGATCTCATCGAAACTTATAAAATTCTAACAGGACTAGACAGACTAGATGCTGGAAGGATGTTCCCGATGGTCGGGGAGTCCAGAACCAGGGGTCACAGTCTAAGGATAAGGGGTAAGCCATTTAGGACAGAGATGAGGAGGAATTTCTTCACCCAGAGAGTGGTGAACCTGTGTAATTCTCTACCAAAGAAGGCAGTTGAGGCCAATTCATTAAATATATTCAAGAGGGAGTTGGATATATTTCTTAAGGCTAAAGGGATCAAGGGATATGGAGAGAAGGCAGGGACCGGGTACTGAATTTGGATGATCAGCCATGATCTCATTGAATGGCGGAGCAGGCTCGAGGGGCCGAATGGCCTACTCCTGCTCCTATCTTCTTTGTTTCTATGTTATGTTTCCTGAAGGCACTGCTGGGGTGTGGCTCCTTGGGCAGTGTCTGTCTCCAGTACCTTGTCCGAGTGGCCATTCTATTATCCGAGAGAACAGCCCATGAGCGTTTGCTGGTTATTTGCCCATTGGGAGGCTCACAGTTGGATCAACAAAAACTTGCATTTATATAGTACCTTTAACATAGTAAAACGTCCCAAGGGGCTTCACTGGAGCATTATCAAACAAAATTTGACACAGCCACATAAGGATATATTAGGGCAGATGACCAAAAGCTTGGTCAAAGAGAGAGGTTTTAAGGAGCGTTTTAAAGGAGGAAAGAGGGGTAGAGGCAGAAAGATTTAGGGAGGGAATTTCAGAGCTTAGGGCCTCGGCAGCTGAAGGCAAGGCCGCCAATGGTGGACCAATTAAAATTGGGGATGCGCAAGAGGTCAGAATTGGAAGAGCACTGATATCTTGGAGGGTTGTAGGGCTGGAGGATATTAGAGATGGGATGGGGCGAGGCCATGGAGAGATTCGAAAACAGGGATGGGAATTTTTTTTTATTTTTTAAATCGAGGCATTGTTTAACCAGGAGCCAATGTAGGTCAGCGGGCATAGGGGTGATGGCTGAACGGGACTTGGTGCGAGTTAGGACACTGGCAGCAGTGTTTTGCATGAGTTTATATATCACAATGCAGCCTCGGTCTTGCCTTCATCCAGTGTGCACACTTCACCCAGGGTTCACCAGATGCCAATGAAGGGCGAGAACCGTGGCTAGCGGCAGGACACTGGGGCCAATCAAAGTGCCCCAACTGTTACTGCAGCCATGAGCAGCGAACACTGTACAGAACACAGCTCGAACCTACAACCTATCTGATCTATATGGTTTAGTACACCGGGCGATGCATTTATCCATGAATGATCAGGGGGACAGCACGGTGGCATAGTGGTTAGCACTGTTGCCTCACAGCGCCAGGGACCCGGGTTCGAATCCGGCCTCGGGTGACTGTGCAAACTCCACACAGACATTCTCCCCGTGTTTGCGTGGGTTTCCTCCGGGTGCTCCGGTTTCCTCCCACAGTCCAAAGATGTGCGGGTTAGGTTGATTGGCTATGATAAATTGACCCTTAGTGTTAGGGGGATTAAATATGTGGGGTTACGGGGATAGGGTGGGATATGTGTTGGTGTAGGGGTTACGGGGATCGGGTGGGATATGTGTCGGTGCATGTTCGATGGGCCGAAATGGCCTCTATCTGCACTGTGGGGTTTCTGTGATTCTGTGACCCCTCGCTTTAAAATGCCATGCGGATGGTTGGTGTGAGAAATGGAAATCCTCCAAATGGTCATCTTCCAAAATTTCATCGATTCTAGAACGGTTCCCGCAGATTGGAAGATAGCAAATGTAACCCCACTATTTAAGAAAGGAGGGAGAGAAAACGGGGAACTACAGACCAGTTAGCCTGATATCAGTACAGGAAACTTTGGTTTATCTGGAGGTTCTATGTTCGGAATACTCGATGTAACGGCAAAAATCAGGAGCCGTTTTCTATAAGTTTTTTTAGTTCTCGTTGCTTTTTTTTCCCCCAGTCAGGCACTGCAAGGTCTGTAGCTATTGCAACAGCTTCAGCTAGAGACGCTTGCAGCTGCAGCCGACTGTTTAGAAGCTGTTGCTAAGCAACAATGTTTGTTGTCAGATACGGAGATGAAAACCTCCGTATGCTTCAACATTAACTTTGTATGTCCGGCAGTTTAGATAGATCGGCAACACGCCGGTCCCGTTGGTGCCGGATATCACAAAGTTTCCTGTAGTAGGGAAAATGCTAGAATCTATTATTAAGGACATGGTAACAGGGCACTTAGAAAATAATAATAGGATTGGGCAGAATCAACACAGATTTATGATAGGGAAATCATGTTTGACGAATCTGTTAAGAGTTTTTTGAGGCTGTAACTAGCAGAATAGATAAGGCGGAACAGTGCATGTGGTGTATTTGGATTTTCAGAAGGCATTCGATAAGGTGCCTATATTCTCTGGAGTTTAGAAGAATGAGAGGTGATCTCATTGAAACATACAAAATTCTTACAGGGTAGATGCAGGGAGGATGTTTCCCCTGGCTGGGGAGTCTAGAACCAGGGGTCACAGTCTCAGAATAAGGGGGTCAGCCATTTAGGACTGAGATGAGGAGAAATTTCTTCACTCAGAGGGTGGTGAATCTTTGGAATTCTCTACCCCAGAGGGTTGTCGAGGCTCAGTCATTGAGTATATTCAAGACAGAGATCGATAGATTTTTGGATATTAAGGGAATCAAGGGATATGGGGATAGTGCAGGAAAGTGGAGATGAGGTAGAAGATCAGTCATGATCTTATTGAATGGCGGAGCAGGCTCGTGGGGCCGAATGGCCTACTCCTGCTCCTATTTCTTATGTTCTTAAATGGCTGTAGTACAGGGTACACCTCAGATTAGGGGATAGAGTAGAGGGACTTTTACACCAGATCTAATCCCTAATCTGCTCTCAGTGGAAAATATTCATTCTCCAGAAATATCAAAGTCTACCAAAATGTTAAAAAGATCCTCAAAAAAATGGCTGACACAATAGGGCAGCAGAATTGGAGTAATGCAATGCAAGGATTTTGTCTGTGTAGCTTAAAGCTAAAGGTCTAATGCCACTGTGCTCTGATCTGGACACCTTTGATCCTTTTGATGGTCCCAGTGGAGAGGCCAACTTTTCAGCATGCTCTTGGACAGACAACTCAATCCAAACCATGGCTGATTCATTCAAAGTAATAAGTAACAAAAACATTTCCATCAGTCAGCTCAGCAATGACGATGGGGCTGAATTAATTCACTCCATTGTTGTCGGTTCTGAACTAGCCTGGTCACTTCACTCAATTGTATCCGTTTCTGTGACAAGTCTCGACATCGTCTATCCAGCACTTCCTTGGTCTGCCTCGGTTTCTTGCTCCATGAACCTGTGTGCCAGGCCATGCCATTCTTGAAACGTGCCCAAACCGGCACAGTCATCTTTCTCAGATCTTCTGTGTAAGCATTTGTTCCTTGTCCAAGCCGTGTCCTTATATCATTCTTGATTCTCTACATCCTGGATACTCACAGTACAGGAAACTTTGTGATATCCAGCACCGACGGGACCGAGCTGTTGCCGATCTATCAAAACTGCCGGACATACAAAGTTAATGTTGAAGCATACGGAGGTTTTCATCTCCGTATCTGACAACAAACACTGTTGCTTAGCAACAGCTTCTAAACAGTCGGCTGCAGCTGCAAGCGTCTCTAGCTGAAGCTGTTGCTATAGCTACAGACCTTGCAGTGCCTGGCTGGGGAAAAAAAGCAACGAGAACTAAAAACACTTATAGAAAACGGCTCCTGATTTTTGCCGTTAGATCGAGTATTCTGGACATATAACCTCCGGATAAACCAAAGTTTCCTGTATTCCTCTCAACCTACTCATCTCTGCTCTTGGTATCTTTTGCACATCAACCTTTCTCATGTTCCAATACTCAGATCTATAATATAGGGATAACCTTCGCTTAATAAACTCTTGCCTTCATTCTTACCAAAATATCTTTAGCCTTCCCTATCCTGCTTAATCTTCCAAAAGCAGCTGAAGCAAGTCCAACCCTCCTTTTGATGTCTTCTTCACAACTCCTAGTCTCTGAAACGAACCCACCAAGGTATACAAACTTTTCCACCTGCTCAACTGCACCCCCTCCGACTGTAATATGCAACCTCCCATTATTATAATACACATCTGTAATTCAAACACTTTTTAATTGTGCAACTTCTGACTTTCCAAAGTATGCCGCCGATATAGAAAAGCTCGCATTCTGCACTTCCCTTGTGTGGTCCCTGCCGTCTGCCCAGCTCCTTCTCAATCTGCAATTTGCTCTTTAAAAAAAAATCTCTCTCGTAGCGTCAGTCTCTACAGCATATGGCACAGCCATCCATCTCATGCCCCATGTGGGCTGCCTGTCATCCTCTGAGAGACTTGTGCCCTTTCTCTCTTCTAACGTGCGTTTCCTCCATGCAAAAACCAGGCCCATCACGTCACATCTCTCCCAGCCCATCTGCCGCACTTTGAGTCTAGGGCCCGAAGCTGCTTTGAGTCAGACCTCCAGCAATAATCACTGTCCTCACATAAGACCATCATCACCAGTCTCACTCTGGCAGAGGCACATATTTAGTCTCTCGTCTTTAAAAGAATAATTGTACCTGGCACATTAATTGAAGGGAGAACAAGAAACAAACAAAGGAAATGAATCCAATGACAGAGTTTTTGAGTTTGTGTAAGCCTTCAGCTGCCTAGGCCCCAAGCTCTGGAATTTCCTCTCTAAACCTCCCTACCTGTATCTCCTCCTTTAAGACACTCCTTAAAACCTACCTCTGTGACCAAAGGATTGGTCACCTGTCCTAATATCTCCTTATGTGGTTTGGTGTCAAGTTCTTGTCTGATAACGCTCCTGTGAAGCGTCTTGGGACGTTTTACTACGTTAATGGCACTATATAAATGTGAGTTGTTGTTGTTGAAATAAATGATGTTACATGAAGAAATTGGAAGAAATGTAATAAAACTAATAACTGATGAAGCGATGCAAATTAATCAAAGGGAGGGGTAAATTTTCACCCCTCCGCAACCGGAACCGAATTCGACTGGTGTAAAATAAGCTTAATTTATATTTGGAAAGCAGTTGGTCAGGACAGATCGTCTGCATTACCTTTGTGTATGTGGGAGGGGCAACGACAGTAAAGAGAAATGTTGCTAATTCACCCCAAAGCAGATTAAGGCCTCCTTTTCTACTTCAGGGTTAACCCTAGCATCTAGAACACTAGTGGGTGTAACCGTGCAGTTCAAAAATGGCCAGATTACACTTTTGGTCAGAAGTACTGGAACACTCTGGGTGTGTGTGGTCCACGGGTGACAACAGCTCCCTGGCACCTCGTCCAAGTGTCTATTTTGTTTTGTGTGTTGGAAGCTAGGCCTTGTTGGCAGCCGTTTGGGGCAAGAGAAGCACCGCCCGGGCCAAGCCCAATTGGTCCACGTCCAACATTCATACCTACGCCCTTTCTAACAGGGGAGGGGGGGAACTGGACAGTGATCAGCAGCAGGAACACTGGCCGATTTTACCCCTTCTCTAATCCCGAGGCCCCAACTGAACCAACTTGTGGTCTGCACAGAGCGGGATTAAACAGAGTGGACTTGAACAGAGTGTTTTATTTGGGAATTTGGAAAGAGTGGGAATTTGGAGAAGAGGAGGAAGGAGTTGCTGCTTTTTGCCTACACTACTTGTAGTGCTTTGTGTTACAGGTAGATCTTTAATTTCAGTACCCTGAACTTAATCTAGATCAAGTAAGTAGTCAAGAAACTATACTGTAAACTAAGTTACCAAATTACAAATTTAAGTAAATTTTAATTAAACAAAACAAGGTCATATAGGGATGGCAGTGCAGGTGGTGTGCCGTAACTGCAGCATGTGGGAGTTTGTGGAGAGCATTGTGATCCCGGACAACCACGTTTGCAGTAAGTGCCTGCATCTTGAGGAACTTCAGCTCAGAGTTTTTGAGCTGGAGTCTGAGGTGCAGACATTGCGGGGCCTCAGGGATGGGGAGAGTTACCTGGACACTTTGATCCAGGAGGCAGTCACACCCCTTAGGTTAGGTAGTGGTACAGGTCTGGTTAGTGGTCAGGGACAGGAGGGTGTGACTGCAACTCAGGAAGGTAAGGGGACCCCAGGTGCAGTGCTGGATGAGCCTCAGCCTTTGCCCTTGTCCAACAGGTATGAGGTTCTTGCTGCTTGTGAGGAGGAAGGGAAAAGCCTGCAGGATGGATGAGCAAGCTGACCATGGCACCATGGTGCAGGAGGCCATTCAAGTGGGGGGAGTGAAAGGGGATGTAGTTGTGGTAGGGGACAGTATAGTCAGGGGGATAGATACTGGTCTCTGCAGCTGCGACAGGGAGTTCCGAAGGTTGCGTTGCCTGCCCGGTGCCAGGGTTAAAGATATCTCCTCGCACTGGAGAAGAACTTGGGAGTGGGAGGGGGTGGATCCAGTTGTTGTGGTCCATGTAGGAACCAAGGACATAGGTAGAACTAGGAATGAGGTTCTTCTGAGGGAATTTGAGGAGCTAGGATCCAAATTAAAAAGCAGAACCTCAAAGGTAATCATCTCTGGATTGTTAACCTGAGAGGGACAAACAGATTAGAGGTTTAAATGCATGGCTCAAAGACTGGTGTGGGAGGAAGGGGTATCAGTTCATGGGGCACTGGCACCAGTACTGGGGAAAGAGGGAGTTGTTCCATTGGGACTGGCTCCACTTAAACTGGGCTGGGACCAGTATCCTGGTGAACCAAATAACTAGGGCAGTAGACAGGGCTTTAAACTAATGAAGGGGGGGGGGGTGAGGATTCAGGAAAAAGTAAATTTAAAAGCAGCGAGAGAAATGTCAAGGCTCTAGAGCAGAGTTTTGGGTAAAAATAAGCAGAGTGGGTCAGGAAGGGACAGAGAGTAACAAAGGTAATAAGGCATCAGTGACTAATATTACAAGAGGATTTGAGCATAAGAGTAAAGACGTCTTACTGCAATTATATCGGGCCCTGGTGAGACCACCCCTGGAGTACTGTGTACAGTTTTGGTCTCCTTACCTAAGGAAGGATATACTTGCCATAGAGAGAGTGCAACGAAGGTTCACCAAACTGATTCCTGGGATGGGGGGATTGTCCTATGAGGAGAGATTGAGTGGACTAGACCTATATTATCTAGAGTTTAGAAGAATGAGAGGTGATCTCATTGACACACACAAAATTCTTACAGGGCTTGACAGGATAGATGCAGGGAGGATGTTTCCCCTGGCTGGGGAGTCTAGAATCAGGGGTCACAGCCTCAGAATAAGGGGTCGGCCATTTAGGACTGAGATAAGGAGAAATTTCTTCACTCAGAGGGTGGTGAATCTTTGAAATTCTCTACCCCAGAGGGCTGTGGAGACTCAGTCATTGAGTATGTTCAAGACAGAGAGTGATAGATTTTTGAATATTAAGGGAATCAAGCGATATGGGGATAGTGCAGGAAAGTGGAGATGAGGTAGAAGATCAGCCATGATCTTATTGAATGGCAGAGCAGGCTCAAAGGGCCAAATGGCCTATTCCTGCTCCTATTTCTTATGTTATGTAACTTTTTGAGGAGCCTTGGGTCCCATCTATGAAGGTGGAGATAAATCTAAGTTTCTTACACGCAACAAAGTATTCAGACCTAAAACACGCTCCTTGGTAGGCTCAAATCCCAAGCAGACATGCAGAATAACTTGAATAGAATTTACAGCCCAGAAACAGGCCATTCGGCCCAACTGGTCTGTGCTGGTGTTTATGCTCCACACGAGCCTCCTCCCACTTTACTTCATCTCACCCTATCAGCATTAATGTATTTGCATAATTAAAATTGTCGGCCACTGAAGTGCATTGCCTTACCGATCAGCCACTGTTTAAATGCATAGAAACTGTCATCGTCAGACGCACTTGTATGTGAAGACTGAAATACAAAAGAAAATTAACGATGGCAACTGCAGTTGTATAAAGTTACACAAAACAGAGTCCGGATCTTCAAGAGGAGGAGCAGCTCATCTAAGTAGCGTCTACGAAGCTCCCTAATGGCCCCGTGGTTCAGTAGACTGCCAACATTGTCCAGCTTACACGTGAAGAATGGTCACTTGGGTGAGGTGCCAGAGGGTTGTTGGCGCCCACGGAGCTGCGCCCCAGCATGAGTGGGTAATTGTACCGTGTGTGGTCCAGAGTCGTACAAACTAGGAAGGATCGCCAGTCCTATTATTAAGCTGAACTCAATGGGACAACGGTAGGGACACTGCAGTTGGCCTCAGCCGCCATGGCATACAAAGCCGGCGGGGGGGGGGGGGGGGTTGAAGGCCAACCAGGATCAAGTCAGTCCGGGGTCATTCTCCTCACCGTTGTCCAGTGACCTTTGCTGGAAGCTGCACTTACACTGGTGACAATTGGGCTCAGTTATCATCAGGCGCTGCCTAGGCCACACATCACCAAAGGCAACTCAGGTGAGGTACTGGAAGACATGTGGCAACTGTGGAATAGTACACCAAGTCTAAGTCATCGGCTTCAGGGGGAGGAGAGTGAAGGCAGGAGAAAAGAAAAATGAAGGTGTGTCTACAACCTTTGTAAAGGATGTATTTCTATGCAGAATGTAATGGGGTGGAACTCTTCCCTTGTCCCAAACGCACAGGGAGAGAAATTCCAGGCAGGAGTCAACAGCAGCATCATCGACAATGGAAGCAAGGCTGGAGCTGTTACTCTACATGATAGATGCACATCTTCAGCAGGTAACACAATTCAAACTTGGTACTGTTGCACAATAAAGGAACTTCAAACTTGGTACTGCAAGACGGTAAGAAAGACTGAAAAAGATCTTGCATTTATAGAGCGCCTTTCACAACCTCAGGACGTCCCAAAGCATTGCACAGCCAATAAAGTACTTTTTGAAGTGTAGTCACTGTTGCAAAATGTAGGGAGATGTGACCATTGAGCCAATTTGTGCACAAGGAGGTCCCGAAACAGCAATGAGACAAACAACCAGGAAAACGATTTGTGATTTTGGTTGATGGACAAATGTTGTCCAGGACACTGGGTGAATTCCCCTGTTCTTTGCTGCATAATGCTGTTGGATCTTTTACATCCAACTGAGAGAGAGCAGGCGGAGCCTCGGTTTAACGTCTCCCCGGAAAGACATTTCGGAACCGGTACTGCCAGATAATAAGGAGAGCTCGCGAAAAATAGCTCTGTTGAATTTTCTTTAACTGCCCCGATTGGTTTTCCGGCTGCACTGCTTTTCAAGATCAGACCCGCACCGCAACATCGCCAACAGGATTATCGAGCATCCGGTATGTGCGGGACGCTCGGAAGGATTCCTGTCTGCAGAATGCAAAAGGACAATGAACAGCTGTACCGCCATTACTAAACTCGTGTTGAACGGTCCCTTAATGTTGACTGCAAAAATCGGAAGCAAACTCCAGATATTAATTAAACCAGAGTACGTGAAACCTTCAACTTCACGGTCTAAATTCAGCTGCTCTTTAGGCAGTACTAGGGGATCACCATGTAAATGAATGGACCTGCCAGTTAGCAATTACCAGCTAGTACGTAATGTGATTCATAGATTCAATGCTTTACGCAGAAAATAATGGCAAGTGATTTGTCCATCAGTTTGGGACCACTGCTGCCTCAGGGTAGGAAAGCAGTAGGTTCAATTCCCACACCCAGGTTTGAGATGGTAAACTACGCTAGCAATCCAGGGCAGCATTGAGGGATTGCCAGTGTTGGAAGTGTCCTTTGGACGAGAAACCAAATAAGGTCCCGTCTGCCTGTTCCGGCAACTGAGATGGCGGTTGAAGATCCCATGTGATCTCCCGGTGTCCTGGCCAACATTTATCCTTCAACCAACACCACCAAAGACAAGTCATTCATCTCATTCACATTGTTGTTTGTGGGAGCTTGCTGCACACCAATTGGCTGCCACATTTCCTACATTACACCAGTGACTACACTTCAAAAGTACTTCATTGGCTGTAAAGCGCTTTGGGACGTCCTGAGGTTGCGAAAGGTGCTGTAGAACTACAAGTGCTTTCTTTCACTGCTGTTGGAGAGGTTAAACCTAGAATAGCTGCTGTATTTGTCTACATAACAGTCTCTGCCTTTCGAAAGCAACTTGTGTTGTGAAGTGCTTTGATTTGAGGCATTTCCACACGCGTTAAGGTGCCATATAAATTCTCGTCTTTCTATTTTTTTTTTAACAAGGCCAGTAATCAAGCTATCCGACTAGATGCGAGGGATTCCTGTGACCAAGGCAACCAGAGGATTGTTGCAGACACAAACAAGCGGCTCAGAAGCAGAGCTTGAATGCTTTATAACTTTGTCATCTGAACCCTGGGATAAGATTACAACCTTGAAATCACACCAGGGGATTTAAAAATAACTGCAGAAACATCGAGTGTTTGCGCCACTCTATATAGAGACTCTATATCGGAATGCACCAGAGTGGCCCGATCTGGATTTTGTGCTTCCTTAGCCCATTTACACTGACTGGGTTAACCTTTCGCATACCACAGGCATCCTCATGGGTGCATTATCGCTCTCGGTGAGTCTGAGCCCAAAGCACAAATTCTGTAAGAGGGGAGGGAACAGACTGAAGAGCAGAACAGGGAAGGTGGGCAGCTTAGATTAACTGATCAGTAGTAAATATATGAAACAGACTGCCCAGGTGAGGGGCAGACAGTATCAGCAAGTTCAAGGTTGAACGTAATAAATATTCAGCAGAGAAATGATTGATGGGTGTGCAAGAGCTTTCAAACTTCAGGTGGGTCATGATAATCGCTCCTGGTTCTTTACATTTCTAAGTTCCTATCCCCCCCCCGCTTTGTTAAGAGGACGTAAACATGTATCTGCTTAACCAGGTTTGTAGGTATTATTTCATTTGATTAAACCCTCTAACCAGCGCCTTTCAAGAATTGTGCAGCTCTGTGTCAAATACGCAGCAATGCATCAAATTCTTTATGTCACAGAATCATACAGCACAGAAGGAGGCCATTCGGCCCATTATGCCTGTGCCGGCTCTCTGAAAGAGCTATCTAATTAGTCCCACTCGCTCTGCCCTTTCCCCATAGCTCTGCAAATTTTTCCTTTTCAAGTGTTTACTAACGATCCTGTGAAGCGCCTAGGGATGTTTTACTACAGTAAAGGCGCTATATAAGTGCAGCTTATTGTTGTAAAAAATGCAATTCCCTTTTGAAAGTCACTATTGAATCTGCTTCCACCACCCTTTCAGGCAGTGCATTCCAGATAAACTGTTATGCAAAAGTTTTAATAGATAGACCTCTGTCTTACCACTTGTTTTACCACTTGTTTTGCCGACATGAATGTACAGATAAAAATCCCCAAAGAAACCAGGGCTATCGAAATGTACTTCGCAACTGTGTATCTGTGAAGGAGAGAAAAACCACAGAATCTTGTTTAATGGCGGATCGATTTACAGTTCGGGCCTGCATTAGAATCCACCATCTCCCCCCAACTCTCTCCATACAACGCCCGCCCCCCCACCCACCCCGCGCCCCCTCACCACAGCTACCAGGAGCCTCAAGTTAGAGGGGCCTGGTCAATCCAGCGAGCCCTATGGAAGTTCTGCACTCAGGAATGGCAAAGGGCCACTGAGCTCAACTGACCCATCCTTTTGATTTTTGTAACTCATCCTCGGGATGTGGGCGTCGCTGGCAAGGCCGGCATTTATTGCCCATTTCCTAGTTGCCCTCGAGAACTTGGTGGTGGGCCTTCTTCAATCACTGCACACAACAGTTTGATACAATTGTGGGGCTTGCTAGGCCACTTCAGAGGACAGTTAAGAGTCGACCATGTTAGTGTGGGACTGGAGTCACATATAGGCCCAGACTGGTTAAGGACAGCAGGTTTCCTTCCTAAAGAACATTGGTGTCCTGGTCAATATTTATCCCTCAACCAATATCATTAAAATGGATTACTGTTTATGGGACCTTACTTTATACAAATTGGCTGCTGTGTTTCCTACATTACAATAGCGACTACACTTCAAAAGTACTTCATTAGTTGTAAAACACTTGGGACATCCTGAGGTAATGAAAGGCACTGTTTTAATGCCAGTCCTTTGTTTTCTTTGCTGGTTTTCTTTAACCAAGCACTGTGCTGACGGTGTCTTTTCCTTCTTGCTCCCATTTTACTGTACAAATCCTCCAGGCTTCTTGCTCTCAGCTAGTACCAAGGTCAGCTTTGCCACATATCTATTCCAACCACCTTCCCTCTTCACCTGCTTCTGCCTACAGACCTGATCGAAACACAGGTAGACAACAGACACAGCACTAATAACTGACCTTTTCTTTAAAATGACAATTCCCAATATCATGCTGGCTATCAGAGAGCCCTGAAAAATAAAAGTAGAACGTTACACAAACTCTAGTTGAACAAGTCCTCCATCAGCTCTAGGAACATGCATTAGATAACAGGACATGACATTAAACTAAAAGGGGTTAGGACAGATGGCACGGAACAGGTAAAGGCCATTCAGCCCATCAAAACCATTTACAGTAATTAGGACCTTCATTATTTGCTTCCCCAATTACGCACCCAAGTCTTTTTGAATAAAACCTTGCGATGAAGGTAGTACCTAATGTTTCTTTTTGTATTTGCCTTCATTCCTGTAAATAGGTATTGCTCCACCATATATACAAGACCAATATTTGGAGACTCTTTGTCATCCATTGGTGGGGGAGGGGGTCCTCCCAATATGGCGGATAATGGTGGTTCCACTGTAGTCACTTTACTTTAAAAAACCAAGTGAAGAGTCAAGGAGAGGAAAATCAGTCAGGGCTTCCACCCTTAATCACTAAGGATTTTTTTTGCCTCTCCCAAGTGATTATATGGCTCTTTTGTGGGGGGGGGGGGCTGTGCAAGGAAGTGTTTAGTCATGATGCTCTGGCCATCATGAGTGTGTGGGGCAGGCTTGATGGACCAGCTGGTCATTTCCTGCTGTATGTATCCAGTGGCCTGTGCCATGTGCAAGTGCAGGGCGAGGACAGCATTGAGCTTGGCCGCGGCCCTTGCTGCTGCTGAATATCCTGCCGACACTCACCATCTAGGTTCATGCTTGGGTGAGGTATTTGGGGAGGGCGGGGGGAAAGACATGGGTCAGCCATGCCTGTGAAACTGACGCCAGAGGGGATGAGTCGCTGCCCTCAGGTCGGGCGGAGAGTAAACTGAAATTTTCTTTTTCGTTCCTGGGATGTGGGCGTCGCTGGCAAGGCCAGCATTTACTGCCCATCCCTAATTGCTCGAGAAGGTGGTGGTGAGCTGCCCTCTTGAACCGCTGCAGTCCGTGTGGTGAAGGTACTCCCACAGTGCTGTTAGGTAGGGAGTTCCAGGACTTTGACCCAGCGACGATGAAGGATCGGCGATATACTTCCAAGTCAGGATGGTGTGCAACTTGGAGGGGAACTTGCAGGTGATGGTGTTCCTATATGCCTGCTGCCCTTGTCCTTCCAAGTGGTAGAGGTCGTGGGTTGGGAGGTGCTGTCAGAAGCCTTGGTGAGTTGCTGCAGTGCATCTTGTAGTTGCAGCCACGGTACGCCGGTGGTGGAGCGAGTGAATGTTTAAGGTGGTGGATGGGGTGCCAATCAAGCGGGTTGCTTTGTCCTGGATGGTGTCGAGACTCTTGGGTTTTGTTGGAGCTGCACTCATCCAGGCAAGTGGAGAGTATTTCATCACAGGAACTATTTGTCTTGATAAAATAATCTGAGTAAGAACAGGACTGAAGACTCCAAGGGGAGATCAGTCAGAAGTGGGTGAAAACAAGATGGCCACTGTCCCATTGAAACCACAGTAACATCATTTGTGGAATAAAGCCACTCAGTGTTGTACAATACTCCTACAAGGAGAGACTGAGTTCCTAGATATTTAGCTCAATTGAACATCACACTGAAATTGTTCAAAGCTTTAGTGGAAAATGTCACCTGGTATTCAGGTATAGTCCATGCTGATGCCAGGGTACAAGGGCCAACAACAGGAGTGAGCTTGATAGAGTCATAGAATGGTTACAGCACAGAAGGAGGCCATTCGGCCCGTCGAGCCCGTGCCGGCTCTCTGCAAGAGCACTTCAGCTAGTCCCACTCCCCCGCCCTTTCCCCGTAGCCCTGTAAAAATTTTTCCTTCATGTACTTATCCAATTCCCTTTTGAAAGCCACAATTGAATTTGCCTCCACCACCTTTTCAGGCAGTGAATTCCAGATCCAAATGGCCTTATTCATTTACTACCTGTGCTCTATATACTATATGGTAAATTATATATGTACAGTCCCGAGACACAACAGGGATTTTATACTGTCACACGCTTTAGCTTAATTTGTTTTTGTATTGAAAGAGAAACCACCTCAGTGAGTGTGTGTCACTTACTGATCTGAAGATCATGTGTAAAGGCATCGGGATGTTGAAGTTGAGGGCGTAATTATTGACCACATTCACAGCGAAAAACATGGAGACCATAATGATATAGTTCCTGTGTGGAAAAGAAAGGGGGAAGGGTGAGAGGCTGGAGCTTAATCTGCAGAGCAACTGTCTTCCCGCAAAAGATTACCGAGGGAGAATTTACTGGCAAACATTTGAACGGAATCAAAATTTACTGGATTACTACCTGAGCCACGCGCAAATTGGCATAGGGTGAAGCAGATCAGAGAGTTAAATGCGTGGTTCAAAGAGTGGTGTGGGAGGAAGGGGCTTCGATTCATGGGGCACTGGCACCAGTACTGGGGAAAGAGGGAGCTGTTTCGTCGGGACGGGCTCCACTTAAACCAGGCTGGGAGGCAAATCAAATAACTAGGGCTGTAGATAGGGCTTTAAACTAAAAAAGGGATGGGGGTGGGGGGTTCAGGTGAGGGGAAATTTAGAAATCTAAAGAGAAAGGTCAAGGCAATAGAGCAGCACAGCGATTTGGGTAAAAATAAGCAGAGTGTGACAGGAAAGGACAGAGAGTTTAACGGTA
Source organism: Somniosus microcephalus (assembly GCF_052327205.1). Classification (NCBI taxonomy): domain Eukaryota; kingdom Metazoa; phylum Chordata; class Chondrichthyes; order Squaliformes; family Somniosidae; genus Somniosus; species Somniosus microcephalus. The sequence continues at coordinate 71,755,713 of NC_141003.1, read as the reverse complement.
GCAGTGCAGCAGAGAATAAGGTCAAAGCAGGGAATAATGGTAAAAAATTTAAATTAAAGGCTCTTTATCTGAATGCACGAAGCATTCGTAACAAGATAGACGAACTACTGGCACAAATAGAGATAAATGGGTTTGATCTAATAGCCATTACAGAGACATGGTTGCAAAGAAACCAAGGTTGGGAACTAAATGTTCCAGGGTACTTGACATTTTGAAAAGACAGGCAGAATGGAAAAGGAGGGAGGTAGCCCTGATAATAAAGGATGACATAAGGACAGTGGCGAGAAAAGATCTCGGCTCGGAAGATCAGGAAGTAGAATCAGTATGGGTGGAGATAAGGAATAACAAGGGGCAGAAAACACTGGTGGGAGTAGTATATAGGCCCCCTAACAGTAGCTATACCGTTGGACAGAATATTAATCAAGAAATAGTAGGAGCTTGTAACAAAGGTAATGCAATAATCGTGGGGGACTTTAATCTTCATATAGACTGAACAAATCAAATTGGCAAAGGTAGGCTGGAGGATGAGTTCATGGAATGCATTCAGGACAGTTTCCTGGAACAATACATCATGGAACCAACCAGGGAACAGACTATTTTAGATCTGGTATTGTGTAATGAGACAGGGTTAATTAACAATTTCATAGTAAAGGACCCTCTGGGGCAGAGTGATCATAAATATGATAGAATTTCACATTAAGCTCGAGAGTGACTTGCCTAAGTCCGAAACTAGAGTCTTAAACTTAAATAAAACCAAGTACATAGGTATGAGGGGCGAGTTGGCTAAGGTAGATTGGAAAATGGATTTAAAAGTATGGCAGTAGATAAGCAGTGGCTAGCATTTAAAGAAATAATTCTCAACAAAAATACATTCCATTGAGAAACAAAAACTCCACAGGTAAAGAGATCCATCTGTGGCTAACTAAAGAAGTTAAGGATAGCATTAGAACTTAAGAAATAGGAGCAGGAATAGGCCACTTGGCCCCTCGAGCCTGCTCCGCATTCAATAAGATCATGGCTGATCTTGGGCTCAAAGCCACTTCCCTGCCCACTCCCCATACTGATCTCCACCCATACTGATTCCACTTCCTGATCCTCACTCCCTTATCTTGCAAAAATCTGTCTATCTCCACCTTAAATGTATTTAATGACCCAGCCTCCACGGCTCTCTGGGGCAGAGAAACCACAGATTTACGACCCTCAGAAGAAATTCCTCCTCATCTCAGTTCTAAAAGGGCGACCTGTTGAGATACCGCGGCAAACGTGGGGGTCGAGACCAGAGCTATTGAAAACACAACTGCTTTATTCCTACCACATGGCAAACAGGAACTAGAAAAGCCCGCGCATCCACTTAAATACTTCCCAGACAGGAAGTGCTCCCGGCAGCCTGTCCCTGCGGGAAACAAGTTGCTGGAGGAAAGGGCCCCCGGCTGGGGGCTTCTGCTTAGACTGTCTGTGCCGCCGTGAGCGGATTATGTCCAGTGGTGGCGTGTCGCCACAGAGCTCCCCCCAGAATCTGCTTAGGAGGAGTGGACGAGTCTTGACGGTGGTCTAATGGTTCTGCCGCAGCGGCTCTGAGTGATCGCCGGTCTGGTTGGTTGGGTTGGGCGGTTCGCCGCCGGCTGTGCTGGCTTGCCGGGGGGACGGCCTCTAGTTGGAGGCTGGGCCACGGGGACCTGTTCCCCTGGTTGTGTGTGTGCTGGTTTGAGCCGGTCGATGGAGACTGTCTCGACCCTGTCGCCGAGTCGCAGCTTGAAGACCTTGTCCCCGGTTTGTAGTACCTCGTACGGACCGTCGTACGGGGGTCGCAGGGGCCCGCGGTGCGCGTCGTGGCGCACGAAGACGAAGCGCGCCTGCTGTAAATTTGGCGGGACGTGAGGTGCGAGTTCGCCGTGTCGGTTGACCGGAAGTGGGGCGAACTGCTGAGTGGAAGAGAAAGAGTCGAGCCGCTGCTGTTCGGCCGACCAAGGCTTGGTAGGCTCCGGAAGGAATTCGCCTGGGACGCGCAGCGGTTGTCCGTAGACTAACTCCGCTGCCGAGGACTGGAGGTCTTCCTTGACCGCGGTGCGTAGGCCGAGTAGCACCCACGGTAGGCGGTCAGTCCAGGTACTGTCCTGCAGGCCGGCGCGGAGTGAGGCCTTGAGTGACCTGTGGAAGCGTTCACAAAGTCCGTTGGCCTGCGGGTGGTACGCCGTGGTGCGGTGGAGCGTCACCCCGAGGTTGCGTGCTGTGGCCGTCCAGAGTTCGGAGGTGAACTGGGCGCCTCTGTCGGAGGTTATGTCGGCCGGTACACCGAACCTCGCAACCCAGGTGTTAACGAACGCCCTGGCGATGTCGGCTGTGGTGGTGGAGGTCAGCGGCACTGCCTCAGGCCAGCGTGTGTAGCGGTCGACCATCGTGAGGAGATAAGTTTGGCCTTGCGATGGCGGCAGGGGACCGACGATGTCGACGTGTACGTGGTCGAAGCGGCGGCTGGGTACCTCGAAGTCTCCCAGGGGTGCTTTGGTGTGCAGCTGTACCTTAGCCCGTTGGCAGGCGAGGCAGGAGGTGGCCCAAGTCCGAACATCTCTGCTGAGGCCGCGCCAGACGAAGCGCTTGGAGAGGAGTTTGACGGATGCGCGGGAACCCGGGTGAGAGAGCCCGTGGAGCGCGTCAAAGACGCGGCGGCGCCAGGTCTCAGGGACGACCGGCCTGGGTTGGCCGAGTGAGACGTCGCACGTGACTGCCGTGGCTTCGGGCCCGTGTGTGACCTTGGCTAGGCGTAGCCCTGGCAGGCTGGTAGCCGCCGAGAGGAGGTCTGGGTCCGTGAGCTGGGCCGCTGCTAGTTGTGCGTAGTCGACCGCAAGGTGATTCGCACAGACGGCGGGACGGGAAAGGCAGTCGGCGACCACGTTGTCTCTACCGGAGACGTGCTGAATGTCCGTAGTAAACTCGGAGACGGCCGCGAGCTGGCGTTGCTGCCTAGCGGACCAGGGTTCGGTGTGCTTGGCCATCGCGTATGTGAGTGGCTTGTGGTCCACATACGCGGTGAAGGGGCGGCCTTCCAGGAGGAACCTGAAATGGCGGACCGACAGGTGGAGTGCGAGAAGCTCGCGGTCGAAAGTGGAGTATTTGACCTCCGGGGGGCGCAGTTGGCGGCTGTAGAAGGCAAGTGGCTGCCACGCGCCATTGACCCACTGCTCGAACACGGCCCCGACCGCGTGGTCGGAGGCGTCGGTGGTGAGCGCGACCCGGGCATCGGCCCTCGGGTGCGCGAGCAGAGTGGCGTCGGCGAGCGCGTTTTTGGTGGCGTCGAAGGCGGCTGCCGTGTCAGTGGTCCAGGCTACGTCCATCTTGCCGGATTTTCCTCAGAGGGAGTCGTATAGGGGCTTCATGAGGGCTGCGGCTCTGGGGATGAACCTGTTGTAGAAGTTCACCATCCCGAGGAACTCCTGGAGGCCCTTGATGGTTGTGGGGCGGGGGAATTGCTGGACGGCCTGCACCTTGTTGGGCAGGGGGACGGCCCCAGCAGGGGTGATGTGGTGACCGAGAAAATCGATCTCGGTTAGGCCGAATTGGCACTTCGCCGGGCTGAGGATGAGCCCGTGTTCGGCTAGGCGCCCGAACAGGATGCGAAGGTGTTCGAGGTGTTCCTGTTTGGAGGAGCTGGTCACGAGAATGTCGTCTAGATAGACGAATAGGAAGTTCAGGTCCCGGAGGACTGAGTCCATAAGGCGCTGGAAAGCCTGTGCTGCATTCTTGAGGCCGAAGGGCATCCTCAGGAACTCGAACAGGCCGAATGGGGTGATGACGGCCGTTTTGGGGATGTCCGCGGGGTGTACGGGGACTTGGTGGTAACCGCGCACCAGGTCGACTTTGGAAAAGACGGTTCGTCCGGCCAGTCGGGCCGAGAAGTCCTGGATGTGTGGCACCGGGTATCGATCAGGGGTGGTGGCGTCGTTGAGGCGGCGGTAGTCCCCGCAAGGGCGCCAGCCTCCGCCGGGCTTGGGGGCGATGTGGAGGGGCGAGGCCCAAGGGCTGCTGGAGCGGCGGATGATGCCGAGTTGTTCCATGGTGGTGAACTCGGCCCGCGCGATTTCCAGCTTGGCCGGGTTGAGTCTGCGGGCGTGGGCAGAAACTGGGGGGCCGGTGGTGGGGATATAGTGTTCCACACCGTGCTTGGCGGCTTTGGCCGAAAAGGTTGGGTTAGTGAGGGCGGGAAACTCAGCTAGGAGTGCCGAGTAGTCGTCCGTGGCTCTGGCGAGGCAGTAGGTCGTCAAGCCGGCCGAACGGGCCGGGGTAAAGGCGCCGGGGATGGGGGCCATAGTGTTGATGTTGACGAGGCGGTGCCTCGGAATGTCGACAAGGAGGCCGTGGGCGCGTAGGAAGTCGGCGCCGATGAGTGGGCAGAGGACCTTGGCTGTGAGGAACTCCCAGCGGTAGCGGCGGCCCGCGAGGTCGAGCGTGACCATGCGGGTGCCATATGTGCGGATTTCAGAGCCGTTGGCTGCAGCCAGTGTGATACCCCGTGTGCCGCGTTGGATCTCGAGGGCGGAGGCGGGGGTGATGCTGTGCTGGGCCCCTGTGTCGCACAGAAATCGGCGGTTGGTTCGGTCGTCAGTGACGTACAGTAGGGGCTCCTTCTGCCCCGCGGCCATCGCGGGGGCCGGTGCGGGGGGGGGGGTTTGAAGGTACACGGTGGCGTGCAGCGTTGAGCCCTAGCGCCAAAACGGGTGTGGTAGTAGCAGTGACCCGGAGTGGTAGGGCGGTCGGGCATAGCGGCCCGGGAAGACCGCGTGGTCGTTGCCGTGAGGTCGGGCGCGACGTCGCGAGCGGCCTGTGCAGAGAGCAGCCGGTCGGCCTTTTCGGCTATATCATTCAGGTCCGTGGAGTCAGACTCCACAATGAGCGGGCGGATGCTGGCGGGGAGCTGCCGAATGAAAAACATGCGAAAAAGGGCGCCGGGATTTTTGTCGTCTGAGAGGGACAGCATGTGGGAAAGCAGGTCTGATGGTGAAGCGTCACCAAGGCCGGGGAGGTCCAGGAGTTGGCAGTGGCGCTGGTAAGAGGACGTTTGAAATTTTTTAAGTAGCGCAGCCTTCAGATGTTCGTACTTGCCATCCGTTGGTGGATTCTGCAGCGCTGCCCAAACCTTGGGGACTGTAGCGTAGGTGAGCGAGGCGACGAGGTAGTCGTACTTCGTGGCGTCGACTGTAATGCCTTTCAGCCGGAATCTGGACTCAGCTTGAACGAACCAGGCTTCGGCGAGGTTCTCCCAAAAGTCTGGTAATTTAACCGTGACTGCGTTTGTATCCGCCATGCTAGCTTAGGATTCGCCCTGAGCGTCGGGGTCACCAGTGTTGAGATACCGCGGCAAACGTGGGGGTCGAGACCAGAGCTATTGAAAACACAACTGCTTTATTCCTACCACATGGCAAACAGGAACTAGAAAAGCCCGCGCATCCACTTAAATACTTCCCAGACAGGAAGTGCTCCCGGCAGCCTGTCCCTGCGGGAAACAAGTTGCTGGAGGAAAGGGCCCCCGGCTGGGGGCTTCTGCTTAGACTGTCTGTGCCGCCGTGAGCGGATTATGTCCAGTGGTGGCGTGTCGCCACAGACCCTTTATTCTGAAACTATGCTGAGTTCTAGATTTCCCCACGTGGGGAAACATCCTCTCTGCATCTACCTTGTCGAGCCCCCTCAGTATCTTATATGTTTCAATAAGATCACCTCTCATTCTTCTAAATTCCAATGGGTATAGGCCCAACCTGCTCAACCTTTCTTCATAAGTCAACCCCCTCATCTCAGGAATCAACCGAGTGAATCGTCTCTGAACTACCTCCAATGCAAGTATATCCTTCCTTAAATAAGGAGACCAAAACTGTACGTAGTACTCAAGGTGTGGTCTCACCATTACCTTGTACAGTTGTAGCAGGACTTCTCTGTTTTTATACTCCAACCCCTTTGCAATAAAGGCCAACATTCCATTTGCCTTTGATTACTTGCTGTACCTGCATGCTAACTTTTTGTGTTTCATGCACAAGGACCCCAGGTCCCTCTGAACTGTAGCATTTTGTAATCTGTCTCGATTTAAATAATAATTTGCTTTTTTATTTTTCCTGCCAAAGTGGATAACCTTGCACTTTCCCACATTATACTCCATCTGCCAAATGTTTGCCCACTCAGCCTGTCTATATCCCTTTGCAGATTCTTTGAGTCCTCTGCACAACTTGCTTTCCCACCCATCTTTGTATCATCTGCAAACTTGGCTACATTACACTCAGTCCCTTCATCCAAGTCATTAGTGTAGATTGTAAATAGTTGAGGCCCCAGTACCAAACCCTGTGGCACTCCACTAGTTACCGGTTGCCAACTGGAAAATTACCTATTTATCCCGACTCTCTGCTTTCTGTTAGTTAGCCAATTCTCTATCCATGCTAATATATTACCCCCAACTCCGTGAGCTCTTATCTTATGCAGTAACCTTTTATGTGGCATCTTATCGAATGCCTTCTGGAAATCCAAATACACCACATCCACTAGCTCACCCTTATCCACCCTGCTCGTTACATCCTCAAAAGAACTCCAGCAAATTTGTTAAACATGATTTCCCTTTCATAAAACCATGCTGACTTTGCTTGACTGCATTATGATTTTCCAATTGCCCTGCTACTGCTTTCTTAATGAAGGACGCCAGCATTTTCCCAACGACAGATGTTAGGCTAACTGGTCTATAGTTTCCTGCTTTCTGTCTCCCTCCTTTCTTAAATAGGGGTGTTACATTTGCGGTTTTCCAACCCGCTGGGACCTCTCCAGAGTCCAGGAAATTTTGGTATATTGCAACCAATGCATCCACTATCTCTGCAGCCATTTCTTTTAAGACCCTGGGATGCAGGCCATCTGCTCCAGGGGACTTGTCGTCTTTTAGTCCCATTATTTCACCAAGTGCTTTTCCCTTAGTGATAGTGATTGTCTTTAGTTCCCCCCTCCCTGTGGCCCCTTGATTGTTCATTATTGGGATGTTGTTAGTGTCTTCTACCGTGAAGACAAATACAAAATATTTGTTCAGAGTCTGCCATTTTCCCGTTCCAATTAGATTGAAAGAAGCAGCTTATAATGTTACGAAGAATAGTAGTAAGCCTGAGATTCGAAGAGTTTCAGAAGCCAGCAAAGGATGACCAAAAAATTGATAAAAAGGGAAAAAAAGGAATACGAGAGGAAACTAACAAGAAATATAAAAACAGATTGTAAGAGCTTCTACAAGTATGTAAAAAGGAAGAGAGTAGCAAAAGTAAACGTTGGTCCCTTAAAGGCTGAGACAGGAGAAATTATTATGGGGAATGAGGAAATGGCAGAAACATTAAACAAATATTTTGTATCTGTCTTCACAGTAGATACCCAAGAAGCATACCAAAAATGGTGGGGAACCAAGGGTCTAATGAGGGTGAGGAACTTAATGTAATTAATATAGGTAGAGAAAAAGTACTAGAGAAACTAATGGGACTAAAAGCCGACAAATCCCCATGACCAAACGGCCTACATCCTAGGGTTCTAAAAGAGGTGGCTGCAGAGATAACGGATGCATTGGTTTTGATCTTCCAAAATTCCATAGATTCTAGAACGGTCCCAGCGAATTGGAAGGTCGCAAATGTGACACCGCTATTCAAGAAAGAAGGGAGAGAGAAAACAGGGAACTACAGACCAGTTAGCTTGACATCAGTCGTTGGGAAAATGCTGGAATCCATTGTTCAGGAAGTGGTATCAGGGCATTTAGAAAATCATAACATGATTAGGCAGCGTCAACATGGTTTTATGAAAGGCAAATCGTGTTTGACAAATTTATTAGAGTTTTTTGAGGATGTAACTAGCAGGGTAGATAAAGGGGAACCAGTGGATGTAGTACATTTGGATTTCCAAAAGGCTTTCGATAAGGTGCCACATAAAAGGTTATTACACAAGATAAGGGCTCATGGGGTTGGGGGTAATATCTTCTTCTTCTTAGGCAGTCCCTCGGAACCGAGGACAGAAATCATAGAAAGTTACAGCACGGAAGGAGGCCATTTCGGCCCATTGTGTCCGCGCCGGCCAACAAAGAGCTAGCCAGCCTAATCCCACTTCCCAGCTTTTGGTCCGCAGCCCTGCAGGTTACAGCATCCCAAGTGCACATCCAAGTATTTTTTAAATATGGTTAGAGTTTCTGCCTCTACCACCCTTTCAGGCAGTAAGTTCCAGACCCCCACAACCCTCTGGGTGAAGAAATTTCCCCTCAAATCCCCTCTAAACCTTCCCCCAATTACTTTAAATCTGTGCCCCCTCGTTTTTGACCCCTCTGCTAAGGGAAATAGGTCCTTTCTATCCACTTTATCTATGCCCCTCATAATTTTATACACCTCAATAAAGGTCTCCCCTCAGCCGCCTCTATTCCAAGGAAAACAGACCCAGCCTATCCAGTCTTTCCTCATAGCTAGGATTCTCTACTCCCAGCAACATCCTTGTAAATCTCCTCTGTACCCCCTCTCTAGTGCAATCACATCTTTCCTGTAATGTGGTGACTAGAACTCCACGCAGTACTCTAGCTGAGGCCTAACTAGTGTTTTATACAGTTGAAGCATAACCCCCCTGCTCTTGTATTCTATGCCACAGCTAATAAAGGCAAGCATTCCGTATGCCTTCTTAACCACCTTAGCTACTTGCCCTGCTACCTTCAGGGATCTGTGGACATGCACTCCAAGGTCCCTTTGTTCCTCTACACTACTCAGTGTACAACCATTTAATGTGTATTCCCTTTCCTTGTTAGCCCTCCCCAAATACATTACCTCACACTTCTCCGGATTGAATTCCATTTGCCACTGTTCTGCCTACCTGACCAATTTATTGATATCTTCCTGCAGTCTACAGCTTCCTTCTTCAGTATCAACCACACAGCCGATTTTAGTATCATCTGCAAACTTCTTAATCATACCTCCTATATTCAAGTCAAGATCGTTGATATATACCATAAAAAGCAAGGGACCTAGTACTGAGCCCTGCGGAACCCCACTGGAAACAGCCTTCCAGTCACAAAAACACCCATCAACCATTACCCTCTGCTTCCTGTCTCTGAGCCAGTTTTGAATCCAACTTGACACTTTGCCCTGGATCCCATGGGCTTTTAACTTGCTTCCACACTAAAATGAGTTCTCAAGTGACGAGTCCAATGCGGGACCTACAGTCTCTGTCACAGGTGGGGCAAACGGTGGTTGAAGGGGTGGGTGGGGTGCTTGGGTTGACGTGCGCTCCTTCCGCTATTTGCACTTGGCTTCTGCTTGCTCCCGGCAAAGAGACTCGAGGTGTTCGGCGCCTTCCCAGGTGCTTCTCCTCCGCTTTGTGCGGTCTTGGGCCAGGGATTCCCAGGTGTCGGTGGGGATGTTGCACTTTTTCAAAGAGGCTTTGAGGGTGTCCTTGAAGCGTTTCCTCTGCCCATCTGGGGCTCTCTTGCCGTGTCGGAGCTCCGAGTAGAGCGCTTGCTTTGGGAGTCTCATATCGGGCATGCGGACACTGTGGCTCGTCCATCGGAGCTGATCGAACTTGGTCAAAGCTTCGATGCTGGGGATGTTGGCCTGAGCGAGAACACCGACGTTGGTGCGCCTGATGCCCTGATTCCACTTCCTGAACAATGGATTCCAGCATTTTCCCAACGACTGATGTCAGTTGGTACCCTGCTAGTTACATCCCCAACATGTGGTTGGGGGTAATATAGTAGCATGGATAGAGGCTTGGTTAACGGACAGAAAACAGAGAGTAGGGATAAACGGGTCTTTTTCAGGTTGGCAGGCTGTAACTAGTGGGGTGCCACAAGGATCCATGCTGGGGCCTCAGCTATTTACAATCTATATTAATGACCTAGGTGAAGGGACCGAGTGTAATGTATCTGTTGACGATACAAAGCAAGGTGGGACAGTAAGCTGTGAGGAGAACACAAAGTCTATCTATATTCCTTTGCAGACTCTGAGTGGGCAGTGAGGTGGCAGATGGAGTATAATATAGGGAAATGTGAGTAGGAAGAATAGAAAAACAGAATATTTTTTAAATGGTGAGAAAATTTTAAATGTTGGTGTTCAGTGATTTGGGTGTCCTCGTACAAGAAACACAGAAAGCTAGCCTGCAGGTACAGCTAGCAATTAGGAAGGCAAATAGCATGTTGGCCTTTATTGCAAGGGGGTTGGAGTATAAGAGTAAGGAAGTCTTGCTACAATTGTACAGGGCCTTGGTGAGACCACACCTGGAGTACTGTGCACAGTTCTGGTCTCTGTATCTAAGGAAGGATATACTTGCCTTGGAGGCGGTGCAACAAAGGTTCACTAGATTGATTCCTGGGATGAGAGGGCTGTCCTATGATGAGAGATTGTGTCGAATGGGCCTGTACTCTGGAGTTTAGAAGAATGAGAGGTGATCTCATTGAAACATACAAGATTCTGAAAGGGATTGACAGGGTAGATGCTGAGAGGTTGTTTCCTCTGGCTGGAGTATCTAGAACTAGGGGGCATAGTCTCAGGATAAGGGGTCGGCCATTTAAGACCGAGATGAGGTGGAATTTCTTCATTCAGAGGATTGTGAATCTTTGTAATTCTCTGCCCAGAGGGCTTTGGATGCTGAGCCTTTGAGTATATTCAAGGCTGAGAGAAGATAGATTTTTGGACTCTAGGGGAATCAAGGGATTATGGGGATAGGGTGGGAAAGTGGAGTTGAGGTCGATGATCGGCCATGATCTTATCGAAAGACGAAGCAGGCTCCTATTTCTTACGTTCTTATGAAAAAAAAAAAAAAGGAATACTCTTCAGGAGTAAATTAAAATCAGACACCATTAAGTGGTCCAGAAGCTTCTCTGCGCAGTTCTTAGGAAGACCCCCCTGGTGCGGCTAGTTTTAACCCGGATCCCCAGCCCTGCTGGTTTTAAGCCAGATCCCCTTCTCTAGAAGTTTAGGGAGGGAATTCCAGAGCTTAGGGCCTAGGCAGCTGAAGGCATGGCCGCCAATGGTGGAGCGATCAATATCGGGGATGTGCAAGAGGCCAGAATTGGAGGAGCGCAGAGATCTGAGGGTTGCAGGGCTGGATGAGTTTACAGAGATAGGGAGGGACGAGGCAATGGAAGGATTTGAAGCATGCATTCTAACCATGAGACAATGCTGTTTTTACACAGACCAGCACCGTACTCCTTTAACAACAGAATTTTTTCAGTACCATAAAGGAATATCTCGGGACTTCATGAGAAAGTGAGCTTCAAAGATGAAACCTTCCAGAGCTATGAACAGGAACTGTCCAAACGTCACGATGTTCCCACATCCTGGAAAATCCCTGTAGAAAGAAAAGTTTTTTTTTAATTCCGAGTTTAACAGCCAATTGCTAATTCTACCAGTTTAACTTTTTATTTTAAAGGTTTTTCCTGCAAGAAAATGGCATAGAATCGCACAAATCAAACTAACAGCAACAACAAATTATAACACAAGGATCAAATATAACTAAATGACCGATCAAAAATGCCTGCACGGAACAAATAAAGGCCTTGGCTTGAGGCGGACCATTACATACAACAAGATGGGCAACACGATTGGAATTAGTCTTTTGAGGTCTCGGCCTCATGCTCTACAAGGGAGCTAGAAACTGCTTACAGCTCTACCATTTCCCCAACCTCTCCAAACTACTCTCAGCAGGTCCTGGACTGGTCATTCTCATCTTCTGACACTGAAACAAACAGTAATAGACGAGGGAACTAGATGTAATATTTCCAAGTTTGCAGACGACACAAAGCTGGGTGGGCGTGTGTGCTGTGAGGAGGGTGCCGAGAAACTCCAGTATGATTTGGACACGTTGGGCTGCCCAATGTGGATAAATGCGAGGTTATCCACTTTGGTGGCAAAAACAGGAAGGCAGATTATTATCTGAACGGCAATAGATTGGGAGAAGGGGAAGTGCAACGAGGCCTGGATGTCCCTGTGCACCAGTCGCTGAAGGTAAGCATGCAGGTGCAGCAGGCGGTTAAGAAGGCAAATGGTATGTTGGCCTTCGTAGCGAGAGGGTTCGAGTACAAGAACAAGGATGTCTTGCTGCAGTTGTACAGGGCCTTGGTGAGACCACACCTTGAGTACTGTGCGCAGTTTTGGTCGCCTTATCTGAGGAAGGATGTTCTTGCCATGGAGTGCAGTGAAGATTCACCAGACTGATACCTGGGATGGCAGGAATGACGTATGAGGAGAGATTGGGTCGATTGGGCTTATACTCGCTAGCGTTTAGAAGAATGAAAGGGGATCTCATTGAAACTTATAAAATTCTAACAGGACTGGACAGACTAGATGCAGGAAGGATTTTCCCGATGGCCAGGGAGTCCAGAACCAGGGGTCACTGTCTTAAATGGCTTACCCCTTATCCTTAGATTGAGATGAGGAGGAATTTCTTCACCCAGAGAGTGGTGAACCTGTGGAATTCTCTACCACAGAAGGTAGTGGAGACCAATTCATTAAATATATTCAAGAAGGAGTTGGATATATTTCTTAAGGCTAAAGGGATCAAGGGATATGGGGAGAAGGCAGGGACAGGGTACTGAATTTGGATGATCAGCCATGATCTCATTGAATGGCGGAGCAGGCTCGAGGGGCCGTATGGCCTACTCCTGCTCCTACTTCTTTTGCTCTAATAAACATACTCCAATATTAAAAGCAGCTTGATTGCTGGAACAGCAAACCCTGTATAAATTTCCCAAAAGTAAATGAAGGGGCCGCGCCCAGCCCGAGTACCTGTGCCCCTCTGGTACAATCAATGGGGAAGACCATGCTTAAATCTTATAGTGGAGGGACAGGGAAGGACGTGTCTGGTGGACACCGGGGCGACCCGTACAGTGCTCTACCAGGAGAATCCTTATCAATCCCCATAGTCAAACGGGCAACCCTATAGTTTGTCAGGGTTTACAGGTAAAGCTCAGGTTGGGGCGGTATTGTTTCCTTTACTGATCCAAGCAGGAAACTTGGAAACAAAGTGGCAATGTGTTTTAATGAACGCCGCACAAATTGTACAAGGCGTATTGAGGGCAGATTGGCCAAGTGGGAATAATATCATCGCAGATTTCTGCAACCTGTGTCTATGGCACGCGAAAGAGGGCACTGAGGGAATAGTTGTGATTCCCGCAGGAATAGCTTGGATCCATTCCGCAACTGGGGTCATATATGGCATGGAACAGTTAAAACGGAGGGTCCCCTCAGAATATCAAGCAGTTTGGGAAAAGAGACAAGGGGCCTTCGCGAAACACAAAAATGACTGTGGAAGTTTGAAGGGCATGGAGGTTCAAATAGATGGGGAACCAATGACCAAACCCCTGAGCCAATATCGATATGCAAGAGAGGCGGAGGATGACATTGCGGGGGTAGTGAAATCCCTCGTAGACCAAGGAGTGCTCAGACTCATAGCTACGCGTGTTAATTCACCTGTCTGGCCGGTGAAGAAGCCGGAAGGGTCGTATCGTATGACGGTAGACTATCGGGTACTAAATAAGTGTATTCCAGCCTGCTCCCCTACTGTAGCCACGGTAGGCGAATTGATAGCTCAGATTCCCTCACCGCGCAGGTGTTCAGTGTCCTGGACATCTCGAACGGGTTCTGATCTGTTCCCATGAGAGAGGAGGACCAGTATAAATTTTCATTCACCTTTAGGGAGCAGCAGTACACCTGGACGTGTCTGCTTCAAGGGCTCCACATAGAAGCATAGAAGATAGGAGCAGGAGTAGGCCATTCGGCCCCTCGAGCCTGTTCCGCCAATTAATGAGATCATGGCTGATCATCCAAATTCAGTACCCTGTCCCTGCTTTCTCCCCATATCCCTTGATCCCTTTTGCCTTAAGAAATATATCTAACTCCTTCTTGAATATATTTAATGAATTGGCCTCAACTGCCTTGTGTGGTAGAGAATTCCACAGGTTCACCACTCTCTGGGTGAAGAAATTCCTCCTCATCTCAGTCCTAAATGGCTTACCCCTTATCCTTAGACTGTGACCCCTGGTTCTGGACTCCCCCGCCATCAGGAACATCCTTCCTGCATCTAGTCTGTCTAGTCCTGTCAGAATTTTATAAGTTTCAATAAGATACAACAGCCTATCTATCTTCCACCAGTGCATGGCGCGCGCTATCCAAAATTTAAGTCACCCCAAACAATTGATTCAATATGTGGACGATCTCTTGCTTTTCACCGAAACCAAAGAGCAACATGTTGCGTTGCTAGATGAATTGCTAGGACTATTGGAGGATGCAGGCCTTAAGGTGAATCCCAGAAAAGCATAAATAGGGCAACAGACGGTACAATTTCTGGGACTCACCCTCACACATGGAGAAAAGAGTATAGACCAGGCAAAATGTAAGGCTGTACAGGATCTTCCGATCCCAAATGGCGCGCATGGCTTGAGATCTTTCCTGAGTCTAACAGGGTATTACCGGAAATTTATTGAGGATTATGCCGCCGTCACTAAGCCATGGCAAGCGCTACTCAGGAAGGGAGTAGAATGGGAGTGGGGACAGGAGCAGCAGCACGCCTTCAAAGAGACCGAGTCTAGGCTACAAACGGCCCCTGCGCTGGGATCGGTAAGCCCGGATCTGCCATTCTGGCTGGAGGTCGCGGCCTCCGATGCTAGTCCGAGTGCGGCATTGCTACAGGAATGCAATGGGAAACTGAGACCTGTGGGGTATGCGTCCCGAGCATTGACTGAAGTAGAAAAGGGTTACTCCGTCTGTGAGAGACATCTGTTAGCAACCTTTTGGGCGGTAAAACACTTTGAAGTGTTTACGGGAGAACACCCAGTGACTCTACTTACATGTCACACGCCTACCCAATTATTGCTTGAGGATTCAGGACGGTACCGTTAGTAGCGCCCGAATAGCTAGGTGGACTCTGTTGTTAAGTCAGACCAGGACAAAAAACGAACGGCTGACCGAACCCAAATTGGCAGCAAACCTACTGTACCAGGGATCACAGCACCGGTGTACTGTAGATGGAGCTTGGGATTCAAAAGGAGGTTTTAGAGCTGGACTGCACCCTGAGGGAAGGGATATTTATGTAGACGGATCTAGTTATGTTGAACATGGAGAGAGAAGGACTGGTTGTGGAATTTACGATCCTCAGAACCAGGTTGAGTAGCACCTAAAGTTACCTACATCCATGAGCACGCAGCAAGCCGAATTGGCAGCAGTGGCATATGTGGTGACTCATCCATACAAATTCCCTACACTCTACATCATTTGCTCTGACTCCATGTTCACATGTAATTCTTGCACCAAATATCTGGCCATATGGGCCAAGCGAGGCCTTACCTCAGCGGAAGGGAAGCCATTACCCTTATTAAAAGCAATCCTGGATGTCACCGATAACAGTAATGTTGCGTACTACATCCATAAGGTTAAGACCCACTTGAAGGCTGAGCCCCGATGGGAAGGCAATAAGCGAACGGACAAGCTGGCCAAAGAGGGAGCAAAAGAGGGGACACAGTGGGACCCCATTTGAATCTGGATTAGTGATGGCCCACACAGATAGGAAAGTGGCCCTTCGGGATCCAGAACCCTTTGATTTCAAACAGGCGCAGCTGAAAGACGTCACGTTAAGGGCGGTCATTCAAGCGAAGGAAAAGGGAGAGGTGTTCGAGGGTTCGTACGGTGCACCAGCTATAACTATAAGAGAGGGGATGGTGTTCAAAGGAGATAAATGGGTAGTACCAGCGGGAAACAGAATTTATACAGCTAGCTCGAGGGACCCGGCGCTGGCCACCCAGGAATTGGGAATGCCTGTCAGAGTCGTAGCTGTGGCCTGGTGGCCCAATATCCAAAGAAATGTGGAGGAACACATACATAATTGTCTAGTGTGTGCAGCCAATAACCCAGATCCCCAAACATGGAAAGCGTCGCTAGGACACACGCGACAAGTAGACGGTCCGCGGAGAAGCATACAGATTGACTTTATAGGACCCCTGCCCGTTACTAAGAAAGGGAACAAGTATTGCCTAGTCCTAGTTGGCAATTTACTAAGTGGGTAGAGGCCTTCCCATATAAAGCGGCTACTGCCCTGTTTACAGCCAAATTTCTGGTAAATGAAGTTTTCTCCAGGTGGGGACTCCCAGACATTGTGGAGTCCGACCAGGGATCCCATTTTACGGGGCAGATCAGGCAGACCGTGTTGACCACGTTGGGGATAAAAGCGAAGTGGCAGGTCACCCACCACCCACAGTCTTCGGGGATTGTGGAAAGGATGAATAGGACGATCAAAGAAAAGCTGAGGGAGCAGTTAGTGAGGCAAATGAAAAGAAGTGGGATGAAGCCCCGCCATTGATACTCATGGGGATAAGGGCTGGAGCCTCTAGGACTATGGGTTATTCCCCTCATGAACTGGTCACCGGGAGAGCTACGAGAACGGCTCTCCATCTGCTAGTCCCAGGCTTGAATGATAGGCAAGAATTGGAGGCCAATAAAGACAAATTTGCCAGAGATCTCAGAGCATTTGCAGCGCCTCCTAAAGGCGGCTGCCACTAATATAGGCAAGGGTCACAGAGAACAAGCTAAGATTGGAGTTCACAGAGAGCCAGGAATGGGATGTGGGAGACCAGGTAATGGTGAGAAATTACGCACGAGTAGGAATGTTTGAGCCCCTGTATAAGGGACCCTACCCTACTGTGGACAAAGCCAGTCCAATGGTCTATGCCAATCAACACCCAAGACGGGTTAAATGGTTCCATATTAACCAGTGTAAACGTTACAACCCAGACACCGAGAGGGCATCACTACCTCGGGTACAGGGATCGATTCCGAGTCTGTCCAACCGAGACAGACCCCATCATATGGGAAGAAGATGATGATGAGATGCGTCAACAGGTGCCCCAGGCTGCAGGAGCACCGGCTTCCCGGCCGATGGCACAAGCTGCGGTCCAACAGGCAGGCCAGCAGGCGGGTCCACCCGAAGCTACACCAGGGCTGGGGGGGGGGCCACAGCCAAGGGTAACCCGGTCTGGTAGAGTGGTGAAACCACCAGTGCCTTATACACCTCTGGGTACGTCTATGGCAATCCCGATAAGGTGGAAGTCCTCCGGACCCACTTCTACACCGTCCCACATGCAGGTAATTGAGAAACATAGAAGATAGGAGCAGGAGTAGGCCATTCGGCCCCCCAAGCCTGCTCCGCCATTCAATGAGATCATGGCTGATCATCCACACTCAGTACCCTGTCCCTGCCTTCTCCCCTTATCCCTTGATCCCTTTAGCCTTAAGAAATATATCTAACTCCTTCTTGAATATATTTAATGAATTGGCCTCAACTGCCTTCTCTGGTAGAGAATTCCACAGGTTCACCACTCTCTGGGTGAAGAAATTCCTCCTCATTTCTGTCCTAAATGGCTTACCCCTTATCCTTAGACTGTGACCCCTGGTTCTGGACTCCCCCGCCATCGGGAACATCCTTCCTGCATCTAGTCTCTCTAGTCCTGTTAGAATTTTATAAGTTTCAATGAGATCCCCTCTCATTCTTCTAAACTCCAGCGAGGGACCAGAAGAAGGACTGCTTACCAATTCTGAGTTATGTAAATATTGTGTAATAACTTTATACGTCACCCGTGAAGGGAAAACCCCTCAGAGTAAGTTTTATTCTTTGTGTTTTCAGGAAAAACGACGACCGTTCGGATACATCTCTCCGGGTTGATTTGCAGCATGGCTACGGCTTATAACACCCCGTTGAGAGTAGACCGGGAGGGCCTGTGTTGCCTCCCGGAGCGAGGTCTCACTGCTCCTGGCCACAGATAGCGTACTTGGATAATGACGGGCTGGGTAGAGCAAAGACACTGCTGCAATGACACAAATCCAAGAGATAGGCCACGATGTATTTTACCGCTAGCAGTAGGTAAAGGACCGAGATGTTTTAACACAAGGCCTTATTTGGATAGAAGCCCATTTTGGTTTAAGGGAGCGAGGGGATGGAAGAAGAGAACCAGACCGGCCCAGAATAGAGCAAGGGTCAGACGGAGAAGAGAGAAGCTCACAATTATAGGGGTTGAAGAATTATTTTACGTGTAAAGATCAGACCCTCACCATCGATGTGTCCCTATGGAAAGCGAATAAGGGCGAGGAGTTCTGTGGGGGTTGTGGCGACAGTTATAACATGTGGGATATAACAGGATCCGATCCCTGGTCACTGTCCTCTATGGCTATCAGTTTCTGCTTCACGATTTTGCGTTGTCGTGTGTCTCGAAGGCCGCCTTGGAGAATGCTTACCCGAATATCGGAGGCTGAATGTCCTTGACTGCTGAAGTGTTCCCCGACTGGGAGGGAACACTCCTGCCTGGCGATTGTTGTGCGGTGTCCGTTCATCCGTTGTCGCAGTGTCTGCATGGTCTCACCGATGTACCATGCTCCGGGGCATCCTTTCCTGCAACGTATGAGGTAGACAACGTTGGCCGAGTCACATGAGTATGTACCATGTACCTGGTGTAATGATATCAGCAAATAGTGATGGTATTTGCCTGTTTGATAATGATGCCTTACCAGCATATTTGCCTGATTGATTATTTATGCCTGACCAGCAGAGGGCATGTGAGAGACAAGCAGTTTAGTTTTAGTTTTAGTTTCAGTTTCGTTTTAGATGGATCTCTAAGATGGTGTCTCCTGTAATGCTGTTAACAGAGTTGAACATACTTTAGATAAAAAGTCATTCTCTTTCATGAATGTGTCGTCATTGAACCCACATACAAATCAATACACCTGGTGGGTGGTGTCCTCACATGTGATGATGGTATCTGTGTTGATGATCTGGCATGTCTTGCAGAGGTTGCCGTGGCAGGGTTGTGTGGTGTCGTGGTCGCTGTTCTCCTGAAAGCTGGGTAATTTGCTGCGAACGATGGTCTGTTTGAGGTTAGACGGCTGTTTGAAGGCGAGTAGTGGTGGCGTGGGGATGGCCTTAGCGAGGTGTTCGTCGTCATCGATGACATGTTGAAGACTGCGAAGAACATGGCGTCGTTTCTCCACTCCGGGGAAGTACTGGACGACGAAGAGTACTCTGTTGGTTGTGTCCCGTGTTTGTCGTCTTAGGAGGTCTATGCGATCTTTTGCTGTGGCCCGTCGGAACTGTCGATCAACGAGTCGAGCGTCATATCCCATTCTTACGAGGGCATCTTTCAGTGTCTGTAGGTGGCCATCGCGTTCCTCCTCGTCTGAGCAGATCCTGTGTATTCGCAGGGCTTGTCCATAGGGGATGGCTTCTTTAACGTGGTTAGGGTGGAAGCTGGAGAAGTGGAGCATCGTGAGGTTGTCCGTGGGCTTGCGGTAGAGTGAAGTGCTGAGGTGTCCGTCTTTGATGGAGATTCGTGTGTCCAAGAATTAAGCCGATTCTGAGGAGTAGTCCATGGTGAGTTTGATGGTGGGATGGAACTTGTTGATGTTATCATGTAGTCTTTTCAGTGATTCTTCGCCGTGGGTCCATAGGAAGAAAATGTCGTCGATGTATCTGGTGTATAGCATTGGTTGGAGGTCCTGTGCAGCGAAGAAGTCTTGCTCGAACTGGTGCATGAAGATGTTGGCGTATTGGGGTGCGAATTTGGTCCCCATGGCTGTTCCGTGTGTTTGGGTAAAGAACTGGTTGTCGACGGTGAAGACATTGTGGTCAAGGATGAAGCGGATGAGTTGTAGGATGGCGTCTGGAGATTGGCTGTTGTTGGTGTTGAGTACTGAGGCTGTCGCAGCGATGCCGTCATCGTGGGGGATACTGGTGTAGAGTGCCGAGACGTCCATCGTGGCGAGGAGTGTTCCTGGTTCAACTGGTCCATGGGTGCTGAGTTTCTGTAAGAAGTCTGTAGTGTCGCGACAGAAGCTGGGGGTTCCCTGTACGATGGGTTTCAGGATGCCCTCGACATATCCAGAGAGGTTCTCACACAGGGTTCCGTTGCCTGATACGATAGGATACCCGTGTGTGTTGGCTTTGTGTATCTTTGGGAGGCAGTAGAAGTCTCCCACGCAGGGAGTACGTGGGATGAGAGCGCGTAGGATGCTTTGAAGGTCTGGTTCGAAGGTCTTGGTCAGTCTGTTGAGTTGGCGGGTGTGTTCTTTGGTCGGATCTGCAGGTAACTGTCTGTAGTGTTCCTGGTTGTCCAGTTGTCGGTATGCTTCCAACCAACGCTATACACCAGATACATCGATGACATTTTCTTCTTATGGACCCACAGCGAAGAATCACTGAAAAGACTACACGATAACATCAAGTTTTTTTTTAAATTCATTGATGGGATGTGGGCGTCGCTGGCTAGGCCTGCATTTAAGTGCCCATCCCTAATTGCCCTTAAGATGGTGGTGAGCCGCCTTCTTGAACCGCTGCAGTCCATATGGTGTAGGTATGCCCACAATGCTGTTAGGAAGGGAGTTCCAGGGTTTTGGCTCAGCGACAGTGAAGGAACGGCGATACAGGTCCAAGTCAGGATGGTGTGTGGCTTGGAGGGGAACTTGTAGGTGGTGATGTTCCCATGCGTCTGCTGCCCTTGTCCTTCTAAGTGGTAGAGGTCACGGGTTTGGAAGGTGCTGTTGAAGGAGCCTTGGCGAGTTGCTGCAGTGCATCTTGTAGATGGTACACACTGCAGCCACAGTGCGCCGGTGGTGGAGGGAGTGAATGTTGAAGGTGGTGGATGGAGTGCCAATCAAGCGGGCTGCTTTATCCTGAATGGTGTCGAGCTTCTTGAGTGTTGTTGGAGCTGCACTCATCCAGGCAAGTGGAGAGTATTGCATCACACTCCTGACTTGTGCCTTGTAGATGGTGGAAAGGCTTTGGGGAGTCAGGAGGCAAGACACTCGTCGCAGAATTCCCAGCCTCTGGCCTGCTCTTGTAGCCACAGTATTTATATGGCTGGTCCAGTTCAGTTTCTGATCAATGGTAACCCCCAGGATGTTGATAGTGGGGGATTCAGCGATGGTAATGCCATTGAATGTCAAGGGGAGATGGTTAGAGTCTCGCTTGTTGGAGATGGTCATTGCCTGGCACTTGTGTGGTGCGAATGTTACTTGCCACTTGTCAGCTCAAGTCTGAATGTTGTCCAGGTCTTGCTGCATATGGACACTGACTGCGTCAGTATCTGACGAGTCTTGAATGGTGCTGAACAGTGTGCAATCATCAGCGAACATCCCCACTTCTGACCTTATGATGGAGGGAAGGTGATGCGCTATCAATAACTCAAAAGACTGAGATTAAGCGAGTAACTAACAGGCTTTTATTAACAAGAGAATGAAGGTGTGCCTCGAGTGGTCGACCGGTCCAGAATACAGAGGAACTGTGGAACAATCACCTTTATACCTGGACTCGTGGGAGGAGTCAACCGAGGCATGTACAGGCATGTACACAGTGGAATACAAACAGTGGTTTACCACATTCACCCCTTGTTTAAAAATGAGTCCGGCGGGGTGAAGTGTATTAAAAGTTAGTGTATTGTAGTCTCTCCGGAGGTCTTGTCTGCCGCTGTGATCGACGTGGCGACGGCAGGGGTAGTGAAGCTACCGGCGTCGAGTCCCGCGTAGGCTGAGGCACTGGTGTGTAGTCCTCGTGGGTGTCTAGCGGGTCGCGGGGACCAGGCCTGCCGTCTGCTGGATATTGGATCGTTTGGGGGGGGGGGGGGGGGTAGTGGGTTGTGGGTTACTGCGGCCCCCGAGGGTGCGAGGTCTCGTATGGAGACTGTGTCCTCCCGCCCGTCCGGGTACGCAATGTACGCATACTGGGGGTTGGCGTGGAGGAGGTCGACCCTCTCGACCAGGGGGTCCGTTTTATGGGTCCTCACGTGTCTTCTCAGTAGGACCGGCCCTGGGGACGTCAGCCATGGCGGTAGCGATGTCCCCGATGTGGACTTCCTTGGGAAGACAAACATTTTCTCATGAGGGGTGGCGTTAGTGGCAGTGCAGAGCAGTGACCGAATAGAGTGCAGCGCATCGGGGAGCACATCCTGCCAGCGGGAGGTCGGGAGGCCCATAGACTTTAAGGCTAGCAGGGCGGCCTTCCAAACTGTCGCATTCTCTCTTTCCACCTGTCCGTTCCCCCGGGGGTTGTAACTGGTGGTCCTGCTTGTGGCAATACCCCTAGCGAGCAGGAACTGGCGGAGTTCGTCGTTCATGAACAATGAGCCCCGGTCGCTATGGATATAGCTGGGGAAGCCGAACAGGGTGAAGAGGTCGTTCAGACATTTAATGACCGTGGCACTGGTCATGTCCGGGCAGGGGATGGCGAACGGGAAACAGGAGTACTCGTCAATAATGTTGAGGAAGTACACATTGCGGTCGGAGGAGGGGAGAGGCCCTTTAAAATCAACGCTCAGGCGCTCGAAGGGGCGAGTGGCTTTTATCAGGTGAGCCCTGTCTGGTCTATAAAAGTGCGGTTTGCACTCAGCGCAGACTTGGCAGTTCCTGGTCATGGTCCTGACCTCCTCAATGGAGTAAGGCAGGTTGCGGGCCTTGATGAAGTGGAAGAACCTGGTAACCCCCGGGTGGCAGAGGTCATTGTGGAGGGCCCGCAGTCTATTGATCTGCGCGCTGGCGCAGGTGCCACGCGATAGAGCATCCGGGGGTTCATTGAGCTTCCCGGGCCGGTACAAGATCTCGTAATTGTAGGTGGAGAGTTCGATTCTCCACCTCAAGATCTTGTCGTTTTTGATTTTGCCCCTCTGCTTGTTGTTAAACATAAAAGCAACTGAACGCTGGTCAGTGAGCAGGGTAAATCATTTTCCGGCCAGGTAGTGCCTCCAATGACGCACAGCCTCCACAATAGCCTGGGCCTCCTTCTCAACAGCGGAGTGTCTGGTCTCCGGGCCCTGGAGGGTTCGTGAAAAGAAGGCCACGGGTCTCCCCGCCTGATTAAGGGTAGCGGCCAGGGCAAAGTCGGACGCATCGCTTTCCACCTGGAAGGGGATGGATTCGTCCACTGCGTGCATGGTGGCTTTGGCAATGTCTTCCTTGATACGGTGGAAGGCTAAGCGGGCCTCTGCCGTCACGGGAAAGGAGGTGGACTTGATCAGCGGACGGGCCTTGTCTGCATAGTAGGGGACCCACTGGGCGTAATAGGAGAAAAACCCTAGGCACCTCTTCAGGGCCTTGAGGCAGTGGGAGCTCCATAAGGGGACGCATCCGGTCGGGGTCGGGACCGATGACTCCGTTCCACAACACAGCCAAGGATGGCGAGGCGGGTTGTGCGGAATATGCACTTCTCCTTGTTATACGTCAGGTTCAGGAGTTGGGCGGTGCGGAGGAATTTTGAGGTTTGCGTCATGGTCCTGCAAGTCATGGCCGCAGATGGTCACATTGTCCAGATATGGGAAAGTGGCCTGCAATGCCTTTTGATCGACCATCCGGTCCATCTCCCTTTGGAAGACGGAGACCCCGTTGGTGACGCCAAAGGGAACCCTAAGGAAGTGATAGAGGCGGCCGTTTGCCTCAAAGGCAGTATACTGGCGGTCCTCAGGGCGGATAGGGAGCTGGTGGTACGCTGATTTCAGGTCAATGGTCGAGAAGACGCGGTACTGCGCGATCTGGTTGACCATATCAGCTATGCGGGGGAGTGGGTAAGCGTCCAGCAGGGTGTAGCGATTTATTGTCTGGCTGTAGTCGATGACCAGGCGCTGCTTCTCGCCGGTCTTAACGACCACAACCTGGGCTCGCCAGGGGCTGGTGCTGCCCTCAATAATCCCCTCCTTCAGGAGCCGCTCCACTTCGGTTTTAATGAAAACCCTGTCCCCGGCACTGTATCACCTGCTCTTTGTGGCGATGGGCTTACAGTCGGGGGTGAGGTTAGCAAACAGTGGGGGGGTGACTCTTAGGTGTGGAGAGGTTGCACCTGGTGCGCGGCGGGCAATTTGGAAGCTGCTGGCTGCGGACTGTGAGTGGGGGGGGGGGGGGGGGGGGGGGGGGGGAGGGGTCCACCGTACGCCATCGTAACACTTTTAAGGTGGCACTGAAAATCTAACCCCAGTATAACGGCAGCGCAGAGGTGGGGCAGGACCAGAAGTTTAAAATTATCGTACACAGTCCCGTCTACTACGAGTGTCACCACGCAGTAGCCGCCAATGTCCGCCGACTGGGACTCGGAGGCCATAGAAATCCGCTGGTGCGCAGGCAGGACTGGGAGAGAGCAACGCCGCACCGTGTCGGGGTGGATGAAGCTCTCCGTGCTCCCAGAGTCAAAAAGGCAGATTGTTTCGTGACCATTGACCTTAATGTCCATTGTGGACCGGGCCAGTTGGTGCGGTCTCACTTGGTCCAGCGTAACGGAGGCCAGCGTAGGGGTCGGTGTGTCGCTGCGGGTATCAGATGAGGCGGTGTTGGGGGCCTGTTGTGTCCCGGCTGTCGTCCAAGATGCTGGCGTAGTGTCCCTTCTTCCCGCAGCCCGAGCAGATCGCATTTTTCGCCGGGCAGCGCGCTCTGGGGTGTTTGGCCTGGCCACAGAAGTAGCATTTCTGGCCTTGGGGCACTGCTGTCTGGCCTTGGGACACTGCTGCGGTAGTTGGGCCGTTGCTGGGATGTGGCTGGGGTGGCACGGCGCTATGAGACGGTCCTACCGTGTCCCAGGCTGTCGTTCCCCGCGGCGTCCATGGTGCAGAGGAGTAGGCATCCATGCCCCGGTAGGCTGCGTCCAATGATAGTGCGAGTTCAGAGGCCTTGTTGAGATCGAGGTCACTCTGCTCCAACAGTCGCTGTCAGGTGTAATTGGACCTGTGGCCCGCTACAAAAGCGTCCCGGATAAGTTCCTCTGTGTACACGGCGGCCTTTACATCCTTACAACCACAGGCCCGGCCAAGCACAGACAGTACCTGAAGGTATTCCTCGGTCGATTCCCCAGGTTGTTGTTTACGACTCCCCAGGAGGTGCCTGGCGTACACCTCGTTCACTGGGCGCGTGTACTGGTCCTTGAGGAGCTTGATAGCATCCGCGTACGAGGTTGCGTCCTGGATGACCGAGTACACTCGGTGGTTCACTTTGGAGGTCAGGACATCCAGTTTGTCCTCGTCCGATTTGACCGTTGCAGCGGAGGCGATCAGGAATTTTTCAAAACACCTAAGCCAGTGAGTAAACTTGGTGGATGAGTCCGCCTCCCGATGATCTAAGTCCAGGCATGCTGGTGTGAGGATCTTCTCCATTATAAAAATCTTGTTAATAAAATTGATGCGCTATCAATAACTCAAAAGACTGAGATTAAGCGAGTAACTAACAGGCTTTTATTAACAAGAGAATGAAGGTGTGCCTCGAGTGGTCGACCGGTCCAGAATACAGAGGGACTGTGGAGCAGTCACCTTTATACCTGGACTCGTGGGAGGAGTCAGCCGAGGCATGTACAGGCATGTACACAGTGGAATACAAACAGTGGTTTACCACAGAAGGTCATTGATGAAACAGCTGAAGATGGTTGGGCCTAGGCCACTGCCCTGAGGAACTCCTGCAGTGATGTCATGTGATTGAGATGAATGACCTCCAACAACTGCAGCCAACTTCCTTTGTGCTAGGTATGATTCCAACCAATGGAGTGTTTTCCCCTTGATTCCCATTGACTTCAGTTTTGCTAGGGCTCCTTGATG
Organism: Somniosus microcephalus; assembly: GCF_052327205.1. NCBI lineage: Eukaryota > Metazoa > Chordata > Chondrichthyes > Squaliformes > Somniosidae > Somniosus > Somniosus microcephalus. The sequence goes on along the minus strand of NC_141003.1, from coordinate 71,730,158 downwards.
CCACACTCGATCAAATGTTGCCTTGATGTCAAGGGCAGTCACTCTCACCTCACCTCACCTCTCGAGTTCAGCTCTTTTGTCCATGTTTGGACCAAGGCTGTAATGAGGTCAGGAGCCGAGTGGCCCTGGCGGAACCCAAACTGGGCGTCAGTTAGCAGGTTATTGCTGAGTAAGTGCCGCTTGATAACACTGTCGACGACACCTTCCATCACTTTGCTGATGATTGAGAGTAGACTGATGGGACGGTAATTGGCCGGGTCGGATTTGCCCTGCTTTTTGTAGACAGGACATACTTGGGCAATTTCCCACATTGCCGGGTAGATGCCAGTGTCGTAGCTGTACTGGAACAGCTTGGCTAGGGGCGCAGATAGTTCTGGAGCACAAGTCTTCAGTACTATTGCCGGAATGTTGTCAGGGCCTTTGCAGTATCCAGTGTCTTCAGCCGTTTCTTGACATCACGTGGAGTGAACTGAATGGGCTGAAGACTGGCATCAGTGATGCTGGGGACCTCAGGAGGCGGCCGAGATGGATCATCCACTCAGCACTTCTGGCTGAAGATGGTTGCAAATGCTTCAGCCTTGTCTTTTGCACTCACGTGCTGGGCTCCACCATCATTGAGGATGGGGATATTTTTGGAGCCTCCTCCTCCTGTTAACTGTTTAATTGTCCACCACCACTCACGACTGGATGTGGCAGGACTGCAGAGCTTTGATTTGATCCGATGGTTGTGAGATCACTTAGCTGTGTATCGCATGTTGCTTCCGTTGTTTGGCATGCAAGTAGTCCTGTGTTGTAGCCTCACCAAGTTCCATCCCACCATCAAACTCACCATGGACTACTCCTCAGAATCGGTTTAATTCTTGGACACACAAATCTCCATCAAAGACGGACACCTCAGCACTTCACTCTACCGCAAGCCCACGGACAACCTCACGATGCTCCACTTCTCCAGCTTCCACCCTAACCACGTTAAAGAAGCCATCCCCTATGGACAAGCCCTGCGAATACACAGGATCTGCTCAGACGAGGAGGAACGCGATGGACACCTACAGACACTGAAAGACGCCCTCGTAAGAACGGGATATGACGCTCGACTCGTCGATCGACAGTTCCGACGGGCCACAGCGAAAAATCGCATAGACCTCCTCAGAAGACAAACACGGGACACAACCAACAGAGTACCCTTCGTCGTCCAGTACTTCCCTGGAGCGGAGAAACTACGCCATGTTCTTCGCAGCCTTCAACATGTCATCGATGACGATGAACACCTCGCTAAGGCCATCCCCACGCCACCACTACTCGCCTTCAAACAGCCGCCTAACCTCAAACAGACCATCATTCGCAGCAAATTACCCAGCTTTCAGGAGAACAGCGACCACAGCACCACACAACACTGCCACGGCAACCTCTGCAAGACATGCCAGATCATCAACACAGATACCATCATCACACGTGAGGACACCACCCACCAGGTACATGGTACATACTCATGTGACTCGGCCAACGTTGTCTACCTCATACGTTGCAGGAAAGGATGCCCCGGAGCATGGTACATCGGTGAGACCATGCAGACACTGCGACAACGGATGAATGGACACCGCACAACAATCGGCAGGCAGGAGTGTTCCTTCCCAGTCGGGGAACACTTCAGCAGTCAAGGACATTCAGCCTCCGATCTTCGGGTAAGCATTCTCCAAGGCGGCCTTCGAGACACACAACACAAAATCGTCGAGCAGAAACTGATAGCCAAGTTCCGCACTCATGAGGACAGCCTCAACCGGGATCTTGGGTTCATGTCACGCTACATGTAACCCCACCTGACGTAGAGTCATCCAGACTCGAGTCGTCGTTGGCTTGTTCTCTCTACACAGATGCGGCCGGACCTGCTGTGATTTCCAGCAAAAAAAAATTTTTTTTTTTTTTTTTTTAAAATAAAAGTTCTTTGTTTTTCATACAGACCCCAGCATCTGTAACATTTGACCCCTGGTGACCCCACCTCATTGTTCTTTGATGTAATGTTTTCCTGACTGACCTGTTTGGACCCCATCCACACCTTTGATTGCTGTGGTTATCTCTCTGCCGAGGTGGGATAAAGGGCAGTTAGAAAGATTACCTGTAATCATCTGGCAGTGTTCTCTGACTATATATGCTGTGCCTATATGCATCTCTTCACTTCACCTGACGAAGGAGCAGCGCTCCGAAAGCTTGTGATTTCAAATAAAGCTGTTGGACTATAACCTGGTGTTGTGTGACTTCTCACATTTGTCCACCCCAGTCCAACACCGGCATCTCCAGATCATGGACAGATGCATCTGCGACAGGGAGATTGGTGAGGGAAGGAGGGAGGAGGACAGTAGGAGTATGTGTGTGTGCTAGGCCGATGTTGCAGAGCCTGGTCTCCAATCGTCTTGGATCCCCTTGCCATTGGACCAAGCCCTTGCTCTGTCAAGCCCGTGGGGTAGCTGATGTGCAACAGCCACCCCACGTTAAAAGAATTCACGCACAGGCATCTTCCACCCTTTAAAATGAAGTTCGGGACCTGGAACGTCAGGACCCTCATGGACAACCCCAACAGCGGCAGACCGTACTGCTATCGTTGCCCGGGAGCTCAGACCTTTCGACATAGACATCGCCACCCTAAGCGGGGAAGGCCAAGGAGCAAGGCGGTGGTTACACCTTCTTCTGGAAAGGCAAACCTTGGCTTGAGTTTGATCTACTAATCAGAGGAAAAAATCATTTCTAATTCTAAAAAAAATTCTAATTCCAATTCATTAATAAAAAAGAAAAAGACTTGCCTTTATATGGTGTCTTTCACAACCTCATCCCAAAGCGCTTTACAGCCAAAGAAGTACTTTTGAAGTGAAAAGAAAGACTTGCATTTCTGTTAACGTCTTTCACAACTTTAGGACGTCCTAAAATTCTTTACAGCCAATAAAGTACTTTTTGAAGTGTAGTTACTGTTGTAATATAGGAAGCGTGACAGTCAATTTGCGCACAGCAAGGTCCCATAATGTGAAAATGACCGTAACAACTGTTATAGGTATTGGTTGAGGGATAAATATTGGCTAGGGCACCGGAGAGAACTCCCCTGCTATTCTTCAAAATTGTGCCATGGGATCTTTTATATCCACTCGAGAGGGCAGACAGAGCCTCGGTTTAGCATCTCATCCAAAAGATGGAAACTCTGACAATGCAGCACTTCCTCAGTACTGCACTGGAGTTTAAGCCGAGATTTTGTGCCCAAGTCTCTGGAGTGGGACTTGAACCCACAACCGTTTGACTCAGAGGCGAGAGTGCTACCAACTGAGCTAAGGCTAACACCTTGGAAACCAAATAAGGGCAAAAATCACACTTGTCATAGTAAATTACAAAAATAATGGAATTTGTCATGGGATGGAATCTGAGGCAAGTGACCAGCCTTACCCATAAGAAGCAGAAGAGACTGTAATCTGCAAGTGTTTGATTGATAATTCATAAGATTTCAAGGTCACCTGGTCCAAAACTGGATGGGTAGTGCTAACATACTAGAGTGCTCAGTTTGGGAACCAGGCTAAACATAAGTAACAGCCAGATCTCTGGTTCTCACCTGCCATGAAATAAAGGCAACAGCCTGATCCCTGGTTCTCACCTGCCATGAAATTAAGGCAACAGCCTGATCCCTGGAGCTCACCTGCAATGAAATAAAGGGAGTAGCCTGATCCCTGGAGCTCACCTGCCATGAAATAAAGAGAGTAGCCTGATCCCTGGAGCTCACCTGCCATAAAATTAAGGCAATGGCAGGATGCCAGGAGCTCACTCACCTGACCAACAGTTCCAGGAACACAACGTTGCTGGTGCAGCCCAGGAACACCAGGCCAATAGCAAAGCCTGGGTGCATCTTGCCCCTGGTATACGGGTGTGTGAGGGTAAGATACCCCTGCTCGGCCGCCGCTGAACCCCACTCTCTTCCTGCTCCTTCCCCTCCACTCACGGCACAAGAAGCCGACACGTCCACCGCTTTCTCCCTCTCCCTTTCCGATCCTGTCCCGTCCCACTGCGCATAGCCTCACGCGCAATGCGCGCCGGGAGTTGTAGTTCTCCGCCGCGGGGACGCCGTGGGAACCACACGCGCAGTGCATGCCGGGGGTTGTAGTGCACGCACGCCGCGTCGGCGCACTCAAGTTGCCGAGTTTATATTTTAAAGAAAGACTACAGGTCCTAGTAAGCTTTGCGAGCTGTCTTGGGCGCTGTCGTGGCAACAGTGAGTGACTGAAATGTGAAGCCAACTGAAAGGTGAATACACTTCACAAAAAACTATCAATTGTTTTGTTGCTTATGTTTTGGGGGGAGGGAGGCTTTCTTTAATTATAACATTTATTATTTCTTGTGGTAGCAAATTCCACAATCTAACCACTCTCTGGGTAAAGAAGTACCTTCTGAATTCCCTTTTGGATTAATAAGAAATTCAGGAGAAACATCTTTACCCAGAGAGTGGTAATAAGGTCGAACTCGCTACCACAAGGAGTAGTTGAGTAACATAGATGCATAAGGGGAAGTTAGATAAACACATGACGGATAAAGGAATAGAAGGGTCTGTTGATGGGGTTAGATGAAGTAGATGAAGGCTCATGTGGAGCAGTTGGGCCAAATGGCCTGTTTCTGTGCTGTAAACTCGATGTAATTCTCTATGTAAGGTACAAAAGGTTTGGGGGGAAAAATTCAGTATTGCCCCGTTTGGGGCGCCATTATCGGCCGTGCACAAAGCTTAGCGCCTGGTGCTAATTATCGCCTCCGACAGCAAACTTGGCTTTTATCGCCCCTGGAGGTGATTGGAGCGTTAATCAGGCGCTTCACACCTGTCTTAAGGCGCAAAGGCTGAGGAGCGAGGCGCTACCTCAGAGCGCTGGCGAAGCAAGGAAGGGCAAATCAAAATGAACCTGCAAAGTGCTGCTCAGTACTCAAAACTCCTTCACACAGCATTGAATCTTTCCAGAAGTCTCTCTCTCTCTCTCAGAATGCGTGGTGCAAAAATGTCACCGACAAAAAAAGGCAGGAAGTGGTCGCCTTTAAATAGCGCTCCCCCAGTCCCTTTCTGACAGCAAAACGCTCCCCTCAACCTGTCGTTGCTAGCGGCAGGCGTAAGGCAGGGGGCGCCACTAATTATCCGGTCCGGGGCGCTAATGGGGCGTTGTGCACTCGACTGACGTCACGATCTGCCGGCGCAGGAGATTGTGGCGGTAGTGTTTAGCGCCGCCGCAAAATGTCTAGTTAATTTCATGAGCGGCGCAAACATCGCTGCGCCCGGGCGCTAGTTGCTTTGCATCCCAATTGGCGCCCTCTTAAGGCACTAACGGGAGGCGCAAACAACTGAATTTTTCCCCCTTGATGTTTAAATAACTTTTCACATTATTGTTTCTTGGTTGTAACTTTAAAAGGAGTTTTTTTTTAATAGGAACAACAACTTATATTTATATACAAAAGCAAAATACTGCGGATGCTGGAAATCTGAAATAAAAACAGAAAATGCTGGAAATACTCAGCAGGTCAGGCAGCATCTGTGGAGAGAGAAACAGAGTTAATGTTTCAGGTCGATGACCCTTCATCAGAACTGGGAAAAACTGGTGATGGAACAGGTTTTTAAGCAAGTGCAGGGGCAGGGAAAGATGAGGTGCTGTTCCTTGAGCTTACGTTGAACTTCATTCGAACAGTGCAAGAGGCCAAGGACAGTGAGGTCTGAGTGGGAGTGGAGTGGAGAATTAAAGTGACAGGCGACCGGAAGCCTAGTTTTGGATCACCTCAAGTCACCTCAACGTGGGAGGCCAGCCAGGAGTGCGTTGGAACAACAAAGGAGGTGTACTGCAAAAGTAACATTAATTTATTTGAAAGATGCGGCCCTAAAGGGGCACCACAGTAAGGGTCAGATTTTCAGTGTGCTGTGAGGCGGGCTTTCAGGCGTGCGGGGGGCAAAAATCCCGAATTCGGGGGTCCCGACACCATCCCGCTCAAAGCCCGCCTCCACGTAAGTTTCAAGGAAGGCGGGTACCCACCCCGCACTGGGACCCGCCGACCCAAGGCAGGAAGGGATTAGTGCCAATTAACTGCCTGTTAACAGGTAGTTAACAGGCAGTTTTTAGCCTAATCCCTATTTTGAGGGGTGTCGTATGGGATTCCCGACAGCTCCAAACCATGCCAGGTTAGAGCAGGTGGGCCGTCGGGTTGAAGGACTTGGAGGGGTCGCGATGTCGGTGTTCAGGTGAGTGATGGGTGCAAAGGTAAGTGTGTTTGGTGTATCTAAAGTGTGTAAAGAAGTTTTACTTACCTGTGCTTATCTTAACAGCCTTTCTTCCTCTAGGCGTCGGGAGTCCATCACTCAGCCGGAACTGAAAGCTGAGCGGCTGCGATCTGTCAAAAGTGACAGCCTTCAGCTTTCAGTGCCGGTGAGAGTTCTAACTGAGTCTGTATAGAAGGACTCAGGTTAGAACTCAGACTGTCAGTGTTTGACAGCTTCAAACAGCTGTGAAACACTGATATTTCATCTGTCAAAAACTCTTGACAGATGAAATGTCAGTCTGTGATGTCACCTGTTGCCGGGTGGCCCTTAATTGGCCTGCTGGGCGGGCTCAACAAGGTCAATCAAGGGAAAATCGCGTCGTTTGGCCGGACGTTGATGGAGGCGGGACTAAAACCCGAAAGTTGTAGTCCCGCCTCCTTCCCGACAGATTAATGAAAATCCAGCCTTTGGCAAATTTGATTTAATTTGTTCAGAAATATTCAACCACGTCATCACACCACTTATTCGTTATGACGAAAGTAATTAGCAATAAACAGTTTCTCTGGTTGTTCTCCTTCCACAAACAAAAAAAGTTAGCCGAACACTTTCATGTAGACAGTGCCCCTTTTCAGTGTACAGGAAACTCTCTTTTTACCGGCACCTAAATAACCGGAAATCTCTCTTAACCGGCAAAATTCAGGAGTAGGTTCAGGTGAGTTTTACTTCATATTAGTGGCCGTGTAACCGGGGTTCCTGGATCTGTGGCCGTGTAACCGGGGTTCCTGCACCTGTTGCCATGCAACCCGGACGCCTGGATCTGTGGCCGTGTACAGGGCTCTCGTACCTTAGTAAGTATACCTCTCTGTAATCCGGACTTTTTGATCAACCGGCACCACGCCGGTCCCATCGGTACCGGATAAAAAAGAGTTTCCTGTATATGGTTGTAAAACAGAATTGGATTGTGGTCATTTTGGGAAGGCAAGTCTTTTGGAAAAAATGCAAACATATAAATGACATGATAAGAACTAGGAGCAGGAGTAGGCCTGTTCCATCACCAGTTTTTTCCAGTTCTGATGAAGGGTCATCGACCCGAAACATTAACACTGTTTCTCTCTCCACAGATGCTGCCTGACCTGCTGAGTATTTCCAGCATTTTCTGTTTTTATTTTATATTTATATAGCGCCTTTAATGTAGTAAAACGCCCCAAGGTACTTCACAGGAGTATTAAAAGACAGAAAATTTGACACCGAGCCACATAAGGAGAAATTAAGGCAGATGACCAAAAGCTTGGTCAAAGAGGTAGATCTTAAGGAGCGTCTTAAAGGAAGAAAGCGAAGTAGAGAGGCGGAGAGGTTTAGGGAGGGAATTCCAGAGCTTAGGACCTAGGCAACAGAAGGCATGGTCACCAATAGTTGAGCGATTATAATTAGGGATGCTCAAGAGGGCAGAATTAGAGGAGCGCAGATATCTCAGGGGGTTGTGGGGCTGGAGGAGATTACTGCAATAGGGAGGGGCGAGGCCATGGAGGGATTTGAAAACAAGGATGAGAATTTTGAAATTGAGGCGTTGCTTAACCGGGAGCCAATGTAGGTCAGCGAGCACAGGGGTGATAGGTGAACGGGACTTGGTGCAAGTTAGGACACGGGCAGCCTAGTTTTGGATCACCTCAAGTCACCTCAATGTGGGAGGCCAGCCAGGAGTGCGTTGGAACAACAAAGGAGGTGTACTGCAAAAGTAACATTAATTTATTTGGAAGATGTGGCCCTAAAGGGGCACCACAGTAAGTGTTTGGCAAATTTGATTGAATTTGTTCAGAAATATTCAACCACGTCATCACATCACTTATTCGTTATGACGAAAGTAATTAGCAATAAACAGTTTCTCTGGTTGTTCTCCTTCCACCAACAAAAAAAGTTAGCCGAACACTTTCATGTAGACAGTGCCCCTTTTCAGTGTATATGGTTGCAGAACAGAATTGGATTGTGGCCATTTTGGGAAGGCAAGTCTTTTGGAAAAAATGCAAACATATAAATGACATCATAAGAATTAGGAGCAGGAGTAGGCCATACGGCCCCTCGAGCCTGCTCCGCCATTCAATAAGGTCATGGCTGATCTTCGACCTCAACTCCACTTTCCCGTCTGATCCCCATATCCCTTGATTCCCCTAGAGTCCAAAAATCTATCAATCTCAGCCTTGAATATACTCAACGACTCAGCATTCACAGCCCTGTGGGGTAGAGAATTCCAAAGATTCACAACCCTCTGAGTGAAGAAATTCCTCCTCATCTCAGGATAAGGGGTCAGCCATTTCCTGCTCCTAACCATTATCCAGCTAGAAAGCTCACGCACATAGACATTGGGGAGAACAGGAGGAGGGGGTGTCGCAATATTAATCAAGGAGTCAATTACTGCTGTAAGGAGGGATGATATCTTAGCAGGTTCCTCTAATGAGGCCATATGGGTAGAACTTAAAAACAAAAAGGGGGCTAGCACTTTGCTGGGAGTGTACTATAGGCCCCCAAACAGTCAGGGAGAGATAGAGGAACAGATATGTAGTCAAATCTCAGAGAAGTGTAGAAATAATAGGGTAATAATAGTAGGGGATTTCAACTTCCCCAATATTAACTGGGATAGTCAGAGTGTGAAAGGCTTAGAGGGTGCAGAATTCTTAAAGTGCATCCAGGAGAGCTTTTTGAGCCAGCATGTAGAAAGTCCTACAAGAGAAGGGGTGGTACTGGACCTAATTCTAGGGAATGTAGCCAGGCAAGTGGTAGAAGTGTCAGTAGGAGAGCATTTTGGTGACAGTGACCATAATTCGGTGAGATTTAAGGTAGTCATGGAAAAGGACAAAGATGGACCGGAAATAAAGGTTCTAAATTGGGGGAAGGCCGATTTTAATATGATAAGGCAGGATCTGGCCAAAGTGGACTGGGATCAGCTACTTGTAGGAAAATCCACATCAGAGCAGTGGGAGTCTTTCAGAAAGGAAATAGAGAGAGTACAACGCCAACATGTTCCCGTAAAGGTCGCCTCTGAGTCAGAAGGTTGTGGGCTCAAGTCCCATTTCAGTTTTTCAGTCACTAGTTAAATAAATAACCAGTAGTTAACATGGTACTTCAGTACTCCCCCAGTGCAGTACTGAGGGAGCGCTGCATTGTCGGAGGTGCCGCCTTTCGGATGAGACGTTAAACCGAGGCCCCGTCTGCTCGCTCAGGTGGACGTAAAAGATCCCTTGGCACTATTTCGAAGCAGAGTAGGGGAGTTATCCCTGGTGTCCTGGCCAATATTTATCCCTCAACCAACATAACAAAAACGGATTATCTGGTCATTATCTCGCTGTTTGTGGGACATTGCTGTGCGAAAATTGGCTGCCACGTTTCCCACATTACAGCAGTGACTCCACTTCAAAAGTACTTCATTGACTGTAAAGCGCTGTGAGGCGTCCAGTGGTCGTGAAAGGCGCTATATAAATGCAAGTCTTTCTTGCAGCAGTGTCCTGGAGATCAATTCCTGGAGACTCCAGGGCAATCCTAGAGGGTTGCCAACCCTACCTCTGTAGCCCAAGGCCACTGAAACCAATTGTAGCACTCTCACTGCCACCTAGCTAAGATCAGTAAACTCAGATACAACCAGGGTCTTCCTGGTCTAGAAGAATCAAAGGCTGCAATCCCACTGCCTTAACCCACTGAGCCACCGAGGAGCCTGTTACCCGGTTTTCAATCACTGGTTAAATAAATAACCAGTAGTTAACATGGTTCTTCCTTCAGTAAGAAGACAAGAAATTGAAGATTCGTTGAGAATGGCTGGAAGTCTGATTGAACGTCAGTTCGTTGAAGACTGGTGCACTGAAATGGCCATAATTCCTTTCGTCTGGAATGTCCGAACGGAGGGGCCGCACTTCTCTCTTGACATGAAAATGTCTCGTCTGAAAGAGCTCGTGTTTAATTTTATGTTTGGATCAAGAGCCCACAGGTACAGTGTGAAACATTGGTTCCCCGTGGTTATAAAGAAACCTTAATGAATTGCTTTTCAAAGAGTTGGATAAATATCACACCAAGCAGTGGATCTATCCACTAACCAATTGGGGCAAGGGGGGGGGGGCCTCGTTGTTTAGTCCAGTTGCAGAATGTTTTCGTTAATTATAATCTTGGGTCTGATCAATCAGTTAATAAGTAAGGGTTTCTGAGTGTAATTATTTATCTGTGTTTTTATTTTAACCTCACGCTCACCCATCTATTAAGTAATAATTCAATGTAAGGTTAATCCATGTCAATGTAATAGTTTACGTGATGCTCATGCCTCAGTAATTGTGACTGAATACTGAATTTATCTACCTCAGGCTATATGAAGCTGGTGTATATGAAACTTAACAGAACCAGCCACATAAATACTGTGGCAACAAGAGCAGGTCAGAGGCTAGGTATTCTGCAGCGAGTGTCTCACCTCCTGACTCCCCAAAGCCTTTCTACCATCTACAAGGCACAAGTAAGGAGTGTGATGGAATACGCTCCACTTGCCTGGATGAGTGCAGCTCCAACAACACTCAAGAAGCTCGACACCATCCAGGACAAAGCAGCCCGCTTGATTGGCACCCCATTTACCACCTTAAACATTCACTCCCTCCACCACCGGCGTACCGTGGCTGCAGTGTGCACCATCTACAAGTTGCACTGCAGCAACTCGCCAAGGCTTCTTCGACAGCACCTTCCAAACCCGTGAGGCGCATGGGAACACCACCACCTCCAAGTTCCCCTCCAAGTTACACACCACCCTGACTTGGACATATATCGCCGATCCTTCATCGTCACTGGGTCAAAGTCCTGGAACTCCCTCCCTAACAGCACTGTGGGAGTACCTTCACCACACAGATTTCAGCTCACCACCAGCTTTTCAAGGGCAATTAGGGATAGGCAATAAATGCTGGCCTTGCCAGCGACGCCCACATCCCATAAACGAAAAGTTAAAAAAATTTGGTCGAGGCAGAGGGTTGGGAGGTTTAGAAACTTCAGTCTCAGTGGATATAGATTAGCAATCAGCCTGCTTTCTGGGCTGGCCTTTCCTTTGAAAGCTCTCTAAATTGAGCCTTCAGAATGACCAAATTTAAAATGTGTAACACCAATTACTTGTATGAAAATGAATTCCAGGCCTTGTCCTTTTCACAATGTAGGATTCTAAAAATCAACATCTCCTTAAATGAATTGGAAGAGCTGCAGTGTGAGAGCCTGTCTCCCTTTGTGAATCTGCATGAGTTGAATGTGTCACTCAATTCTCTGCGTAGGTAAGTGCCAGTTTAATTGGTGATCTTTAGTAAATTACCAGAATAACTTGGGGCTCATGGGCACTCATTTTTCTGTCTGGGCATCTTATCCTTCTCTTTCCACTGGCTTCCTCTCATTACTCCTACCCTGGCTATTCCCTTCCTGCAGCCAGGAGGTAGCGAAGTGACGGGGTTGTATTTGAGCAACCTGACTTACCATGTTTGTGCTCTAAACTTGCTGGTTTGGTGATGACAGGTTATAACCTCCTGGAGGATGCACATGTTCTATTTCATGAACATTGCAACGCCTTCGTTTTAAACTCATCATCATTGGTCAGCAATCGTCGGAACTCCTGTCACTGTCCTCCACACCTCTTCAAGGCAGGGGCTTGAACCCTGGTGTTGTGCTTGGGACTGATCCACGGTCGCTCTTCCATTGACTTGTTCTGTACTGCAGTTGCGTCACGGCCTGCAGGTTACGGATGCCGTGGCTAATGCAAGGACCCGCCTTTTAATGGCATTTCCTCCATCAAGGGCCCCACTCCCCTCCTCCAGGCGCTCGTCCGCCCGAAGGCATTACCACTTTCTGGAGGTGACCAAGTTACTTATCCCACTGCCTGGCTGTGATGAAATATGCCATTCATCACTCATCTGTATTCTCTGTGTGATTGTGCCTGTGACTGTGGTTTAGTTTCAGTTTCATTTCCCTTACCTCAGTTCCGTTTCCTCACCTTGTATTGTATTGTGTGTAGGGCTCCGCCCATACCTGGCCCCTATGTAAGCAGGCTCAGCGTGCCTCACATCCAGTACTGCAGACCTCTGGATGGAAGACACCTCTCCACTGTGTGTTACCTTCTAAGTTAATAAAAGCCTTGTTTTGTTCCGCTAACATTGAGTCTCGGATTTATTGAGACACATCACTGGCTATGGTTGGCAACTCGAGTTGGACATATTCCTGGAGCTGTCGTCACATGACTGCCTGCCTTCAACTGCCCCGCCCCCACACTCCTACCATTGGTCGCCCAACATGTCCATCCTCATGGAGCACCGCCTTCCCACGTCCAATTGGAAAGTGAATAGGCTCTTCATTACCTGATTGGATGATTTGTGACTGTAAGTTGAACAGCCTTTTTTTCCCCATCTCTGATATTTTTATTACTAATAACCAGTGTTCAAAGATTTAAAAAAAAAAAACTTTTTTAACTTCCCCTATAATTTTTCTCCTGGGTTGCTCATAGCAGTGTCTTTAATGCCTGGAGACTCCAGGGCACTCCTGGAGAGTTGGCAACCCATTGGCTGGCACTCGGTGTTGACCAGTCGCAGGCGGTAAAGTCTGGTGTCATTATGGAAATTGGTGTTAACACCTGACCTGCCACCAGTTTTAACCTCACTACAACTTATTCATGAGCTAACATTGGGACAACAGGACTTGGGCTTTCTGTCTCCCTGCATCTTTCACTCTTCTGAATACTGATACCTTTTCCCATAGTGTATGGTAATCGCATGGACAGGGGAGCATTTTATAGAATATTGTTTGTAGTTTTGTGCACCTTACCTCAAGGTGTTGGAGAGAGTTCAGAGAAGAGCAACTAGAATAGTTATATCGAGAACCTGGAAAAGCTTGCTTTGACTGAAGAAAAAGAAGATGGTGAGACAGGACATGATCCAATATTTAAAACGCTAAAAGGAATGAATAATAAAGATGTAAGCAAGTTATTTTACTTGGACTCTGAGCACTAATCTAGAGGATACAAATACAAATGTACAAGCTTCGAGTAAGACAAAAAAAAATAGAAGCATTCGACTCTCTCAATTGTAGGCCCAAGGGGCGTTAGTGTTTGGGACTAGCCAGGTGGTCCTTCTGATCCTCTACTTCTCCATTGATTCCCCCTGGTCCAGAGGAGTGCCTATGTGGAACAGACTCCTAACAAAAACAGCTGATAGCATGCCATTTAACTCTTTTTAGAAAAAGTGCTGGATGAATATTGGTGTTGGAACTGAATTGAGGGTCAGGGGATAAGTATAGATATAGGTGGTTAAATACTCATTGGTTTCTGTGCAGCTGGGACCATGGCAAAGTCTTCTGTGGCAAGGAGTTAGTTCGGGTTGAATTATGTAACTTACAATGTTAGACTGGGCGCCTAGTGCCTCACTAGATCACCTTGTGGATCAGGGAAGAATTTCACAGAGGATTAACTCCTCAAATGCTTTACTTTCGGTTTAGCAGATCCTGTAGGGGATTAAATAAATTGGGCAAACGGTTTACGGAAAGAGTGGAATTGATGGGCTGAGTGGCAGTTCTCTCCCGCATTGGTGTACCTTTTCTCAAATTGTTAAGAGTTAGTCCACTGGGTCTTCAATTATAAACATGAAGAAAATACACAATAAATGAATGTAAGGAAGGTTTTATTCTCAAATTGTACACAAACAATTGTGTATGAGGGGTTTTGATAGAATAAATAGGGAGAAACTGTTTCACTAGCAGGAGGATCGGTAACTCGAAGACACAGATTTAAGGGAACAACATAAGAAATAGGAGCAGGAGTAGGCCATTTGGCTATTCAATAAGAGGCTATTCTGATAGAGGTCTTTAAAATTATAAAGGGGTCGATAGGGTAGATGTAGAAATGTTTCCACTTGGGAGTCTAAAACTAGGAGTCATAAATATAAGATCGTCACTAATAAATCCAATAAGTAATTCAGGAGGAACCACTTTACCCAGAGAGCAGTGAGAATGTGGAACTCACTACTGCAGGGAGTGGTTGAGACGAATAGTATAGATGCATTTAAGGGGAAGCTAGATAAACACGAAGGAGAAAGGAATAGAAGGATATGCTGATAAGGTGAGATGAAGTAGGGTGGGAGGAGGCTCGTGTGGAGCATAAACACCAGCACGGACCAGTTGGGCCGAATGGCCTGTTTCTGTGCCACAACTTATCTCCTGTTCCAAAGCGCCATATCTGCTGTATATACCATGTACGAAATGCAGAAACCGTATCACTGTTGCTTCCTGTTTGCTGCTTTCTTTTGACAGGACTTCAGAGATGCCAGCTGATTAGCTGACTATTGTCTGTCAGGTTGTCCTGTTGGAAGACCCTGTCTTCCTGGATATACTGCTGAACCCAGAGGTTGGATACTCTCCTGATCCAAGGCTCTGGGTAAATTAGCAAATTCTAAGTGTGACGTAATTAGAAATGATGCATAGGATAGAGTCCTTTTGTTGAAGTATTGGAGCCAGTGTATCGCTTACCCAACCCCCAATGACTGACCCCTTGCTCATTGATGGAGAATGGTGTTCTAAGTCTCTAGAAACATAGAAGATAGGAGCAGGAGTAGGCCATTCGGCCCCTCGAGCCTGCTCCGCCATTCAATGAGATCATGGCTGATTATCCAAATTCAGAACCCTGTCCCTGCCTTCACCCCATATCCCTTGATCCCTTTAGCCTTAAGAAATATATCCAACTCCTTCTTGAATATATTTAATGAACTGGCCTCCACCGCCTTCTGTGGCAGAGAATTCCACAGGTTCACCACTCTGGGCGAAGAAATTCCTCCTCATTTCAGTCCTAAATGGCTTACCCCTTATCCTTAGACCACAACCCCTGGTTCTGGACTCCCCGGCCATCGGAAACATCCTTCCTGCATCTAGTCTGTCCAGGCCTGACAGAATTTTATAGGTTTCGATGAGATCCCCTCTCAATCTTCTAAACTCCAGTGAGTATAAGCCCAATCGACACAATCTCTCCTCATACGTCATTCCTACCATCCCAGGTATCAGCCTGGTGAATCTTCGCTGCACTCCTTCCATGGCAAGAATGTCCTTCCTCAGATAACGTCTCTGGTCACATTGGCACGTGTTTCCCAATGTATATTTGCCTTTCAGCTTGATTGAGCAGTTTTTCATAAAACACAATACAAGGGTGTGTTGGAAAGCTGTGTCAAAATAATGAAACTGTACTAAGGCCGTTTGTAAGACCCATGGTTGGGTGTGTGTGCGCGGTGTCTCTGTCTCAGCTTTGCTTGGTTGGTATCTCTCTCTTCAAAGTCAGAAAGTTGGAAGCCCATGATCTAGGCTCGCTAGTGCTGTATGAGAGAGTACTGCATTGTCAGAAGTTTAGAAGAATGAGAGGGGATCTCATTGAAACTTATAAAATTCTAACAGAACTAGACAGACTAGATGCAGGAAGGATGTTCCCGATGGTGGGGAAGTCCAGAACCAGGGGTCACAGTCTAAGGATAAGGGTAAGCCATTTAGGACTGAGATGAGGAGGAATGTCTTCACCCAGAGAGTGGTGAACCTGTGGAATTCTCTACCACAGAAGGCAGTAGAGGCCAACTTATTAATAAATAAATTCAAGAAGGAGTTAGATATATTTCTTAAGGCTAAAGGGATATAGGGAGAAAGCAGGGACAGGGTACTGAATTTGGATGATCAGCCATGATCGCATTGAATGGCGGAACAGGCTCGAAGGGCCAAATGGCCTACTCCTGCTCCTATCTTCTATGTCTATAAGATCATGACTGATCTTCTACCTCAACTCCACTATCCCCATATCCGTTGATTCCCTTAATATCCAAAAATCTATTGATCTCTGTCTTGAATATACTCAACCACTGAGCCTTCACAACCCTCTGGGGTAGAGAATTCCAAAGATTCACCACCCTCTGAGTGAAGAAATTTCTCCTCATCTCAGTCCTAAATGGCCGACCCCTTATTTTGAGACTGTGACCCCTGGTTCTAGACTCACCAGCCAGGGGAAACATCCTCCCTGCATCTACCCTGTCAAGCCCTGTAAGAATTTTGTATGTTTCAATGAGATCACCTCTCATTCTTCTTAAACTCTAGAGAATATAAGCCAAGTCTACTCAATCTCTCCTCATAGGACAATCCCCCCATCCCAGGAACTGGTCTGGTGAACCTTCGTTGCACTCCCTCTATGGTAAGTATATCCTTCCTTAGGTAAGGAGACCAAAACTGTACACAATACTCCAGGTGTGGTCTCACCAGAGCCCTATATAATTGCAGTAAGATGTCTTTACTCTTATACTCAAATCCTCTTGTAATAAAGGCCAACATGCTATTTGCTTTCCTAATTGCTTACTGTACCTGCATGTTAACGTTCAGTGATTCATGTACAAGGACACCCAGGTCCCTCTGAACACCAACATTTCCCAATCTCTCACCATTTAAAAAATACTCTGCTTTTCTATTTTTCCTACCAAAGTGGGATAACTTCACATTTCTCCACATTATACAGTATTCCATTTGCCATGTTCTTGCCCACTCACTTAGCTTGTCTATACCCCCTTGAAACCTCTTTGCATCCTCCTCACAACTTACATTCCCACCCAGCTTTGTATCATCAGCAAACTTGGATATGTTACATTTGGTCCCCTCATCCAAATCATTGATATGGATTGTGAATAGCTGAGGCCCAAGCACTGATCCTTGCGGTACCCCACTAGTTACAGCCTGCCAACCCGAAAATGACCCGTTTATTCCTGCTCTCTGTTTTCTGTCCATTAACCAATCCTTAATCCATGTTAGTGTATTGCCCCCAATCCCATGAGCCCTAATTTTGTTTAATAACCTCTTGTGTGGCACCTTATCGAATGCCTTCTGAAAATCCAAATACACCACATCCACTGGTTCCCCTTATCTATTCTGCTAGTTACAACCTCAAAAAACTCTCACAGATTCATCAAGCACGACTTCCCTTTCATAAATCCATGTTGACTGCCAATCCTATTATTGGCAAAAGAACGAGAGGGGAGATGAGGAGAATTGTTTTTTATGCAGCGAGTTGTTATGATCTGGAATGCACTGCCTGAAAGTGCGGTGGAAGCAGATTCAATAGTAATTTTCAAAAGGGAATTGGATAAATACATGAAAAGAAAAAAACTGCATGGCTATGGGGAAAGATCATGGGAGTGGGACTAATTGGCTAGCTGGTTCAAAGAACTGGCACTGGCACGATGGGCCGAATGGCCTCCTTCTGTGCTCTATGATTCTATGAATTAGAGTACAAAAAGGGTCTGTTTCAAACAGCAGTGAAAATGGTGACTGAATATATTAACAGCCTCTGCCTGACCTGTGCTGGGGTAGTGTGCCAAGCTAATGGTTTCAGACTGCAGTTATGTCCTGCAAATATACCTGCCTTCCCTCAGTTCAATAAAGGCAGTAGTCGGTTATTACTTAAATGCACCTTTCTCTTAATAATTGCTACACAGTTGGCTTACAAGGACAATCTACGTGCTCCAAGCATTGCCATCTTACACACTCTTTCTCCTCACTAGATGTTTACTGTGTTAAAATCAGGATTCTTCTTATTGCACTCTACCCTTAACTCTCTTTCCCCTGTGACCTCAAACCTGTGTAATTTCTTACCTCCCTGAGTCCAAGTCTACAGGCTTTAAATTGAAGTCAATGGAATTGAATATTGGGCGTATTACAGGCGGCCAATGCAAGACGGATTTCCAAACACGTGTGTTGAAGTTTATTCTCTCTTTCTTTCTATGTGTGTGTGTGTGTGTTTTTTGTTGCAGTATTTCATGGCTCAATGCCTTACCTCACCTGATGGTTTTGAACCTGGCCCACAATGCTATTGAAACTCTCCGAGGGTTAGAAAGCTGCAAGACGCTTGCAGTTCTGGACCTCTCGCACAACCGGATCAGGAGCATTGTCAACCTACCCACTCTCAACAGCCTGACTGAGTTGCACCTCAGCGGCAACAAGGTAGCATTTCAGTGACCGCCCGTCCAGCTGCCTGACATATCGTTGTGTCAGCAAGCTGTGCAACAAAGTCTGTGGCTGTTATTTCTGCCCAGGGAATGCCTCAAAGTCAACTTCCTATCTCTGTAACCTCCTCCAGCCCTACAACCCTCCGAGATCTCTGCGCTCCTCCAATTCTGGCCTTTTGCGTATCCCCGATTTTGATCGCTCCACCATTGGCGGCCATGCCTTCAGCTTCCTAGGCCTTAAGCTCTGGAATTCCCTAAATCTTCGCCTCTCTATCCTCCTTTAAGACGCTCCTTAAAACCTACAAGCATTTGGTCACCTGTCCTAATATTTCCTTATGTGGCTCGGTGTCAAATTTTATTTGATAACACTCCTGTGAAGCGCTTTGGGGCGTTTTACTATGTTAAAGGCGCTATATAATTGCAAGTTGGTGGGAATGTGCAAGAGGCCAGAATTGGAGAAGCACAGAGCTCTCGGAGGGTTGTAGGGCTGGAGGAGGTTACAGTGATAGGTAGGGGCGAGGCCATGGAGGGATTTGAAAACAAGGCTGAGTATTTTAAAATCAAGGTACAGGTCGACAAGATCGAGTGATTGGCGAATGTGAAATGTGTAATATGATCAGGATGTTAACGGTTGCACCTGAGAGAGCATTGGGTAATTGCACTGCGCTGTACTGAAACTTACAATCTAGGAAAAGTTCCAGGTTCTATTCCTGCCCTTGGCCACAATGACAGCGGAGGGCGCCGCAATTGGCTTCAGCCCCTCCAGGTGAGGGAGTGAAAGAATCAGTCAGTCTTCCTCTGATTACTATCCGTTGGCTCCTGTTGCAAAGTGAATGTGTGTCAGCTAAGAATAGGATTAGGCTTGGCTGTGATACTGCCCAAGGTATCATAGCCTGCAAGGCTTGCTGTACAGGTACAGGCATGAAGAATGGCCAATTAGGCAAAGTGTTTGAGGGCTGCATGTGACCATCAATATGTGCCCCAGCATGAGTCAATGTGTTATTCAATAAAATATTCTCTTCCTGTCAGCTAACACTACTGCCTTCTAGTATAGCATCCACCTTGTGAAAACTGAAACACTTCTTGTTTTGTGATACAAAACCACATGGCAATACTTGATGGCCATGGTGATGGGGCCAAAGTGATGGTGGTTAGCATTTTAAGGAAGTCTCTGTAATGTCTTTCTCTTTGCCCTCCCATTCCCCACCTCCTGAATGTACCTGGTTCTGAACATACTTGGGGCACACACACAGCTAACTGCGATGAGGAAGTCATTCAGCCCATCTAGCTCATCTTTGCATGGAAACCTATGGTCCTCCTAACTGCTGTTTGTTTGACTTCCAGAGCTTTGCCTCCGTTACTCTACTCAGCAAACCGTCCCAGTTATTGATCACTCTTTGCACGGGGGAAGAGCTTCTCGGCAATAGTGCTGAACCTACCTTTTTCCAGTTTGTGCCTAGGGGCATAAATATAAGATAATCATTAATATATCCAAAAGGGAATTCAGGAGAAACTTCTTTTCCCAGAGAGTGGTTAGAATGTGGAACTTGCTACCACAAGGAGTAGTTGAGGTGAATAGCATAGATGTATTTAAGGGGATGCTATATAAATACATGAGGGAGAGAGGAATAGTGCTGATAAGGTGAGGTGAAGAGGGGTGGGAGGAGGCTCATGTGGAGCATGGACCAGTTAGTCCGAATAACCTGTTTCTGTGCTGTAACTTCAATGTAATTCAATGTATTTCAATGTAATTCTGTGCAATTCTATGTCTCCCTGTCCTGTGCTGGTGCTGTAATCACAAGGTGATTATTTTGTGTTTTCAATGCGTTTCAGTTGGAGTCCCTGGAAGGCGCTCAGCATGCCCCCCAACTCTGCGAGCTGCACATTCAGGGTAACCGTATCCGCAGCCTACTGCCTCTCTCCTGCTCCCTGGGGCTGTGTGTTCTTGATGCCTCTGACAATGTGATTCTCTCCCTCCCTGACACACTGCATGTTCTTGGAAACCTGAGGAGACTGAAGCAGCTGAGACTCAAAGTAAAGCTATTTATCACCCTTTAGGGTTTTTTTTTCTCACTAATCTTTTTTTTTAGATTCAAATGTCAGGAATTTTGCTGAAGTCCATGGAAATAAAAACTGGGAGAGATGTAAAACGGGCTGCCGACTCGCTATCAGGCAGAACAGGCTCGAGGGGCTGAATAGCCTACTCCCGTTCCCATGTTCCTATCGCCGGTTTACACTATCGCACAAAGTCAAAACTATCTCCAATGACTGTTAACTATCATCCCACAGTAGGAACTCATCTAAGTCAGGCATCATAGATAGGCCAGGCATCTATCTACAGTAGCTGTTACCTGCATATGTGGTTGTTAAAACAAAATGGCTGTGCGTGTTAATGCTTCTTCACATCGGTAGCGTTGTCAGGTGGGGATGTTTCAATCTTCCCACAAGGAGTGTGTCATTTCCCCACTCCCCGCCCCCACTCCCCCAGCAGCAGCAGAGGCCTAGGAGCAGGCTGCCTACTTACTGACTTATCTAGGGACCAGTGGGTGGTCTGGAATGGCCTAGATGGGGAGGGGAGGGGAGGAGAAATGAAAAATAAATTTATTAAAAAAGGGAAAGAAAAAAGGTCCTGAATGTGTTCACTGCATAACGCAATCTTGAATTTAATTACGGTTTGCCGACTTACAAAGTAAGCCTTTTCCAATGAACCTATAAGAAGATGCTGGCTTGTCCCAGTGTCATCGAACAAAATAACAACAAATAAAAGTGCCCCCTTTTAGAGGGGCACAACTAATAAAGGACTAAACCATAAAACAAAGGAAATTTAGAACTTAAATAATACTATCACCCGTGTCCAATCAACACTCCAGCCCCTGCGGTGCCCACCGGTGGCGAAAGGTCTCAAGTGGACCGGTGGACACCACATGCTCCTTCTCCAGGGCCACCCAGGCACGGACAAGACTGCGGAAGAGAGGCAGGCAGCCGGAGCGACCACCCCCTCGGGTCGCATCCAACCTGGCCCTGAGTTTTGTGGTAGGCTCATATTTCAAGTTTTGCCACAATTTATTTTGTCGATAATTTGTCTTACAAATCCCTGACCCTGTGCTGTAATGAT
Source organism: Somniosus microcephalus (assembly GCF_052327205.1). Classification (NCBI taxonomy): domain Eukaryota; kingdom Metazoa; phylum Chordata; class Chondrichthyes; order Squaliformes; family Somniosidae; genus Somniosus; species Somniosus microcephalus. The sequence goes on along the minus strand of NC_141003.1, from coordinate 71,708,794 downwards.
CTGTTGGGAACAAATATCTGTGAGTCACACTAACTGTTAATGATGAGAAGATGTTACACTGAGGCTCCCCATTCACCATAAACTTGTGGATTAACCACTTGCACAACAGGTGTCAGATAGAGTGTGATCTTCATACTCTGCTTAAGCTGGAAAGATACTGAGAAATATGGATCCAGTATGTATACAAGAAGAGCCCGCTCAGCAGCAACTCAGCACACCCCCAACAGAGCAAGGGACTAGCTGAGATGAAAAGAGAAGGCTGAGCAATGATAGAGGTCTGTAAATTTATGATGGTGTTTGATAGGGTAGACATAGAGAAAATATTTCCGCTTGTGAGGAAATCCCAAAACTGTGGGTCATAAGTATAAGATCTTGCTGTGGCATGAAGGAGCCCTAGTAAAACTGAAGTCAATGGGAATTGGGGGGAAAACTCTCCATTGGCTGGAGTCATACCTAGCACAAAGGAAGATGGTTGTGGTGGTTGAATGTCAGTCATCACAGCCCCAGGACATCGCTGCAGGAGCTCCTCAGGGCAGTGTCCTAGGCCCAACTGTCTTCAGCTGCTTCATCAATGACCTTCCCGCCAACATAAGGTCAGAAATGGAGATGTTCACTGATGACTGCACAGTGTTCAGTGCCATTCACAACTCCTCAGATAATGAAGCAGTCCATGCCCACATGCAACAAGACCTGGACGACGTTCAGGCTTGTGCAGATAAGTGGCAGGTAACATTTGCGCCACAGAAGTACCAGGCAATGATTATCTCCAACAAGCAAGAGTCTAACCACCACCCCTTGACATTCAATGGCATTACCATCACCGAATCCCCTACCATCAACACCCTGGGGGTCACCATTGACCAGAAACTTAACTGGATCAGCTCCATAAATACGGTGGCAACAAAAGCAGGTCAGAGGCTAGGTATTCTGCGGTGAGTGTCTCAGCTCCTGACTCCCCAAAGCCTTTCTACCATATACAAGGCACAAGTAAGGAGTGTGATGGAATACGCTCCACTTGCTTGGATGAGTGCAGCTCCAATAACACTCAAGAAGCTCGACACCATCCAGGACAAAGCAGCCCACTTGATTGGCACGGGGTTAGATGAAGAAGGGTGGGAGGCGGGTGGTGTGGAGCATAAACCCCGGCATAGACCAGTTGGGTCGAATGGCCTGTTTCTGTGCTGTAAATGTTATGTAATCTATGAAAGTGAAGGTGGGAGTTCATCACCTCCCCCCTCTTACAGGAATGAGTGACACAACACAATGACAGACAAGGTAAGGTAGCACCTGTGCAAGTCTACCTAACTTGCCCTGCCCCCTTCGGCATGGCCTCTATCAGTGAACGTACCTGCAGATACTACATAAGCGAAATGACAACCGCACCAACACATAAGCCCTGTGAAATTCAGATTTTCTTCTGAAACCACGCTGCAACAATAAGTGTCTGACATATTTTTAATTTCTTGCTTAGGGCAATCCCTTAACCCGAGACAATCGCTACAGCACTGCTGTCCGGCAATCCACGGCAGTTGAAATTCTGGACAATGTCCTCCTCAGAGATCGGTCCACGCATGGGTCGATGTTTGCACCACATGCAGACGTACGAGGGCAGACGAAGGAGGACCTGAAAGAGATTGCACGGGTGGCATTCCAGAACAAAGTCCAGGAGAAACAAAGGGAAACTGGTAGTGCCATACATTACCTTCACAGCAGGATACTGTAAGTAAACATTTGTACTTCAACCGTAGTCCTTTGTTGACGCTCTTGCTCTCGCTATTTTTTCTGATTGCAAATGAAACTCCCCCATCCCTGAATATGGCTCCAAGAAGTTGACTTACCTCTTTTGTACCAAACAATTCTTTTCTGCTCAGAAACTTTTAACTCTCTATAAAGTCAAAGTCCATCAGTGACTGGAATAATGAACGCATGTCTTGGGAGGCTCTTCAAGCACCTCTCTTGGACTCATAGACGGTTATTTTCTCACCTCTAGCCTTCAAAGTCTGTCATAGTCTGACTTCATTTTATTACTACCACTAAGGTCATTGCTTCTCTGAACTTTCTCCTCTTGTTTCACCTAATCTCCAAATACACATTCTCCCTGCATTGTCATTGTGTTGAAATCAATATTCATTGCATCAACTCGAACTCATTCTTTATGAGGACTTCAAAATTACATAGGGCTAGAAATTCGTTCTAGCCAAGAAATGGGCTGTCCTTAGACTTAAAACGGTTAGGTAGCGCCAGTTGAAAATCATCTAGACTGCACGCAAAATGCATCCTCACTCCTCATTAAAATGATTGCAGTCATGATTCTCATCTAAAAACCCAAGCTCATTGGCGTTACACTGAAAAGCTGGACCAATATTGGGGGCTGTCTAATTACAAGTCATGATTGCCACAGGCTTTTTTCACTACTTAAAGGGGAGGTTCATTGATGCTGCAGCACCTCGTTCTCAGCATTGTTGGGTGTGCAGCTGCTCCAACAATCATAAGACGAAGGACAAGGAGAAGGATCAGTTACTAACAAATCCTGATGGCAGATCGCCGCCCCAGGGAGAGAGGCCGGAGGTTTTCCGATGAAGTTTTGGAGGCATTGGTTTTAAGCGAGTCTGCCGGACTACGTGGAGGAAGGTGACACACCACGTCTTGGGCAGTACTGTGGTCCCCAGAACCCACACACAGTGCAGGAAGGAGTTTAACGCGCTCACATGGGTGATCAGGGTGAGTGAAGGCTTCAAGAAATGCTACTTACCACCACTGCTCAATGCACCACACCTCCAGCACTCACCCACCAACAATCTCTACCTAGCAACACTCACACCCACATCTCACAACTCGCACACAATGACAGCTATTCAACTATGGCATGCACAAGGGTCATTAGTTATTAGAATTCATGCGATATATGTGATATGTTTATAGATAAAGTTATTAATTGTGTTTGGAATATTTTGTGGTCTCTCATTTCACCTTTGCACCCAGGAGGATGCTGTGATATGGCGTGAGACAGGGATGGTATGATGGAGATGTGGTGAGCTACGGGGATCTGGGGTTTCATTCATGCGAATCGAAGTCTGATGAGACGGTCACGGACAGCCCATCCAGAAGGCCGATTGTCTCACTGCCTCCGCTCCCTCCGCCGTAGATCCTGGAGGGCGAGGTCCACTGCCAGTAGAGCTCCCATAACTTTTAGCAAGTGTTGTAGGTTGAAGCTTTTCAGAAATAATTATGGAGTTTTGTACTTGTCACAACACTCCCTGATACCAAAAGAACCTTGGAATGAATAAAGAAAACTCTTCCTGTAGCAGGAAGTAGCACACAGCCACTCAAACTTCAAAAACCTGTCAGATCCAAGTGATTGGTGCGGATCCCTTTAAATAGCGTTGCTGGAGCTGGCTTCCTGCTGCTGCACACCACCCCAGCCTGTCGTTGCTTTCTCCAGCCGGTAAGTTCAGTGGCCAAAACGAAATTGGGAGATTGGGCGTCAAGTGAGAGTTGCACACTCGCCGACGTCATGATCTCCGTGACTGCGATGTCCCTGGTGATCGAATTTACCGGCAGCGCTACCGGCTAGACGGATATGGTGTGCGGCGCTGGAACTGCCATCAGCTGGCTGTAGAGCTCGGAATGGCGTTTTAGTGCCATCTCGTGGCGCTAACGTGTGGTGCTAAACACACGAATTTCTAGCCCATAAAGTTTACAGCACAGAAATAGGCCATTCGGCTCAACTGGTCTATGCCGGCATTTATGCTTTAAATGAGCCTCCTCCCGCCCCTCTTCATCTAACCCTATCAGCATACCCTTCTATTCCTTTCTCCCTCGTGTGTTTATCTAGCTTCCCCTTAAATGCATCTATGCTATTCGCCTCAACTACTCCTTGTGGTAGCGAGTTCCACATTCTTATGACTCTTTGAGAAAAGAAGTTTCTCCTGAATTCCCCATTGGATTTATTAGTGACTATCTTATAGTTATGACCCCTAGTTTTGGTTTCCTGCATAAGTGGAAACATCTTCTCTACCTCTGCCCTATCAAACTCCTTCATAAATTTAATTGTGGAACTGTGGAACACCTCACTTCCCTCAGTTTTCCCTTTCTTCCACAATATACAGGCTTTTAAAACCCAAGTTTGTTTTCCCCTATCTCTTGATCTACCTTGTCTTCTTGCTTAATCTTTTCTTACTTCATAGTATCGTGAACTGTGGGCCTTGGCTCTTTTTCTAGGTTTCTTATTAATGTTTTTTTAAAATTCGCTTATGGGATGTGGGTGTCGCTGGCAAAGCCAGCATTTATTGCCCATCCCTAATTGCCCTTGAGAAGGTGGTGAGCTGCCTTCTTGAACCGCTGCAGTCCATGTGGTGAAGGTACTCCCACAGTGCTGTTAGGTAGGGAGTTCCAGGACTTTGACCCAGCGACAATGAAAGATCGGCAATATACTTCTAAATCAGAATAGTGTGTGACTTGGAGAGGAACTTGGAGGTGGTGGTGTTCCCATGCGCCTGCTGCCCTTGTCCTTCTAGGTGGAAGAGGTCGCAGGCTTGGGAGGTGCTGCCGAAGAAGCCTTGGCGAGTTGCTGCAGTGCATCTTGTAGATGGTACACACTGCAGCCACGGTACGCCGGTGGTGGAGGGAGTGAATGTTTAAAGTGCTGGATGGGGTGCCAATCAAACACGCTGCTTTTTCCTGGATGGTGTTGAGCTTCTTGAGTGTTGTTGGAGCTGCACTCATCCAGGCAAGTGGAGAGTATTCCATCACACTCCTTACTTGTGCCTTGTAGATGGTGGAAAGGCTTTGGGGAGTCAGGAGATGAGACTCTCGCCGCAGAATACCTAGCCTAACCTGACCTGCTCTTATTGCCACAGTATTTATGTGGCTGGTCCAGTTATGTTTCTGGTCAATGGTGACCCCCAGGATGTTGATGGTGGGGGATTCGGCGATGGTAATGCCGTTAAATGTCAAGGGGAGGTGGTTAGACTCTCGCTTGTTGGAGATAGTCATTGCCTGGCACTTCTGTGGCGCGAATGTTACCTGCCACTTATCAACCCAAGCCTGAATGTCATCCAGGTCTTGTTGCATGCGGGCATGGACTGCTTCATTATCTGAGGAGTTGTGAATGGCGCTGAACAATGTGCAGTCATCAGTGAACATCCCCACTTCTGACCTTATGTTGGAGGGAAGGTCATTGATGAAGCAACTGAAGATGGTTGGGCATAGGACACTGCCCTGAGAAACTCCTGCAGCGATGTCCTGGGGCTTTGATGATTGACCTTCAACCACCACAACCAACTTCCTTTGTGCTAGGTATGACTCCAGCCAGTGGAGCCTTTTCCCCCTGATTCCCATTTACTTCAGTTTTACTAGAGCTCCTTGATGCCACACTCGGTCAAATGCTGCCTTGATGTCAAGGGCAGTCACTCTCACCTCACCTCTGGAATTCAGCTCCTTTGTCCATGTTTGGACCAAGGCTATAATGAGGTCAGGAGCCGAGTGGTCTTGGCGGAACCCAAACTGGGCATCAGTGAGCAGGTTATTGGTGAGTAAGTGCCGCTTGATAGCACTGTCGATGACACCTTCCATCATTTTGCTGATGATTGAGAGTAGACTGATGGGGCGGTAATTGGCCGGGTTGGATTTGTCCTGCTTTTTGTGGACAGGACATACCTGGGCAGTTTTCCACATTGTCGGATAGATGCCAATGTTGTAGCTTTACTGGAACAACTTGGCTAGAGGCGCAGCTAGTTCTGGAGCACAAGTCTTCAGCACGATAGCTGGGATGTTGTCAGGGCCCATAGCCTTTGCTGCATCCAGTGCGCTCAGCCGTTAATATCGGGAAGGTTTTGAACAGACTCAACTCCTGGAACAGCCCACTCCAAGCACTGGGCTCAAGCAATGCAACTTTAGTTGTAAGGGAAAGTTCACAGAGTAACATGATGGAAAATTTTAAGAAAGAAACAAAATAAAAAATAATTTGCAGCACTTGTCACATCACCATGTCACCAATTGCTTCATTACACCCTCCTCTAAGTGCAAATCCGCTCATCCCTTTGTTAAGTTGCCCGTAACATTGTTCATGAGAGTTGATGGTGATTCAATGGGATGAGCGTATTTGCACTCAGAGGAAATAGCTAACCAATGAAGCGGGTGCTGGGAGTGCAGGGGGGAAGTGGGGGAGGTGGCGGGGAAGGGTGGCTGAGTTAAAGCATCCGTCAAGACTGGGATTCAAACCTTAGTTCCAGACATGGGAACTGAATTATAAACAGAAAATGCTACAAATTTGGAGCAGGTCATTTGGTTTCTGAAAGAGAAAAGGCAGATTAATGTTCCTGATTCAACCGTTATCTTTTAGATGCTGATTGGTTTGCTGCCATTTTCTATTTTTACCTCAGCTTTCTGGCATTTCTCGGTCTCTTTCTGTACTTTCATTGTACGGCTGTCAGAGTGTTCCTGAATCAGGTCTACTACACTCACAGTAGTTTTTGTGTTTTAAGTTTGTATGTGTATATATAAAAATCCTCAGGGGAAAAATTCGGTTGCTTTGCTCCTCCCGGAGGGCACTAATGGGGCGCAAAGCAACTAGCGCCCGGGCGCGGCGATGTTTGCGCCGCTCGCAAAATTGACCAGACATTTTGCGCCGGCACTAAACACTACCGCCACGATCTCCTGCGCCGGCAGATCGTGACGTCAGTCAAGCGTGCAACGCCCCGGTAGCGCCACGGACTGGATATTGAGTGGCGCCCTCTGCCTTACCGCCTGCCATTAGCAACGACAGGTTGAGGGGAGCGTTTTGCAGTCGGGAAGGGACTGGGGGAGCGCTATTTAAAAGCGACTACTTCCTGCCTTTTTTTGTCAGCGACATTTTTGCACCACGCATTCTGACAGAGAGACTTCTGGAGCGATTCAACGCTGTGTGAAGGAGGTTTGGGTACTGAGCAGAACTTTACAGGTTCATTTTGATTTGACCTTCCTTGCATCGATTTAGAAGAGACTATGGGGGCTGCACTCTGAGCTCTTTCCCTGGGGCTCTCCATTGTTCTTTCCAGCAGATTTGATGTACAGGTCTCTCCAGGCCGAGATTCAAGGCTGCAATGAGCAGCATGTGGATGGAGAGCAAGATCGACCCTCCCCTTTAAGAACTGGCCGGCGCCAGTGTGTCTGTGTTCCATTGCTGACCGACACCACATGAGCTTCGCCAGCGCTCTGAGGTAGCGCCTCGCTCCTCGGCGTTAGCGCCTTAAGAGAGGTGTGTAGCGCCTGATTTAACGCTCCAATCACCTCGAGGGCCGATAGGAGCCAAGTTTGTAGTCGGAGGCGATAATTAGTGGCAGGCGCTAAACTTTGCGCCCGGCTGATAATTGTGCCCCAAACGGGGCGATACCGAATTTCTCACCCCTAATCTTTTTCTCCATTTTCCCACCAATCCTTTCCTGAAGATAGTGATCCACTGATACTTTGCTAAGTTGTGAGCCCAATGAGTGTTTGTAGCTAAACCCACTTCTGTTCTCCCCTGAGATCCACATATATAAACTTATAGAAATTAGGAGAGGAATGCGGGTCTGTCTTCCTCTCTGTAACCAAGGGACACTGAGGCCAGTTTTAGCACTTCAACTGGTGAGATCGGGTAACTGAGCACTGACTGGGAAATAAACTTGAGACCTGCCTGGACCGGGCTGCTCCACTGCATTTAATCGCAGAACTTTTTTCTTCTTTTCAAAGGACTTTATTGCTATTATTATATGGAAAAGAACCAGAGGGGAAATGAGGAGTTTTTTTCTACGCAGTGAGCTATCATGATCTGGAATGCACTGCCTGAAAGCACTCCAGAGACTTGATCACAAAAATCTAGGCTGACACTCCAGTGCAGTGCTGAGGGAGTGCTGCACTGTCGGGGGTGCCGTCTTTCAGATGAGATGTTAAACCGAGGCCCCGTCTGCCCTCTCAGGTGAACATAAAAGATCTCATGGCACTATTTCGAAGATGAGCAGGGGAGTTATCCCTGGTGTCCTGGCCAATATTTATCCCTCATTCAACGTCACTTAAAAAAAAAACCAGATTATCTGGTCATTATCACATTGCTGTTTGTGGGAGCTTGTTGTCCACAAATTGGCTGCTGCATTTCCTATATTACAACAGTGACAACACTTCAAAAACGTACTTAATTGGCTGTAAAGTGCTTCGGGTCATCCTGAGGTAATAAAAGACGCAATATAAATGTAAGACCCATCATAGCCCATCCGTGCAATAATAACCTACAGTCCCCCATCACACCATCTATCTCTTATATGGATTCCTGGATGTTTGCCTCCTCAACCCTACCCATTCCAATGTGTGAAGAGCTTTAGTCCAAAATTTCAGTTTTAAATCTGCACCACTCTGTGTTGGCATGCCACTGCCCTATGCTCCACCTTTCTAAACCCATATTGATGCACTTCACAGGAGCCTTCAAGAAGAACAGCAGGAATACGAAGACCACTTAACAGCGGAGTTGGAAGCGTACAACAGGTACCTGGAGCAGACGTAGTCCCAATTCCTTCAATGACTTGAAGCGAATAACTTAATTGCAAAAATCATTAATAATTCTATTTATGAATAAAAACTGTAGTTATTTTTTAACTGTAACAAGTTTATTGTACATTGGAGGACATTCAAAGGTGACAGTAACCTCCAGGGCACTTAATAGGATTCAATTGGATTTCTCTTTGGATCCTTTAATAGGATTCTTATTTAAACAACCCCCTCCCACCCACTTCCTTTCCTGAAGAAACTGGGGGCAATTTTAACCTAACCCGCTGGGCAGGCAACCAATGGGACCTGATTGTCTTCCCATTTTACACCCAGCCTGATTTGACTTTAGGTTAGGTTGCAATTACCCCCACTGACCCATACTAGGGTATGGTTCCATGGATGAAACAATAGTCTTGCAGATTTTGACTGGGCTGTATGGCAATCCTCTCCCTGATCAGTCCAAGCAACATATTTGCTGCTTCAAAATGTAGTAGGTGTGTTCCACTGTAACCCTGGTGGCTATGTGGACTACATTGTGCTCTTACTTTACGGTAGCACTCTCACCCCTGAGCTCCGCTCATAAAACCCGCTCCAGTAAATATCGGGGCCTACCATTCCACACAGTATTTAATCATCTCCATCTGTACTTATCCCTAGATATTCATCCAGCTCTTCTTGTTAAATTGGCATGCCATCAATTGGTTTACTGTAGTTGGAACTCTATTCTACATATTCACTACTCTGGGAAAAGGATCATTTTCATCCCAAGTCTTGCTTCAGGTTTGTTGATGTTCTATTCATTGATGCTGGGATTGTCTATTTCAGCATGTATCAGAAAATTTTGCCTTTCCAGCCCACAATCTTCAAGCAATGAATGTTAATAGTTGGAAAATCATGAGCTGGAGATGCTGGATTTTCCGATAAGTTCTCCAGTTTGGTCAGGTCTCTGAATGGACAATTTCCTTGCCTTCGCTTCCCCTGATTCTATCTCTCCCAGGAGCACTGAGGTGGAAAATCCCAGCACATGGTTTCTAGTCATAGGAACAGGAGTAGGCTGGTCAGCTCCTCAAGCCTGCTCCGCCATTCAATTAGACCATGGCTGATCTGTACCTCAACTCCATTGGCCCACCTTTGCTCCAAACCCCTTGATACCCTTACCCAACAAAAATATATCAATCTCAGTCTACCTTCACAGTCCCAAGTTACTTATCTCTGCCTTATCTGTTGCACTCAGCATTTCACAAACCTAGGTCATACCCCCTCTAAATCTTCTTTTCTCCAGTGAAAACAAGTTCAGTTCTGTGAGTCTTTCCTTATAACTAAGAGTCTTTGGTCCCAGCCTCATTCTTGTTCTTCTTCTCTAGACTCTTTCCAATGCAACAATATCCTTCTGAGGACAGGTATTGTTCATTTGGACTAGGAACCAGGTGGAGATGGCCCTTATAAGAGAGAAGGCTTGCACTCATTAGTCTGGTAGGATTCTAACGCTCACCATGTTCCAGATGTGAGCTCACCGATGATCTATGTAAGGATTTTGTTTTTGACGAAATGTGTAGCAGAAATAAAACAAATTCCCTGACTTCTTCCTCTCAGGTATTTGGACGCTATTCCCGCTGAAGATTATCAGAGCATTGATTCCGAGAAGATCCCCAGTGCCCTGGAGAGATACATGTTCACCAAGTTCTGGGAGAGATGGGATCAGGGGAAGCGAAGGCAAGGAAATCGTCCATTCAGAGACCTGACCAAACCAGAAGAGGTAAGGCCCAGCCTTAGGGCCGGCAATCTTTAGCCGGGGGCAGCCAGTTTACTTTTTATTTCCTCCCAGTAAACTTTGCTAGATATATTTATCATCAAAAAAACAATAGTGTCAAGTGAATGTATTTGATTTGTACAGTTGCACATTGATTCCCTGTTTATACCCTCCAGGGGTAATTTAGTGAGGTCCAACCCTCCTCACATGGAGTCGGCACCAATTGAAACTTCTCGGTCATTCAATAAGATCATGGCTGATCCGAGAGAGGCGGAGAGGCTTAGGAAGGGAATTCCAGAGCCTAGGGCCCAGCCAGCTGAAGGCACGGCCTCCAATGGTGGAGCGATTAAAATCGGGGATGCGCAAAAGGCCAGAATTGGAGGAGCGCAGAGATCTCGGAGGGTTGTAGGGCTGGAGGAGGTTACAAAGATAGGGAGGGGCGAGGCCATGGAGGGATTTGAAAACAAGGATGAGAATTTTAAAATCAAAGCGTTGCCTGACCAGGAGCCAATGTAGGTCAGTGAGCACAGGGGTGATGGGTGAATGGGACTTGGTGCAGATTAGGGGACTTGGTGCAGAGTTTTGGATGAGTTCACGTTTACGGAGGGTCTATGGTGGTTATGCCAGTAGGACAAGGCAGCACAGGGTCAAAGTACTGAGAGACAAATTTAGGAAAGATGTCTGGCGGTTCATGCAAATTGTGGTCGGTACTTGGAATGGATTCTGCGTGGGATAGTTCGGGATAAAACCTTGGACTTATTTAAAAGACTTTTGGATGGTGTGTTGGACGGATTGTAGGCTTTTCTCGATGACTGAGATTGCAAGGGCTGATATTCCTCATTCTTCTGATCTAATTTTCTTCACATGTCCGAGCTGAGACCTTTCACCTGCTGGGAGTTGTACCTATATTGGCGCTGTGTTGGTGCTGCACATTCTTGCCTTTACCTGTATATTTTCTGTTACTGGAATTTAATAAAAGGCTAATTAGTTACATTATTTCAACTGGAATATTTATTACCTTCAAAAGTTGTGCTGACAGACCCTGAGGCCCTCAGTACTTATGAACTTTCTAAGGAATGAGCACAAATGAGGGTCAAATCTCCTTAGCTCACACAGAAATGAGGAGGAATTTCTTCACCCAGAGAGTGGTGAACCTGTGGAATTCTCTACCACAGAAGGCAATAGAGGCCAATTCATTAAATATATTTAAGAAGGAGTTGGATATATTTCTTAAGGCTAAAGGGATCAAGGGGTATGGGGAGAAAGCAGGGACCGGGTACTGAAATTGGATGATCAGCAATGATTGCATTGAATGGCGGAGCAGGCTCGATTGGCCGAATGGCCTACTCCTGCTCCTATCTTCTATGTTTCTATGAAATAGCCTGGGGACTGGGCCAGTGACATAGCCTGGGGACTGGGCCAGTGACATAGCCTGGGGACTGGGCCAGTGACATAGCCTGGGGTCTGGGCCAGTGACATAGCCTGGGGACTATTGAGCATTGTCATAAAATTGTCTGACCTGAAATTGTAGACTTGGGGCAGTCCTGGTCTCACACCATTCACCTTCACTGTTGACTGGTGTAAAGCAAGGCATTTACAGTCAGTGTCATTGCCTAATCTGCTCTTTCAAAGGTTTTAATTGTTACAGCTACAGAACAGCCACCAGAGGTCAGAGGTTGGTTGGGAACTGCTGCAGTCACGGAACTCAACGTGGCAAAGTGTCTCTTGTCATGTCAAAAATGTTCCGCCTTCATGCTTTTTTCTAATTATGACTACTATGCCCCCCCATGTCAAATGGTGCCAAAGGCTTGGCATTAAACTCTCATATTAGACGAACACAAGTACTGTACTGTCACAAAATACGCTGCATGTCATTGGATTTTTTTTCTGAGGATTTCTGTGCTCATCAAGGTGAGAGTTGCCCATGAGACACTGTTCCCATTTTGGGCATTAGCATCAAGCACTTCCAGGTCATACAGTGAAGTACAGAAAAAAGTTTCTGCTACATTCCCTGAACAAGGTGCCCCAGTCCCTAATCTCAGAAGAACCCCTACGGCACCAGGTTTGATATTTCCACCATCCTTGTGGCATCTCTGAGTGAGATTATCAATTAGTGCCGAGCAGGAGAAGTTGTGTGCTCTGGGCTGGTGCTCACTCGGAACTGGGTTGAGACTGCCCAAAGTCGGATAAACCCACTATCTGCTGCAGGTTAACATTGCTTTGCAATCTCACTCGGAGAGTGAAAGAAAACACTGCACTCAAGCAGTAGGGGGGCATTCCATTGGATTTTGGAATTATGGCGGGTTGTTAGCTTAGATCAAAAGGCACCTTTAGTCTGCGCTGAGCTTAGGAGTGCTCGATGGGAACTGTCCTGTTCCCAGCACTAACATACCAGATCGCAATGAGCACATAAGAAGAGACTTTTCACCGTGAGTCTTTAATAATAAAAAAAATTGGCAACGACTAGAATTTTTGTAGCTTGCAACATTACAGGTACTTTACTGTGAAAATATATCACTTGTCCCCTGAGGCACAGGACTGTGTCTGAAACGTTTCCAAAAATAGTGTCCATCAATATACCGATTATTGCCCAGGTGCACACAGGAATTTAACACGCGGTAGGAAATTAATTGTTTAGGAATTTGCAGATATGTTATCTAGGAATAAACTCCATTCTTTATATTTGTAATATAATTTTACAAATTTTAAAATGGTTTGCATAACTCCAATAAATTAGAGAGTGTTTGTTCATAACTTGCTGCTGGTGTATTGAAACACTAAAGGCCATTGTGCCCAAGAAGCATGGTTGCTTTTTCATAGATCAATCCCACCTATCCAGCCTCTTACCATATCCCTAAATCCTTCCTCTCTCTAAAAGACTGCTTACTGTCTCTGGAACCCATTTCTCACTTACCTTCTTAGAAAGAAAGGAAGTCTTGCATTTCTATAGCGCCTTTCATGACCTCAGGACACCCAAAAGTGCTTTACAGCCAATGAAGCACTTTCGAAGTGTAGTCACTGTTATAATGTAGGAAACGCGGCAGCCAATATCTGCACAGCGTGGTCCTACAAACAGCAATGAGGTTAGGACCAGATAATCTTATTTTTTAAGTGTTGTTGATTAAGGGATAAATGTTGGCCAGGACACCGGGGAGAACTCCCCAGCTCTTCTTCGAAATAGTGCCATGGGATCTTTTATGACCACTTGGCATTTGAACCTTTCACCAAGGTGACGCAATGTTCCTGGACATTTGTCAATTACTTTTTTCAGTTCCTTTCATATTCGTTGGTTTAAGAAATTGTGAAATAATCCCTTAGATAAGAGCCTTATACTCAACGATCCATTGAGTTCATAAGAGTAGGATAAGCGGATGTTTGCCTGGACCCACTTGTATTTGACAACAAGTAACAACTGCAGTGAAAGCCAAGAGGTTAATAACCCAGTATATAGCGATCATTAAAAGAACAAGGAAAGTATGGCAGATCCCAGTTGAACCAAGCTCTGTAGTATCTGCTAATGTATACAGTAGAGTCATAGAGTCATAGAGTAATACAGCACGGATAGAGGCCCTTCGGCCCATCGTGTCCGCGCCGGCCATCAAGCCCTGTCTAATCTAATCCCATATTCCAGCATTTGGCCCGTAGCCTTGTATGCTATGGCATTTCAAGTGCTCATCCAAATGCTTCTTAAATGTTGTGAGGGTTTCTGCCTCCACAACCCTTTCAGGCAGTGAGTTCCAGACTCCAACCACCCTCTGGGTGAAAAAGTTCTTTCTCAAATCCCCTCTAAACCTCCCGCCCTTTACCTTGAATCTATGCCCCCTAGTTATTGACCCCTCTACTAAGGGAAAAAGCTCCTCAGCATCCATCCTATCTATGCCCCTCATAATTTTGTACACCTCAATCATGTCCCCCCTCAGCCTCCTCTGCTCCAAGGAAAACAAACCCAATCTGCCCAGTCTCTCTTCATAGCTGAAGCGCTCCAGCCCTGGTAACATCCTGGTGAACCTCCTCTGCACCCTCTCTAACGCGATCACATCCTTCCTGTAGTGTGGCGACCAGAACTGCACACAGTATTCCAGCTGTGGCCTAACCAGTGTTTTATACAGCTCCATCATAACCTCCTTGCTCTTATATTCAATGCCTCGGCTAATGAAGGCAAGTATCCCATATGCCTTTTTTACCACCTTATCCACCTGTTCTGCCGCCTTCAGGGATCTGTGTACTTGCACACCCAGATCCCTCTGACCCTCCGTCTTGCCTAGGGTCTTTCCATTCATTGTGTATTCCTTTGCCTTGTTAGTCCCCCCAAAGTGCATCACCTCGCACTTTTCCGGGTTAAATTCCATTTGCCACTGTTCCGCCCATCTGACCAACCCATCTATATCGTCCTGCAGACTGAGGCTACCCTCCTCGCTATTTACCACCCTACCAATTTTTGTATCATCCGCGAACTTACTGATCATACCTTTTACATTCATATCCAAGTCATTAATGTAGACCACAAACAGCAAGGGACCCAGCACCGATCCCTGTGGTACCCCACTGGCCACAGGCTTCCAGTCACAAAAACAACCTTCGACCATCACCCTCTGCCTTCTGCCACTAAGCCAGTTTTGTATCCAATGTGCCAAGGCACCCTGGATTCCATGGGCTCTTACCTTCTTGACCAGTCTCCTGTGCGGGACTTTATCGAAGGCCTTACTGAAATCCATGTATACCACATCCACTGCGTTACCCTCATCCACACACCTAGTCACCCCCTCAAAAAATTCAATCAAATTAGTCAGACATGATCTTCCCTTGACAAAGCCATGTTGACTATCCCTGATTAATCCTTGCCTCTCCAAGTGGAGACAAATTTTGTCCCTCAGAATTTTTTCCAATAATTTTCCTACCACTGATGTTAGGCTCACTGGCCTGTAGTTCCCCGGTTTTTCCCTACTTCCCTTCTTGAATAATGGTACTACATTAGCGGTTCTCCAGTCCTCTGGCACATCCCCTGTGGCCAGAGAGGTCCTGAATATATGTGTTAGAGCCCCCGCAATCTCTTCCTTTGCCTCACACAGCAGCCTGGGATACATTTCGTCCGGGCCTGGGGATTTATCCATTTTTAGGCCAGCTAAAACCGCCAATACCTCCTCCCTCTCGATGTTAATATGTTCGAGCATATCACAGTCCCCCCGCCCTATTTCTATGTCTACATCGTCCTTCTCCATAGTGAAAACAGATGCAAAAAATTCATTTAGAACCCCTCCTACATCTTCCGGCTCCACACACAGATTGCCACTTTTGTCCCTAATGGGCCCTATTTTTTCCCTAGTTATCCTCTTACCCTTAATATACTTATAAAACATCTTCGGATTTTCCTTTATTTTGCTCGCCAGTGTTATTTCATGGCCCCTCCTTGATCTCCTAATTTCTTTTTTAAGTATCCCCCTGCACTTTTTGTACTCCTCTAGGGCTTCCTCCGTCTTTAGGCTTTTGTATCTACCAAAAGCCCTCCTTTTTTTCCTAATCCATTCTCGTATATCCCCTGACATCCAAGGTTCCCTGTGGTTTTTGGAACCACTCTTGACCTTTACGGGAACATGTTGCCATTGTATGATCTCAATCTCCCTTCTGAAAGCCTCCCATTGCTCCGATGCGGATTTTCCTACAAGTAGCTGATCCCAGTCCATTTTGGCCAGATCCTGCCTTATCCTATTAAAATCGGCCTTCCCCCAATTTAGAACCTTTATTTCCGGCCCATCCCTGTCCTTTTCCATGACCACCTTAAATCTTACCATATTATGGTCACTATCACCAAAGTGCTCACCTACTAGCACTTTTTCCACTTGGCCGGCCACATTCCCTAGAATTAGGTCCAGTACCGCCCCCTCTCTTGTAGGACTTTCTACATGCTGGCTCAAAAAGCTCTCCTGGATGCACTTTAAGAATTCTACACCCTCTGAGCCTTTCACACTCTGACTATCCCAGTTAATATTGGGGAAGTTGAAATCCCCCATTATTATTACCCTATTATTTGCACATTTCTCTGAGATTTGCCTACATATCTGTTCCTCTATCTCCCCCTGACTGTTTGGAGGCCTATAGTACACTCCCAGCAAAGTGCTTGCCCCCTTTTTGTTTTTAAGCTCCACCCATATGGCCTCATTAGAGGACCCTGCTAATATATCATCCCTCCTTACTGCAGTAATTGACTCCTTAATTAATATTGCGACACCCCCTCCTCTTATACCTCCCCCTCTGTCTCGCCTGAAGATTCTGTACCCCGGAATATTGAGCTGCCAGTCTTGCCCCTCCCTCAACCATGTCTCCGTGATAGCAACAATATCATACTCCCATGTGTTTATCAACACCTTCAGTTCATCCACCTTATTTGCAAGACTCCTTGCATTAAAATAGATGCCATCCAGCCTTGCCCTTATATATTTGCCCTGTCTACCAAGCTGACTTGTTTTATTCTCTATAATTGGCAGCACATCACCCCCTATTTCAGCTCCCCTCTGTATCCCATCCCCCTGCCAAGTTAGTTTAAACCCCCCCCAACAGTGCTAGCAAACCTCCCCGCAAGGATATTTGTCCCGCTCTGGTTCAGGTGCAACCCGTCCGACTTGTACAAGTCCCACCTTTCCCAGAAGCAGGCCCAGTGATCCAGGAAAGTAAAACCCTCCCCCCTACACCAACTCTTTAGCCACGCATTCATCTGCTCTATCCTCCCATTCCTATACTTACTAGCACGTAGCACTGGGAGTAATCCAGAGATTACAACCTTTGAGGTCCTGCTCTTTAATCTGTTACCTAGCTCCCTAAATTCTTGATGCAGGACCTCATCCCCCTTCCTTCCTATGTCGTTGGTCCCAATGTGGACCACGACCTCTGCCTGCTCCCCCTCCCCCTTAAGAATGCCCTGTAGCCGCTCAGTGACATCCCAGACCCTGGCCCCAGGGAGGCAACAAACCATCCTGGAGTCACGTTTGTGGCCACAGAAACGCCTATCTGTTCCCCTTACGATAGAATCCCCTACCACTATTGCTCTCCCACTCTTTTTCCTCCCTTTCTGAGCAGCAGAAGCGTCCCTGGTGCCAGGAAGCTGGCTGCTGCTGCCTTCCCCTGGTGAGTCATCCCCCTCAACAGTATCCAACTTGGTATACTTGTTTGAAAGGGGGATGTCCGCAGGGGTTCCCTGCACTTCCTGCCTGCCTCTGTTGCTCCGCCTGATGGTCACCCCCTGTGCAGCCCTACCCTGAGGCGTGAACAACTCGCTAAACGTGCTATCCACGACCCTCTCAGCATCGCGCATGCTCCAAAATTCATCCACCCGCAGCTCGAGCGCCGCAATGCAGTCTACAAGTAGCTGCAGCTGGATGCATTTCCCGCACACATGGTCGTCAGGGACACTGGCAGCGTCCCTGATTTCCCACATGGAGCAAGAGGAGCAGAACACGGGTCTGAGCTCTCCTGCCATGACTTACTCCTTTAATTAATTTAAAAATTTATTCAATACCCCAGTTACAGGTATACTCTAGGGCGCTTTATTTACCAACTGTCCCCACTACACCAGAGACCCTAGAAATTTAACACCACAGAAGTCAAGCTATTGTGAGGCTACAGGATGGCACTGAATAGATAGTTGGTTTGAAAAAGGAAACAGAATAGTCATTAAAGGGAACCTTTCAAATTGGAAAGAG
The DNA here is from genome assembly GCF_052327205.1 of Somniosus microcephalus. Lineage (NCBI taxonomy): Eukaryota > Metazoa > Chordata > Chondrichthyes > Squaliformes > Somniosidae > Somniosus > Somniosus microcephalus. The sequence goes on along the minus strand of NC_141003.1, from coordinate 71,690,851 downwards.
GTCACAAATAGATTACTCCAGGGGTCAGTCATAGAATTACACAGCACCGAAGGAGGCCATTCAGCCCTTCGTGCCTGTGCCGGCTCTCTGAAAGAGCTATCCAATTAGTTCCACTAACTTTCCCCATAGCCCTGCAATTTTTTTTCCTTTTCAAGTATTTATCCAATTCCCTTTTGAAAGTTACTGTGAACCTGCTTCCACTGCACTTTCAGGCAGTGCATTCCAGATCATAACAACTTGCTGCATAAAAAAAATCTCCTCATCTCCTCTCTGGTTCTTTTGCCAATTATTTTAACTCTGTGTCCTTTGATTAACAACCCTCCTGCCAGTGGAAACTGTTTCTCCTTATTTACTCTATCAAAACCCTTCAACTGTTCCAGTCTTGGGAGTCTTAGTAATGCTATGTAGCACCTTATCATGCCACAGTGATTCCAGGCACTTCACACAATGAGGGCGATTTTGCCAGCCCTGGGGAGGCGGGTTTGGAGGCGGGACTGCTGGGAAAATGGCAGAAACTAGAGACGGGTACCCATCCCGCCCCAACTCGCCTCCATGCCATCTTCCCAGGAGGCGGGTAGCCGACCCGCGCCGGGTCCCATCTCCTGGAGACGGTAAGGGGATTACAGCCACTTAACTGCCTGTTAACAGGTAGTTAACAGGCAGTTAAGAGGATTATCTCCATTTTTCCAGCAGAGGTGCGGGCTTCCCGACGTCAGGAAACCCCGCCAGGGTCAGCGAGGTGAGCAGTGGGTCTGCGGGGGTCTGCGGGGTGCAAAAATGTGCCGTGGAGGTGAGTGATGGGTGCAAGTGTGGAGAGGTAAGTATGTGAGATGAATGGAAAGTGATAGAAAAAGTTGACTTACCTTTGATTCTTCCTGCAGGCTTCAACAGTTGGGGAACCGGAGACTCCCACATCTCCGCGGCAGAGATGACAGATGGCTGCTGCATTCTCCAACGCACAGCCATCTGATTTCTGCTCAGCAGATAGGTTTGATGAGTCTTGAATACAAGGACTCATCAAACAACAGAGAATGTCAGTGTTTGACAGCTTCACAGAGCTGTCAAATGATGACAATTTTTGACAGATGAAGTGTCATACGCTGACGTTCTCTGTAACCGGCTTCCCCTTAATTGGCTTGCTAAGCCCGCTGGGCGGGCTTAACAAGGTCAATCAAGGGAAAATAGCGTGGGTTGGCCACAAGTCGATGGAGGCGGGACTAAAACCCGACAAGCAGCAGTCCCGCCTCCAACGCGCCCCCATTGGCAAAATCACCCCGAATGTAGTACTTTGACATGTAGTAATTATTGTTTTGTATCACAAAATGATAGACAGCACATGTGATTTTCTGACCTACATTGACAGCAGACAAGGGCCTAGAAATTGGGTTTTGGCTTAGCCAGGGCTTTAGCGCTGGAAATTAGTGCCGGCGCTAAGTCCCCTGCGCGCGCCAAAAATTCAGTGGCGCCGCGCCCAAACGGCTGCCGGCGCTACTGAAGGGTCTTAGCGCCTGGAAAAGGGCGCTAACTGCCGTTTCGCGCCGCAATTCCGGCGCTGCGGCACCCGATGCGGTGCGGCAGGCTGGGGAAGTGCAGGCCTCCTCCTTCCGTTAAGGAGGAGCTGCCTGCACCTGGCCGCGGCCCGCGCAAATCTGCTTAAAAATGAGCCCGGCACCTCGGACAAGTGCCGGGCTTGCATCTGTTCCGGGGGCGGGGGGAAGAGAAGTCCGGGGAGGGAGCTGCGGGCAGGCGGCCGGCGGGAAAGCGGCCGGCCGCCGCGGGGCCTTTAATGCGCCGGCGCTAACTGCAGTAAGGCACCTCTGACAAAACGCTGGTTGCGGCTGCCACGGGCGAGGCGGCCGCAACTCAATTTCGGAGTTCGGGCGGGTTACCACGGCAACCGGGATGCTGCGCACTCCGATGACGTCATCGGTGCCGGCGCAGCGCTACCGGAGCAACGCCGATTTAGGGCCCCAGGGAATTTCCCTACTGGCCATAACTCCGGCGCAAGGCCCTCTAGCGCCTCAAATGAGGCGCTAAGGCTACTGAATTTTCAGCCGAAGGTACCTTACCATCAGCGCTGAGTCAGAAAATTTAGGCTTATTTATATCTTCATTCATTTTTGAAAAACTAGTTGCATGCCCAATATCCATAGTGTAGGACATCACCAAGGTCAAACTGAGTCGAAGAGAAGATTAAATAAATCAAGAAGTAGTGGTTCAGTGATAATCAGGCTCGGGTTTTACTGGAGAATGAAGGGAAGACTGAGGCGGTAAGGAGTTCCATAGTCTGAGGACCTCAAAACAATGGGACTCCTTAACTCCCATAGTGCTAGAGTAGGAGATGATGCAACGAGCCTCAATTTCAGATTGATTGTCCAGTGAATTTTGTGTTAATCAAGGTGAAAGACATCAATATTGGGGAATGGAACACTTTTAACACTAGAAAGAAAAAAGAAAGACTTGCATTTATATAGCACCTTTCACAGCCTCAGAATGTCTCAAAGCGCCTTACAGGCAATTAAATGCTTTTGAAGTGTTATAATGTAGGAAACACAGCAGCCAATTTGTGCACAGCAAGCTCCCACAAACAGCAATGTGATAATGACCAGATAATCTGTTTTAGTGATGCTGGCTAAGGGATAAATATTGGCCAGGACACCGGGGAGAACTCCCCTGCTCTTTTTCGAAATAATGCCGTGGGATCTTTTACGTCCACCTGAGAGAGAGCAGATTGAGCGTCGGTTTAATGTCTCATCCGAAAGATGGATGTTGGAAGTTTATTTTCAGGCTGGTTTCAAACAAAGGCACCTGATGTGCAAGGACTGAGTACTAGCCCACAATCCACCCAGCACACAGGAACCGTACTTGCTTTTGATCGCAGAATGTAGGCTTAGGCTTCGTTTGAATTTCTGCACCTTGTCCAGGTGCTTTCAATGTTTGTAACATGGCCCTTGCGATTCGTGTTGTTTTCCCTGCAGAGAAGATTGAATGAGGGATCTGCATTCAGGAAACCTCAAGAAAGATACTGCTTTTAATTTTGTTGCTAGTAAATTTAAGTTCCAGCTCCAACAGTCACTGAATAGTTTCAATTACGGGTATGAAGTAAATTTACCTTAAACATGCAGATCTTGGCAGCTTTGTGCAGTGAGAGATGATTCAGATCAATTTTACTGCCAGCATCCCATTAATGGTTCTGTAAATCTCAGCCACTGCCTGTACCATGGGCTTTACTCTCGTTAATTGGATGACTGGTTTGACAAGACATTTGTGAACTGAAATTATTCTTGGAATGGAATTTTTTTATAGCCTGGTTATAAAAAAGAAAGTTTTATGATATTTGTCCCCCAGCCTATTTAATCCTTTATTGTGGAACTGTGAGTACAACACCAAATATCTTAGAACATAAGAAATAGGAGCAGGAGTAGGCCATTTGGCCCTTTGAGCCTGCTGCGCCATTCAATAAGATCATGGCTGATCTTTTACCTCATCTCCACTTTCCTGAACTATCCCCATATCCCTTAATTCCCTTAATATTCAAAAATCTATCGATCTCTGTCTTGAATATACTCAACCACTGAGCCTTCACAGCCCTCTGGGGTAGAGAATTCCAATGATTCACCACCCTCTGAGTGAAGAAATACTCTGCTTTTCTAATTTTATTTAATAACCTCTTGTGTGGCACCTTATCGAATGCCTGCTGAAAATCTAAATACACCACATCCACTGGTTCCCCCTTATCTATTCTGCTAGTTACAGCCTCAAAAAACTCCAACAGATTTGTCAAACACGATTTCCCTTTCATAAATCCATGTTAACTCTGCCCAATCCTATTATTATTTTCTAAGTGCCCTGTTACCACGTCCTTAATAATAGATTCTAGCATTTTCCCTATTACTGACGTCAGGCTAACTGGTCTGTAGTTCCCCGTTTTCTCTCTCCCTCCTTTCTTAAATAAATCTTAAATAAATCTTGCTCATGAATGAGCCCAGGTGGAAATGATCTTCAGTTCACCCAATGACTCCATTGGTTTAGACATTGGCCAGTGTGCTACCAAGACATACAGACCATGAAGGTCCAATTCCTGTTGGAGGATCTCAGCTGAAGTGTAATTTCCCATCAGCGCTCCTAGTAAAAACTGTGGAGATAGCAGGAAAGATCAAAGTACTTGTGGCTGCATCCCCACCCCCTGACACAGATCCAGCTCCCCTTCTTGTGCGGTGAATTCCAAAGGTGTAGTCAAAGTGGACACACCCTGCACCCACAGAACCATACACGTTTGCAGCACAGAAGGAGGCCATTCAGCCCATTGTGCCCGTGCCAGCTCTTTGAAAATCCCATTAAAATTTTGAAAAATTCTATTAAATCTCCTTTTAGCCTTCTCTGCGCCAGTGGAAATAGTCCCAGAATCTGAAGTCTCTCCTCAGAACAATAGTTCCCCATTCCTGGCACCATCCTGGTAATTCTACACTCTCTATGGCTTTCCATAATGGGGTGTCCAAAACTGCACACAGCACTGTAACTGTGGGTTGACCATTGCCTTGTCCAAATTGATCTTTAGCTCTTATACTCTGCGCCCCTGTTTATAAAACCCGAATCCTTCTACTGATGTACAGTCCTGTGGTACATGTGGCACATTGCCTCCTGAACCCGACCAGGACCAAGCAAGTAGTTGCTGAACTGGTACCCTACATGGAGCAGAATGTCTGGCGTTAACTATCTCTCACCCTCTATGTAACACGCTGCCGGGCATCTGTTACTCTACTGTATATGTAACTTAGGACAAGTTGAGTGCTAACTGTACAGCTGAATGATGAACATTGTATTAGCTTGGAATGTGCAGTCTTCACCCAGTTATTATGTCAGTCTAGTGAGTAAACCCTCCATTAACACGTAACGTGGTATTTTATATCGGAAAGACCTGGTCAAAAATATGCAAGGCACAGCTGTTAAGAATTTTCATAGGAATGTACAAGAACGGAAAAGACCATCGCTGTCCTTCTGACTAATGCATTCGTATGAAATTCCTTTTCCCATTATTTTATAGAAGCCATAGAGTATTGCTTCTGTTAAAATGATGACTAAAGCAACTTCATGCCAATGAGTTAAGCAACCTTCTGTTAATATTTGATGACTGAAATTTCATGCAGGTGCCTTAACCTTAGCCCCAGAAGTGACTTTTCCATTTGCCACACCAGCCATCCTTCTGACCCTTCTCATCATTTTCTATCCAATGGGGAGACTTAAATCCTCTTCACTGATTTTAGCTGAAACGGTTGCCAAAATGACACACCTAGACACAAAAAAAACCCCAAATGCCTACTGTTGATGATTGTGAATGAGGATAGAGTGTTATTGACAGAAGTCAGCAAAGCATCTGAGGATAGTGTAAAAAAAATGCACCAGGAAGTCAAATTGCCTTTGTGCATTAATTGCAGGCTGGTCTTGTATTGGGTGTAACTGTTTATCAGATTTGAAATCTGAAAGATAGGTGATCATTTTAGTCGAGTTGTAGAACAGAAGGAAAGGAGGGGGGAGAACAAAACAACAGATAGTTCAGCCACAGAGAGAAAGCTCTTTTCTATCGAGCAGTTTGCAGTTCATTCCACCTGCTTGTCTCCAGTCTGTGATTGGACTGTCTGTGATTCATCCATTCCTCCTTTCTCCCCAACCTTACTGAGGAACTGGCTTAGCTTTTGGTTCATTTTTTTTGGACTCCAGGGGAATCAAGGAATATGGAGATCTGGCGGGAAAGTGGAGTTGAGGTAGAAGATCAGCCATGACCTTATTGAATGGCGGAGCAGGCTCGAGGGGCCATATAGCCTACTCCTGCACCTATTTCTTTTGTTCTTAAACAACGCACGCATTTTTCATGTAAGTGCTGAAAACAGCGCACAGAGGAAATTCAGGCCCCAACAATTCAATTCAATTCAATTTTATTTGTCATATATGCAGCAGACGTGTGTACTGCACAATGAAATGTTGATTTTTACGAGTCCTCCCAACATTGGAATAAATATGGCATAACAATGATAAAATACTAATAGAAATACAGTAATAATAAATAAAACAACAGTAATAAATAATAAATTATACGTTCATGAGCCTTATGGCCTGGGGGTAGAAGCTGTTTCGAAACCTGTTGGTATGAAACCGTATGCTTCGTTATCTCTTATCGGACGGGAGCAGGGCGAAGAGGTTGTGGCTGGGGTGGCTCGCGTCTTTAATGATTCTCAGGGCCTTCCCCCGGCACCTCTCGGGGTAGATATCCTGGACAGCAGGTAGTTTAATTCCTATAGTATGTTGTGCAGCTTTCACCACCATCTGTAGAGCCTTGCGGTCTATGGCGGTGCAGTTGCCATACCAGGTAGTGATGCAGCCGGACAGGATACTCTCGATGGTGCACCAGTAGAAGTTGGTGAGAATCTGGGGGGCCATTCCAAATGTCTTCAGTCTCCTGAGGAAGAACAGGCATTGGCATGCCTTCTTCGTTGCGACGTCGATGTGATGTGACCACGTTAAATCCTCCGTAATGAATACACCCAGGAATTTGAAGCTGCTGACCCTCTCCACCTCAGCCCCTTTGATGTAGATTGGGGTGTGTCCCTCCCCCTGCCACTTCCTGTAGTCCACGATCATCTCCTTTGTTTTGCTGATGTTGAGGGAGAGGTTGTTGTACTTGCACCATTCTGCTAGAGCTCTTACCTCCTCCCTGTAGCCTGTCTCGTCGCCATCTGTGATCAGGCCTACAACGGTAGTGTCATCAGCAAACTTGATGATGGAGTTGGAGTTGTGCGTGGCCACGCAATCGTGAGTAAACAGGGAGTACAGAAGGGGGCTGAGCACACAACCCTGGGGAGCTCCCGTGTTCAGGATCAGTGGGGTATATGGGGTACGGTTTGTTTTAAAAAACTAAATTATTTTTCAGCTGAAAGTTCTATGATGTACCGGGGCCATAAAAGAGAAAATCCTAAACTGGGAAGAGAGAAACAGGTGATCTAAATACTCCACCTGACAGAACATGGGCCTGGCGCCCTCGTTACATGTTTGGGGTCTCATTACTATATTTGCTCTAGATATTTTTGCCTTCCATATTTCAAACTTATTTTGTAGGTATGCCCTAGTTCTCTATGACCCAGAGAATGTATTCACTTTCCCAGGAATCTAGGAACATTTGTAACACCCCCAGGGAATGAACAGAGAATCCTTTCCAATTTATCTCAACAATGTATAATCCAATGCTTTCACGTGATTCTTCGGAAGGTGGTGGAGTACCTCTAGTCTAGACTTTGACTCAGCCTTCAACTGTTGATGAACTTGCCATTGGTAGCAGTAACAGAACATATATTTTTACAGTAACCACAACTGACACTAATAATGAATAGTTAGCAATTGGTGTGCTAAGTGATGAGTATAAGTAATATTCTGCTGTAATGGTTCTTTTCTTCTCACTCTCTGGCCTGATTGTCTATCTTCAAAGGTTGCAGACAGATTTTCTGATTTAGGTGGACAAATACCTTCAAAAAAATGATTGGGACCAAGCAGATTTAAATAACTTTCACATTTCAAAACAGCTGCCAATCAAATACTTATTTGAACAAGTTCGATGAAATGTTTGTATTTGAATTGAATGGCTTGGCCTCTCACTTGGGCAACAGGCAAGCAAGTTAAAATCTGTAACAATTGTGTCATGTTGAGCTGGCATATGACTTCTATGGGAGAGGCTGTTTTTTTTACCTTTTATGTACCGTGGCAGAGTTAAGAGGCAAAACCATGCCAAATCTTAGATAGAAATGCTTATTTTTTATCACAAACGTTGCTGGCTCCATTTATACCAGTGAGTACTTTTTTGTTGAACCTGGGTTCTGTTACTTTACCTGCTAATTAGTAGTGCCTAAGCTTTTTCTCTTTGTGAGCTGCTTCAGTGTATGTCATCACAGGCCATGTATCAGCATTCCCATTAATTTGTATATCTCAAGCTACAGATGCCAGCAGACCTTGGGTGTTCTGGTTCAGGATTTATCAATGAGCAACAGTGCAGCCCTTTCCAAACCTCAAAAAAAATCAAAGCGGTCAAACCAGCAAGTAAGAAATATAAGCACAAATAGGACTGAGTTGCCTGGTTATTGTGGTCTGGACTGCCAGGGTGTTTGGGTTGTGTATGGTCCATGGGCTAGTTTGCACTTCCCAGAGATACAAGCTTAGCAGCAGGCTCAAGTCTACTGACTGGTTAAAACACCAGAATTTCCCAAAGGTGCAAAAAGAGCCCTGTCCATTAGGGGTTAGCCTCTTCACCAACCTTATTTTCTTTTTTGATAAATATTTTTGCGTTCTCAGTCTGACTGAACACCTGGCCAGAAAGACTTCCTGGAATGTTAATTGTCATGATTCTGGTGACCTTTTTGTAATAAGGAGAGAACACGGGAGGGTTACTTTGGGTAATTCTTTCCCAAAGGCATAGCCTTGCACAGACACCCAATCACTCATGCATACAGCATTAGCACACTTCTGTCCAGATCATTTCACACTTTGCTTTTTCCACTTGACCTGTACAATGATTGAATGGTCCTTTGGGACTGGTGTGTTGAGGTATGTTTGCTTTGATCTCACTCCTTCTCGAAAATGCTCTCAGCCATTAACAGACTGAGAAAACTATTTAATTGGGTCCAAGAAATCATATGGTTATACTGTTGATTAAAGTACAGTTTTCACTTTTATAGATTGTTTGTGAAACTCTAAAGTCAAGGATCATCTGTCTATACATTGGAATACACCGCCATATATTTAAAGTGGCTAGTGGTTCTATAGGTAATAGTAGACATGTACCTGTATAGTGCAATGGCAGACCTGAGTTATACTGTTGATTTCTGTGCCACTCTCGGCCCAGCAACAACAGAACTGAAAGAAAAGAAAGACTTGCATTTATATAGCATCTGCCACGACCACCAGAAGTCCCAAAGCACTTTACAGCCAATGAAGTTCTTTTTGAAGTGTAGTCACTGTTATAATGTAGGCATGACCAGCATTCGAGCGCTGGTTAAATTTTGATGTTAGGAGGATGCTGTTGGGTCTTTGGGTCTTTCATGGTGCTGTCTGATTCTGGGACGTTATCAGCACAGAATGGATAGTGCATTTGTCTAAAACCAATAGGACTGTACTTCAAGAGTAATTCATTGTGTGGAGCATTTTGAGATGGTTTGATGTGAAAGGTGCTATAAAACACAAAACAAGTATTACTGTATTAATGATTTAAAATTAAGTATTACGAATTCATAGGCAGTCTTATGAAAGACTCGGAACCACTTTTGCAACCTTCTAGAGCAATTAGGTGACTGAGATGCACCCTGAAGTGGCGTGGGCACCTGCCAACCTTATGCTGATTAGGTGCCCTCCATCTGGCCCGTATACTCTGGCGTAAATATCGAGATCATGTGTGTGGATGTCAGCTTCGTATAACAACAACAACTTGCATTTATATGGCGCCTTTAACGTAGTAAAACATCCCAAGGCGCTTCACAGCAGCGTTATCAAACAAAATTTGACACCAAACCACGTTAAGAGATATTAGGACAGGCGCCCAAAAGCTTGGTCAAAGAGGTAGGTTTTAAGGAGCATCTTAAAGGAGGAGAGAGAGGCGGAGAGAATCAGGGAGGGAATTCCAAAGCTTGGGGCCAAAGCAGCTGAAGGCACGGCCGCCAATGGTGGAGCGATGAAAATGGGGGGTGCGCAAGAGGCCAGAATTGGAGGAGCGCAGAGATCTCATATATGAAGTGTGCCCACCTGGAGGAGAAAGCGGAGGGCTGCTAGTGCCCACGGAAGCCCAATGCGAGCTGATGCGTTCAAGAGAAGGAGAAGGGAGTAACGCACTGAAAGCAAAAGAAGAAAAAAAGCAGGTTAAAAGCACAGGCACGATGGGCCGAATGGCCTCCTGTACTGTATCATTCTATGATTCTAAATTCATTTAAACGAGTAACATTTTTTGACCATGTTTTACAGGTGGTTCGAACTGCAGCGTGGCTCCTTTCAAATCCACATCCCCAAGCGTCTCAGTCAAGCAGAACCTGACAACGAGGTGCTGTCATCCTGGAAAGTATCAGGAAACCATCTGAAAATGGAGGAGTCCCAGAGGATGAATTCTTTTCTGAAAATTCCCCACCCAAAATTTTTTTTTAAAATTCGATGTATTCATTTGTAACGCTATTCAGTTGCTTCGGAGGTTTTGAGCTGATGCAGGAAACCTGTGTGATTACTGCTGTAGTTCTGATTTACAAGCTGCAACTTCGGGTTCTCATGTGGAAGCTGAAGTATGCGTTGAAATTACACCTAATATAGTCACTGGATTGTTTTACTTCCTTACAATCAACTTGTGGATGGTGCAGTGGAATGGGCATCTGCATCTGATGTGATTCCTGCCACTGACAAAGCAAAATGGGCCCAAAATAGCACCATGCTCTGCCACAATTGGCAACTGCGCTCCCCACTATTGAGTTGAACATGTAGACCAGGTCTGACCAATGTTCAGCCAGGGTGTGGGCAACACTGACGAGGCAAAATTTATCATTGCTCTGAAGGGCGTCGATAGTCAACCAAATAGCGTGGGACTGCAGTCACATGTAGGCCAAACCAGGTAGAGATGGCAGGTTCTCTTCCCTGATGGACATTCGTGAGCTAGCTGGATTTTTATGACAATCCATAGGTTAATTTTTTGGTACAAGTCCACAGCTTAGCAGATTTTTTTCAACATCAATTTCACAACTTGCTGTGGTCAGATTTGAACCACAATCTCTAGGTTATTAGTTCAGGGGGGAAAAATTGAGTCGTGCCCCCATCGCTAACTTCGCCGGGGCGCCACTTTTAGCACCCCCCAAAAATTAACACCCCCGCGGCCGAAATTGAGTGGTAGCGCCCCAAGAGGGAAGCGGGGCGCTACTGGAAACGCCCCGCCTCCCTCTTGGGGCGCTGCGAGGGAATATCGCGGATTGCAGGCCTTCCTACCCTTCTTAAAGGGGAGGGGCCTTGCGCAGCACAACCCGGAGCCCAACTGGGATCGGAGTGCCGGCAAAAGACCCTGGCACTCAAAAGAAGTGCCGGGCTCATGGAGCGCAGCCGGCACTCCATGGGGGTGCTCAAGAGGCCAGGGACGGCAGTGGAGGCAGGTGCTGGCAGGCGGCCAGCAACAAAAATGGCCGCCCGGCACCTCGCCTTTAAATAGCGCCGCCCCAGCCGCAGGCAGGCCCCCTTGACCCCGTTGGACATAACGTCCAGCGGTAAGTCAGGGGACGCCACCGAAGATCGCGGCTGGGGCGCGAGCGGGGCACTGTGCATGGCGACGACGTCATCGCCGGCAGTGCAGCGCCGTGGGGCGCTAACGGTTACCACCGCCGCTAACCTCCCGCTGAATTTTGCGGGAGGCATTGGCGGCGCCGCACCCGGGCGCTAGTTGCTTTGCGCCCTGGGGCACTAATGGGAGGCGCAAAGCAACCAAATTTTTCCCCCCAGGTCTTTTAACTACTCGGCTAGCATATCCACTAATAATGGCCTCACCACCATGGAACTAGGAAAGGGGATAATCGGCTCCTGATCATGTTCACTGGCTCATGCTGGAGACTGTGTTTGTGAGATGGCTTTTTCAATTCTCCGTATTTTTTCCCACCACTTTTCTCCTTTCGCTCACTATCCTGATCCCTTGGTGCGATAAGCTTCTACTCACACCAGTCACCCCAATACCATGCCCAAGTAGTCATTCCTTTAATGATGAGCTTAGTGAGTACTCACAGGACAGTCAACTGTGACCATCACAGCTGAGCTCAGTTCTGGTCTTAACCAATATCCGCATCGCTGGATCAGGAACAGAAACTCTGGAGAATTTTCTTTTCTCTAAACCTGGAATGTGGATACCAATTGCAGCACACCTAAAACTACCCTGACTGAGGTCACCGACCTCAACACAAACTGGAAATCAAAGCTGGGACTTCCTGCTCTGTATAGCTCACCTATTCCTGTCTTAACCATCTAAGCCCTTAGGGAAGCTGATGTGTAGATGTTGAGTGAGGATAGGATCAGTTTCGATTGCAAAATAAGGTCAGGAGTGGGGCCGTCAAATGATACTCAGCTACATTCACAACAACTTGTACAACAACATGTATTTATATAGCGCCTTTAACGTAATAAAACATCCCAAGGCACTTCACAGGAGTGTTATAAAACAAAATTTGACACCTAGCCACATAAGGAGAAATTAAGGCAGATGACCAAAAGCTTGATTTTAAGGAGCATCTTAAAGGCACAAAAAGTGTTAGAGGCGGAGAGGTTCAGGAAGGGAATTCCAGAGCTTAGGGCCTAGGCAGCTAAAGACACAGCCACCAATGGTTGAGCGATTAAAATCAGGGATGCTCAAGAGGCCAGAATTGGAGGAGCACAGATATCTCGGGGGTTTGTGGGGCTAGAGGAGATTACAGAGATAGGGAGGGGGGGGGAGGCCATGGAGGGATTTGAAAACAAGGATGAGAATTTTTAAATCGAGGCGATGCTTAACCAGGAGCCAATATAGGTCAGCGAGCAAAGGGGTGATGGTTGAATGGGACTTGGTGCGAGTTAAGACATGGGCAGCAGAGTTTTGGATGACCTCAAGTTTATATAGGGTAGAACGTGGGAGGCCAGCCAACTCATCCAAGAGTGAAGTGGCTCATGTCAGTCTACAAAGCACATGGACAGCATCAGACCTGGGTTGACAAGTGGTAGGGAGCATTAGCGCCACATAAGTGCCAGGTAATGACCATCTCCAACCAGAGAAAATTCAACTATCTCTCCCTGACTTTCAGTGATGCATCATTAAAACCCCTACCATTAACAACTTGGGGGTCACCACTAACTAGAAACTTCACTGGACCAGCCACATCAACACTGTGGCTACAAGAGTAGATCAAAGGCTGGGTACGATGTGACATGTGGCTCAACTCCTGCCCCCTGAAAGCCTCTCCACCATTTACAAGGCTCAAGTCAAGAGTGTAATGGAATTCTCACCATTGCCTGGATGGGTACAGCTAGAACACTCAAGAAGCACAACATCATTCAGAACAAAGCAGTTGACTTGATCATTGGACTCATTATCCTCCCCCTCCATAGCTAGGGCACTATGACTACAGCATATACAATCTACTGGATGCACTGCACCGACTCACCAAGGTTATTTCTACAGCACATCCTTCCCTGTGACCTCTATCACCGAGAAGGACAAAACCAGCAATATCGTGGGAAAACTATCACCTTCCAGTCACAAACCATTGTGATTTGGACATATATCGCTGTTCCTTCATCATCGTTGGTTCAATATCCTGGAATTTACTACCTAAAACCATTGTGGGAGCAGCATCACCCCACAAGGACTACAGCAGTTCAAGGAGAAGGCCCACCACCACCACCACCTTCTCGGGGCAACTGGGGATGGGCAATAAATGCGGGCCTGCCAGCGTCACCCACAGTACCCCAAGGACTGCAACAGTTCAAGGAGAAGCACCTACTGCATCAGTATAACATTTCCATTCACACAACCATTGTTTGGCCTCTCTGAATGAGATTGCCAATTTAGTGTTAATTTGTGGCAACTTTGCCTCACTCTCTATGGTGAAGTATCTGATCTTGATTTAGCAGCATCTACACTGTCATGGTTAACATTAGTAGCCAAGTGCAGAGGAGGCTGTGGACATGAAGACATATTACCTTACATCAGATGTACTGTGCCATTCGTAGAATCATAGTACAGAAGGAGGCCATTTGGCTCATCATGGCTGTGCCAGCTCGCTGAAATTTCTACTCAAATCTTTGAAGGTGGCAGGATAGGTTGACAAAGCAGTTAATAAACCATATGGGACCCTGGGCTTTATAAATAGAGGCATCGAGTACAGAAGCCAGGAAATTATGCTAAACCTATATAAAACGCTAATTTGGCCCCAACTGGAATATTGCATCCAATTCTGGGCACCACACTTTAGGAAGGATGTGAAGGCTTTGGAGAGAGTACAGAAGAGATTTACTGGAATGGTTCCAGGGATGAGGGATTACAGTTATGTGGATAGACTGGAGAAGTTGGAGTTGTTCTCCTTAGAGCAGAGAAGGCTAAGAGGAGATTTGATGGAGGTGTTTAAAATCATGAAGGGTTCAGATAGAGTAAATAAAGAGAAACTGTTTCCAGTGGCTGAAGGGTCAATTGCCAGAGGGCACAGATTTAAGGTGATTGGCAAAAGGACCAGAGGCGAGATGAGGAAAAACTTTTTTATGCAACGAGTGGTTAGGATTTGGAATGCACTGCCTGATAGGGCGGTGGATACAGATTCAATAGTAGCCTTCAAAAGGGAATTGGATAAATACTTGAAGGAGAAAAAACTGCAGGGATATGGGGAGAGAACGGGGGAGTGGGACTAACTGGATTGCTCTTCGAAAGAGCCGGCACAGACTTGATGGGCCGAATGGCCTCCTTCTGTGCTGTACTATTCTGTGATGCTATGATCCCAATTAGTCCCACTCCCCTACTCTTTCCCCATAGCCCTGCAAATTTGTCTTTGTTAAGTAGTGATCCAATTCCCTTTTGAAAGTTACTATTGAATCTGCAGCCACCACCCTCTCAGGCAGTGCAGTCCAGATCATAACTCGCTGATTAAAAATATTTCTCCTCATCTCCCCTCCTGACTTATTGTTGCCAATTATTTTAATCTGTGTCCTGTGGTTACCAACCCTCCTGCCAGTGGAAACCGTTTCTCCCTGTCTACTCTTATCAAAACCCCTCATAATTTTGAATATCGTGTACATAAAAACTCAGCCCATGTTTGAAACTTAGGCCGCGAATATGCCAGTGCTCAGAGGGCGGGTTTGGAGATGGGCCCGCTGTCAAAATAGCAAAGAGTGACAGCGGGTAGAAAACCCGCTGTCCACCCGCCTCCACACGAGTCTCACAGGCGTCGGGTCTGTCAGCGGAGAACTGACCCGACACCAAACAGCGGGGGATACAATTGAGATAATTAAATGGCTTGTTAAGAGCCAATTTAATACTATTTTGAGGCTTCCTTCCCATTTTATGTTCTCCCCCACGGGTTACCCGCTGCTCGGGGAACACGCCAGCTCAACCTGCTGTGATTTGAGTCTGCTTTGATGTTTCTGATAAGCTGACAGCCGCAGAAGTGGTGTGAAGGATGCCATGTTGCAGACGGTCAGTTTCAGAGTGCAGAAACTGTTGGTTACTGTATTTGTAATACATATAGAGATTTCTTTAGCTTGCAAGTGTTTAGAGGCAACTGTATGTCCAGTGCCACCTCATTGGAACAACCTCTCTCACCATTGACAGATCGCTTCTGTCATCTCACCTGCAGCTGACATCTATTGCAGCAACATCAGTGCCCTTGGAAAAACTCAGACCTTGGTCCTCTGAATCCCTCCATGATCAGCCCCAACACCAACATCACCAGGCACACTGTCATCACCAACCTTCTCCGCCATCACCTGATGCTGCACAGGACACAGGGCATCAGCCCCTGACAACATTGCTGCCCAGGAGGCCAGCGATGGCATCACCGTGGCCAGATTTACTTCACTCGACGCTGTTAACCCTGGCTGCCACATGATGCGCCAGGTTGACACCATCCCACACCAGCACCTTTAATGTCCAAGCCATTCCATGCCCACTCATCACTATATCGGGCGGGGGGTTGGGGAGGGGGGAAGTTATGTCTGAACGTTCACTGGAACTCACTAAGACACTTCTCAAGGTGTGCTCAGATCTGTCCAACAAGGGGCAGTGTTGGAAAAATAGATTTCACTGTATGACAATACAATACCAGAAGCTTAACATGGACATTGGCTAAACCTTTCAAGTGCCTACCCTTGTGTGTTGTTAGTTGGTATGCTTGCAGTAGGATGAGGGTGAGTGTGAGGAGTGGCTAGTGAGATGGGGAAGTGATAAAGTAGATAGCGAAGGTTGGGTGGAGGTGCAAGATAAGTTGGTGTGAGTAAGGATGTGCAGGAGAAGGGTAGGGAAGGCAGAGTGATGGGGATGTGTGGAGTGGCACAGCAGGGTGAGTTTTAGTGTGGCTTTGCAGTAACATTTCGTGATCCACTGAGATCATTGAAAGGTTGGCGCCACCGCAGCCAAGGACCCCTGACGACCCCTGCAATGTGCAACCAGGCTGTGTTGGTATCCTGGGGAGGTCTCTTCTACACTTGGAAGGGAAGAGAACCTCCCTGCGTGCTGTGACTCCCTCCATAAGCATATGGAGGGAGTCATTTGAGAGCCTGGGTGCAAGCGTCCACCTTTGTGCAGTGCTTGTCAGTGTTTGCAGCACCTCGATGCTGTCAAACACTGACAGATCAACTGTCAAACTCATTGTGGCCGTGGTCCCTTTAAGGAAACCGGCTGATGATGCGTCATCAAATGACTTCATCAGATCCGCTTCTTGTTAATTGGCTGGGAAGCCCGCAGGGCGGGCTTAACAAGGCCAATCGAGAGAAAATCCCCTTAACAGAGCGGCTGCAGCCAGGATTGTGACTGGAACCTGGAAACCAGCTCTCCCGCCACCAACCCGACACCGATGATAAAATCGCAGCCTTAATGTTTGACAACTTTTTTTAATCCTCTCGAAAGTGAGACCTATTGCCTATTATGACTGGGAAATGTTTCTAGAAGCTTCTTTCTTAAATTGCATCCCTAACTTTATTTAAAATAAATGGGTTAATACACTCAAGAATGTTGTGTGAACACCTCAAGAGTTTTATTGGCTGTAAAGCACTTTGGGTCGTGAAAGGCACTATATAAATGTAAGTTGTTTCTTTCTTTGTAATATGAGGCCCCTGTTATAATTGTCTTTGGGTGGGGGTGGGGTGTTGGTGGGTGCAGAGGAAGTGCTATCACAGGCTGAAAAGTTAAAATAAATTAATTGCATTCTTGATTGAACTTTATCTCTTCCATGTGTGCTTCACTCACGATGCCACAGATGTGAAAACATGGCTGACTGCATGAGAAAAAATGACCACAGACCTAAATGCTGGTTAATGATGTCCTGGAGGCATGTTGCTGTGTACAAGGTTGAGAGTGTTGGCGTGGAGGAAGGGGAAATGTATTCATCTGGATTACCACATACTCCAAAATATTACAAAAACAAGACCTAGCAGTGTCTCTAATTGCTAATTTCTACTGTGAACGGCAGAGTCCACTGACAGTGGCTGCAATTTTAACTTAACTGATCCGTCAGGAAACTGACAGCATTGGGTGCAACCCTGCCCGATTTTACAACCTTTTGAAGTCGGTGCTGAATTATATCGGGCAGGGTGTAAAACTGGATTTCCACTCGATCCCTTTGGTTGCCCGCCTGTGAGTTAAATTAAAATGATCCCCATCGATGTCTCTGTCCCAGCCGCCCGTCTATCTTGCAACTGTAGGGGAACAGTCTTTATAAACGGTTGGACATACCCAAGCAGCAGCGACTGGGACCGTACGTCCTTTGCCATTTGTGGAGAGTCCGTGAAGTTCTGCAAAGTGAAGGGGACCCTGCCTAATTTACAAATGCTCCTAAGGCCAATACAAAATGCGACGGGGTAAATTCACCAGTGGAAAGCCACACTCAAGGAGAGTGTGGGTTGCAGATAAAAGCTACCACACTGTAGCACAACAGTGGGAGTGTGAAGTGAGCAGTGAGGGAATACTGAAGACGGAGCCACAGCATCTCAAGTACAGTATTGAGAGCAGTAAGTAAGTGGGAGTGTAACACAAAGACACAGGGAGGGGGAGTGATGCAACCATTGTAACTGCTGTGCTTTTGCTATAATAATGGGACCAGAGCTGTCTCTATGGGGTAACAGTTGGAAGGCACATCTGAGACTGGACTCATTGTAACGGCCTGCATCAACCTGCTGCGGTAGCAGATATTTAAATGATGTACTGTAAGATCCTACAGTAGCAAAGATGAAAAGAATGTGGATTATGAGTGTGTGCCTAATATGTGGATTACTGTCAATTACATTGTTAATTTTTGTTTTGAAGGCAGCAGAAAAAAGATACAGTTTTGTGTTTGTCAAATCACTGATGTTGGTTTCTTTTTAGAGAAATCTCATTGGCTCCCGGTCCAGCAACCACTCAAACTTAAAATTTTCACCCTTGTGTACAATTCATGGTCTCGCCCCTCCCTATCTCTGAAACCTCCTACAGCTCCCCAACCCTCCAAGAACTCTGCATTCCTCCAATTCTGGCTTTTTTTGTATCCCCAATTTCCTTTGGCCCTCCATTGGCAGCTGTGCCTTCAGTTGTCTAGGCCCTAAGCTCTGGAATTCCCTCCCTAAACCTCTCAGCCCCTCTACCTCTCTCTCCTCCTTTAAGATGCTTCTTAAACCTTCCTCTTTGACCAAGCTTTTGGTCACCTCCCCTAATATCCCCTTATGTAGCTCGGTGTCAAATTCTGTCTGATAACGCTCCTGTGAAGCGCCTTGGGACGTTTTACTACTTCCTCGAGCCTGTTCTGCCATTCAGTTAGTTCATGGCTGAGCCGTATCTTAACTCCATCTACCCGCCTTGGTTCTGTGACCCTTAATACCCTTACCTAACAAAAATCTATCAATCACAGTTTTGAAATTTTCAGTGGACCCCCAGCCTCAACAGCTTTTTGGGGGAGCGAGTTCCAGATTCCTGCTACCCTTTACGTAAAAAAGTATTTCTTGACATCACCTCTGAATAGCCTAGCTCTCATTTTAAGGTTATGCCCCCTTGTTCCCCCACCAGAGGAAAGAGTTTCTCTTGATCTACCCTATCAACTCCTTTAATCATCTTAAACACCTCAATTAGATCGCCCCTTAGGGGAAAATAAGGCTAGTCTATGCAACCTGTCCTTATAACTTAACCCTTTTTGTTCCTGGCATCATTCTGGTGAATCTGCGTTGCACTCCCTGCGATGATGACTAACAGACTTACTTTCTTCCCCTCACCCCCGTAAACAGGTATCTTTCTCCTGCCTTTGAAATAACCTCCTGTCAATTATTTTATGTTTTTAAAGGGGCTATGGGGGCTGGAGCACAAGCTGGCACATGTTACAATTAAAGATTCTAGTCACGGAACTTTCCCAAGGTAGTTTACTGCCTGCTGTATTTATTTGCAAATAATACAGATCAGGATAATGATGCTTGGGTGATGTAACCATGGGGATCCCCTCCCCCTAACCCATAAGGTAAGGTTTTCCCAATTCCCCTTTGCTGTCACCCCCATCCCCATTAAAAAAGAACTCTGTAATAAGACAGCTTAAGAGCAGAGCTGAGTGCTGATTGCAAGGCTTCTGCCCAAGCATTCCTCCTCTTCCCCTGGAATTACTTTGCCTGTGAGGTAGATTCACATTCCAGCTTGTCGTGTAAGGGAAACGGGCTCCGAGGAGAAGCATACATCACTGACACTGCCGTCCCTTAAATGTGAGCAGTCTGCCCAGGGAACTCCTCCCACAGACCGGAGTTCTGGGCCCCCTCCAGCTTCCCACAGTCGCTCGTTCCTCTGTCAAACCCACAGGCAGCAAAGAAGCTGACATCAAACCCAACTCTCTCCTCGTGCGTTGTTGAAACTTTTTCTTAGGGGACCAGCGTTTCTTCCTGAGGGATTTTCATCGTCAAGCAAAAAAAAAAGAATTTAAACTTTCTTATGGCTTGTTTCATTCAAGGAGTTTTGGGGCTGCCATGAATTTTCTTTAAGTTAGGATGGTAACGATATCATACATCAAACAGGTAAGTGTCTTGATGTTTCTCATGTATTGCAAAGATAATGGCCTAGAAATTGAGTTTTGGCGCAGCCAGGGCTTTAGCGCCGGAAGTTAGTGCCGGAGCTAAGTCGCGCTGGTCGGGCCCAAAATTCAATAGTTCTGCGCCCAAACGGCTGCCGGCGCTGCTGAGAGGTGTTTGCGCCTGAAAACTGGCGCTACGTGCTGAATATCGGCGCTATTCCGGCGCTGCGGCGCCCGCTGCGGTGCGGCAGGTTCGGGAAGTGCAGGCCTCCTCCTTCCCTTAAGGAGGAGCTGCCTGCACCCGGCCGCGGCCCGCGAAAATCGTTCTAAAAATGAGCCCGGCACCTCGGACAAGTGCCGGGCTTGCTTCTGTTCCGGGGGGGGGGGGGGGGGGAAGTCCGGGGAGGGAGCTGCGGCCAGGCGGCCGGCGGGAAAGCGGCCGGCCGCCGCGGGGCCTTTAATGCGCCGGCGCAAAGTCAGGTAAGACTCTGTTGCCAGAGTCTTAGTTGCGGCTGCCACGGGCGAGGCGGCCGCAACTGAATTTCGGCGCTGGGGCCCGTCGCCATGGCAACCGGGACGCTGCGCACACCGATGACGTCATCGGTGCCGGCGCAGCGCTACCGGTCTAGCGCGGCGGAAGGGCCCCAGGCAATTTCGGCGCCGGCGCCAATTGCAGCGCTAGGCCCTCTAGCGCCGCAAAAGCGGCGCTAAGGCAACTCAATTTCTAGGCCAATGTGTATAAATAAATGAAGGTGTTTTTTTCCCCCAATCCCTTTTTAGCCACAAAGTGGGAAGAATTATTATATGGATTGGTTTTAATGTTCAGAAATGTATCTTCAAATTTATTACTATATACTTTACAAAAGTGGAAAAGGGGGGAGGGGGAAATAATAGCTTAGATTAGCAAAGGAATCACTGAATCCAGCAAACCAACTGGGTGAACCAAGCACCAGGCACATAACCTTGCATTCTTGGACTGCAGTTATACTGTACGCAGAGGCCGGCGAGTCATACTTGATGTGCCTGTACAACAACAACAACGTAGTAAAAACATCCCAAGGTGCTTCGCAGGTTGTATTTGTAACATTTGCATATTGAATTATCATTGGCCTGCAGGCATCTGTAAGGAATACCTATTATATTCACATGTGATCACATGCTGAGTTGTCATTGGCCTGCAGGCATCTGTAAGGACTGCTATTGTTTAGAAGACCCAGGCTAGGGGTCCTAACTCCATCTTTTCCCCACTGTGCTGTATGATTGAGATCACAGACCTAATGCTTCATAAAAGAGTTTAAACTGCAATACTCCATTGTCCTGCAATTTATTATTTTTGTACAAAGTGCGCAAAACAAGACAGTATTGACTGAAGTTAGACTGTCCATTTGATATTGTGATCCATACATTGGCCTCCATTTCCCCGCTCCTAGGGTTGCCAACTCTCCAGGATTGCTCTGGAGTCACCAGAAATTCAAGATTAATCTCCAGGACACTGCTGTGTGCATCCCAGGAGAACAATCACAAGGGCATTAAAAAAATGTTTTTCTTTTCATTTTCTTTGAGCAGTTTTACTTATTATAAAAATATTGGAAATGGAACATTTTTGGTTGAGCAGTTGGAGGCAGGAGGTCATGTGATGAAACATCCAGGAATATGTTCCACCAGAGTTGGCAACCCTACCAGCACCATGTGCGGGGAATAAAAGGAAATGCAATGACTAAGGCGCAATCCGACAGCCGTGCGTGCACGCCGTGCCTTCGTTCCTTGGACCTACTGCAGCTGTGCTGTAACCTTTAGGAATGAAGTGTTCCTGAGGAAAGATCAATAAAGACGAAAGTGGATGACACTGTGTTCGAAATACTTTGTCGTCCTATCTGGCTGGTTATGGTTTTTTATGATTTGGGGTTTCCTTAACGCTGTGTGTGCAGTGTGTTACATTCAGTGTCTACACCTGAACTCAGGCGGGCTACAGTTATATTGTAGCCTCCCATAGCAGAATGAAAGAAAGAACATGCATTTATACAGTGCCTTTCATGACCTCAGGACGTCCCAAACGTTTTACAGCCAATGAAGTACTTTTGAAGTTTATTCACTGTTGTAATGTGGGCAATGCAGCAACTAACTTGTGCACAGAAAGGTTCCACAAATAGCAATGAAATAAATGACCAGATCATCCATTTTAGATGTTGGTTGAGGGATAAATGTTAGCCAGGACACCGGAAGAACTCCCCATCTCTTTGAATAGTGCCGTAGGATATTTAACGTCCACCTGAGAGGGCAGACGGGGCCTTGGTTTATTGTCTCATCTGAAAGATGGTGCCTCTGACAGTGCAGCACTCCTTCAGTGAAGTGTCAGCAGCACTGAAGTGTCAGCCTGGATTATGTGTTCAAGTCTCTGGAGTGGGGCTTGAACCTAAAACCTGACTGAGAGGCGAGAGTCCTACCACTGAGCCAAGAATGGGCCTGAAACAGCATATTGAAGATCTTCAGTCACATTACACCAAACAGTCAGATTGCTGCTGTTGGATTGGTGCAAATTGGAAACTGCTTTACATAAACACAGGAAGGGTGGGACAATGGCAGCCTAAGAGTGTTTAACATTTTTGTTAAAGAGCTGCAGTCCTCTTGGGAGATACAAGAGGGGTCATTTTACAAATTAATGCTCCTGGCATACAAATTTGCCTACTGTGAACACATAATGGCCTGCATTTTGCAATCAGTGGTGAAGGGACAGTGCTCGCCACTGACCTTGAAAAAAGCTGCCCACAAAGGTTTAGCGGGCTCTAGAGATTCCTCTATTCCGATGTGACGTGATTTTGAATCTGTGGCACCCAGCAACAGTGCAGGCAGCAAGAAGGCTGATCAGCCAATCAGATTGAAGAACTATCAAGACAGCAAAACAGGAAGTAAAAAGCAGTGATTATAATTCACATTTAATCATTGTACAGAAAGCAAAATAAAGATTGGGACATATACATGGAATTAAGGTAGAAGCTGAAATATCATAAACAATTTTAAAAAATCTTAATTTTTATGATTTTAAAAATCATGCAATGTTTAAATGTTTTTCTGAGGGAATGAGACACCACAATTATAAAAGTTAAAAGTAGTGTTTCAGGACCAGAGAGGTTGTTCAGCAGTAATTATGACTTAATACACAATTATAAACTCAGTTACTCCTGATCAAACAAGGTTTAACTTTTTAATTGTGTTTTACAGTGAGAATAGTGTGTAAAAAGTTGAAGTTCATATCAAATCACTGATTCTGTGTTGATTGCATCTGTGTACATTGCAACAGTGCACCCTATGGAGCAGGGTATCACTGACAGCAACCTCTGGATTTTTGCATTTAGCTGAGCATGTGCGGATGCCAGAAGTTGCTGTCAGTTTTACACAGTAATGACGGCGAGTACTGACAGTTTTGTCGTCAATACAACCGCAAATTCCTGGCCATTGATAATTTAAGCAGTTAACTCTAAGCCGAATTGCCGCTTTGCATTCCTGGAGGGTGGAGCTACCTGCTCAGAACTTGAATTAGTAAATTTACACATACATTTTGCTCTCTTCACAAACAGAAGAGGGTTGGGTGACACTGCAATGATGTCGCTGTGCCACCTGCTACAGATACATTGGGGTAGATCTTGACTTTAGGCAGTAGTGTAAAATGGGTGATAGTGAATCAACAGTCCGTTTTACATCTCCACATTTTTATTTCCATTGAAGTCATGGGACTGAGTCAAAGAGAGAGCATTTTACAGCAACATTTAGAAGCGAGCTATACTTTTTAAAGTGCCTGTCACAGGATCCATAAATAGCCTGGATTTCTGTTTTCAACACAAATTATTAACACCTTTCATACTGTACTAGTAGTCTATAATTTTCTTACTACACATGTCAGCAAAATTTTATGTTAGAGTCAAGCCCTGGGCAAATACAAAGTGAGCAGATCTTTCAAATAAAACTTTAACCCCATCCCCAGTCTCTAACCTTGCCAGTGAACTTGTGTAATGGCTTAACGTGCAACATGTGGTTTTTAGTTGTGTGTCTCACATGGGCCACAGGGTAAGGCTAGATGTCATTAATATAGTTTCTGCTCTCCCTCACTGCTCTCTTTTTTACTTTTGTTCTCTCATCTTTTCTCGCTTCGTGGTAGCACTCTCACCTCTGAGTCAGAAGATTGTGGGTTCAAGCTCCACTCCAGAGACATAAGCACAAAATCTAGGCTGACACTCCAGTGCAGAACTGAGGGAATGCTGCACTGTTGGAGGTGCCGTCTTTCAGTTGAGACGTTAAACTGAGGCCTCATCTGTCCTCTCAAGTTGGATGTAAAACATCCCACAGCCACTATTTTGAAGAAGAGCAGGGGCGTTCTCCCTGGGGTTCTGGCCAATATTTATCCCTCAACCAACACCACTAAAACAGAATACCTGGTCATTATCTCATTGCTGTTTGTGGGACCTTGCTGTGTGCAAAATTGGCTGTCGCGTTTCCTACATTAGAATAGCGACTACCCTTCAAAAGTATTTCATTGGCTGCGAACTATCGAGCTGACCAGGTGGACTGCAGTGATCTTTTCTGGTCCTTCACATTGCTGTTTGCTGTACAACAGCTGTTTGTATGTCTTTCATGTGTAATCACTTTCACACTAAGTTAATTAGCAATTATAATGTCACTACTACGATTGAGAAATAACCTGTAATTGTTTAGGGTTGAATTCTGCGTCCAATATATACAGTACGCTGTTATCTATATATCTTAACAGGGGAGTTTAATTTATGGCGCTGTTGTGTAAACAACTGCACCAATATGTATCACAATGTACTACACAGAAATTAAAGGGCCTCCTCTTCATGATAAATTAGTAAACCTTTGTTCACAAATGCACAGCACAATGGTATAAATTACATTGAAACATTAGTCGTCCCACTGTGCACCACTTCTAGAGATTAAATAACACTTGGCATTTTATCCCCCCTTCTTGACCAAAAAAAAGTTTTGCCGAACATTTTTGTCATGAAGACAGTGCCCCTTTAACAGGCACCAACTAATGCTGACATTTGCTTGAACAGATGTGCCCAAACATAACCAAACCAAAAATCCACCTTTTCAAATGGGAGGTGCGCGTGTCTATGAATAGAGCGGAATGTTTAGTGTGTTCAATTTGACCTCTTATCCTAAAACTAGTCACGAGCAGAGAAGGAGCTGGGTTATTGGCTGGCGATAAGCACCACACTCCCTCCCCCTCCTCGAATCTCAACATGGAAAGATTTATTTCAAAACTCATCATGCTCTAACTTTCTTCTTGAATCTGCAGCTTTGCGTTCTGTCTTTGTACTTGTAGAGTAAATCGAGGAAAAAAAAGTATCTGCTCAGCAGAGTCCGTTTCTTCGCTTTTCTGAGGGTATGAATTCCCTTGACTTTATTTTCTGCCCAATTCCCCTCGGTCTCTGCAGCTCAAGCACCAACCACATCTGAGAGAGCAAGAAATGCTCACCTTTATGTAGCATCGTGTCACATTGTAGAAATATCTCAAAGCGCTTCACAGTGAAGTACTTTTGAAGTGTAGTGACTGCTTTATGTACAGTAACATGTGGGGAACCTGCTTCCAGTTCTTTGCCAATAGTGCCCTGATGCCTGATACCTGCAGGTCTTATTGGACTGTGCCTGTAAGAAAGTACAGTTTGGGGAAAAGTTCTGTTAAGTAAGGAATTGACCACTTTGTTTCCCTCTGGGAGGTCAGGATTGTATTAATTGCAACTTTGTCTCTTGAGTTAAATTCAGCATTAATCACTGCTAAATATTACAGTACTTTCTAATCATACAGGGCGCTACAGAAAAGTATTCGTTCTTTCTGAGAGTTCAGTTATTTTACTTTTAAGGATATTTTAATTAGATCGACTGGGTTTTATTGATTTGAATTAAACAGCGGTATCGTCAATAATACCAGAGTGTAATAAAGTTTTTTCCTTCCACAGGTCACAAGGTGAGGTAAGCCACTCGGCCCATCTTAACTCATCTGCCCAGGAAGTAAACTTATTGGAGCTGATTGTGCAAACCCATTGCAGTGGGAGTGGGCCCACAGTTCGTCCCTCCAACACACTGACCTGATCGTGCCAAAGTTTGCAAGTTCAGGTCATTTAAATCACTGGAGGTAGGATTCTTCCAGCCTTTAGAAAGGCTGAAATTAGTTTTAAAATATTAGCTAGCCATTCCAAGGTTCGTATGTGGAGAGAAAAGCAACAAGGGCAAAAGTAAGGGACATAAACCCAGCCTATAGGCCCGAGAGAGAGTCTGTGAGACAAGATTGCATGCCACGGAATATTGCCTGTCAACCTGTTCCACGTGTACTGCCCACCTATAACAGGTCCCGGCAGCTCTTTACAGAAACGGGCAGATTCCCAACTAAACATTAAGGCCTAGAAATTCAGTGGGCTGCGCCACCCGTTAGTGCCTTAAGAGGGCGCTAAGTGGGTCGGAAGCCACTGGCCACGCCTCCCGCTACATTCAGCGGGACGCTAATGGCGGCGCTAGCCGTTAGCGCTGCGCCGCTGCTGATGATGTCATTGGTGTGCGCAGCGCCCCGCTAATGCCCCGATCGTGATATTTAGATGCGCTCCCTGCTTTAACGCCGGACGCTATGTGCGACCAGTTCAGGGGGGCCTATCTGCGGCGGTAGAGGCGCTAATTAAAGGAGAGGTGCGGGGCGGCCATTTTTGTTGCTGGCCGCCTGCCAGCACCTCTCCGCGCTGCCATCCCCGGCCTCCTGAGCACCCCCCCCGCCCCCCCCACCGTGGAGTGCCGACTGCATTCCAACAGCCCGGCACTTCTCCTCGGTGCCGGGCTCTTTTGCTGGCACTCGCGGTCCTCGATCGTGCTGCACAAGGCCCCTCCCCTTTAAGAAGGGGAGGAAGGCCTGCAGTACCACAGCGCGCCGTGCTGCAGCGTGTGGCGCTGCGGCATGTTGCACAGCGATATTCAGTTGCAACGCCCCAAGAGGGATGCGGGGCGCCTCCAGTAGCGCCGCGCTTCCCTCTGGGACGCGCCAACTGAATTTCCGGTGGGCGGTCGCGACTGCTTCCGGGGCGCTACTTTTAGCGCCCTGGCGAGGCTGCCGCCCCAAACGGGGCTATAGTGAATTTCTAGGCCTAAATATATTCAAGAAGGAGTTAGATATATTTCTTAAGGCTAAAGGTATCGAGGGATATGGGGAGAAGGCAGGGACAGGGTACTGAATTTGGACGATCAGCCATGATCTCATTGAATGGCGGAGCAGGCTCGAGGGGCTGAATGGCCTACTCCTGCTCCTATCTTCTATGTCTAAAGCAATTGAGGCTGAGACGATCAACTCTGTTAAAATGTAGCTGGATAACTGTTAAGGAATTTATGGCTTTTGCTATGAGTGGAGAAATATTCAGCCCGTGTGTTACCGTGTGTGTGTGTGTGTGGCACTGCAGCCAGCAGATTTCCACAAAGGCAAATGGGAACATGTAGAATCAGAGTAACTAATACCCTATTAATCGATACAGCATTTTGGAGCATTCCTGAAAGTGCAGCTGCAGCAAGCCAGAACTTGGGCAAACAGTGAGTAACACAGGCTGAAACAAACACCACCAGGCACTTGTACGATAGCAAAATACTGCAGATGTTGGAAATCCGAAATAACAAAGTGCCACCTACGTCTTCCTCCTTTCCTTTCAATATTTGGCCGCTTTCTTTTCCCGCCAGGAAAAGACTGAGACGGTCCCCTGTGAAGGGACGGACAGCTATAATTCCACTAACGGGCCATTTTTAAATGTATTTCAGGTGCGGTGCAGCTTGTCCAGCTGTGGTGGTGTGTCACCCACAGTAATGCTAAGCAGCTGTCTCCTCTCTATCTGCTAGAGAAGGAATTAGCTGAAAATAATGTCCAGGTATTTCCTTTCACCCGGTCTCTATTTTTTCCAGGGGCCTGGGATTCATAAAATATCGTCTTCTCAGTTGTTTCTGCTTCCCGACACATTTGGTTCTACTTTACTTATCCCAAGTGCAGACATATTTAATCAAGACCGGCTTTATAGTTGAGCTTCCTCTGAAAGCTACTTGGCCCATCTCCATCCCCTGAAACTCACGTTGATCCTTCTCAGTGAGGCCCCTATCTTTTTATTTCTTCCTCTTTTTTTTTAAGGTTCTGCCCACCTGACCGCAGGTAATTTTTCAGGGATGAAAGAAGCAGGCCGTAGACTTTTGTCGGTGTTTCCCCCGCAACCCATTTGTAACCTTGAAATGTTTATTGAGAGCACGTTTAAACAATGGAACAAGGAAGAGGCTTATCAAGCCTGGCTCAGCTCATCTGCTGCTGAATCCCTCATCTATTGTCTTGTTACCTCTAGACTTGACTGTTCTAAAGCTCTCCTGGCCGGCCTCCCATCTTCCAACCTATATAAACTTGAGGTCATCCAAAACTCTAATGCCCATAGCATAAAGTCCCGTTCACCCATCAACCTTGTGCTTGCTGACCTACATTGGCTCCTGGTTCGGCAACGCCGCAATTTTAAAATTCTCATCCTTGTGTTCAAATCCCTCCGTGGCTTCGCCCCTCCCTATCTTTGTAACCTCCTCCAGCCCCACAACCCTCTGAGACCTCTGCACTCCTCCAATTCTGGCCTTGTGCATCCTCGATTTTATCGCTGCACCATTGGCGGCCGTGCCTTCAGCTGTCTCGGCCCTATGCTCTGGAATTCCCTCCCTAAACCTCTCCGTCTCTCTACCACTCTCTCCATCTTTAAGATGCTCCTTAAAACCTACCTCTTTGACCAAACTTTTTGGTCATCTGCCCTAATATCTCCTTATGTGGCTTGGTGTCAAATTTTGTTTGATAACGCTTCTGTGAAGCGCCTTGGGACATTTTACTACATTAAAGACGCTATATAAATACAAGTTGATGTTGTTGCAACAGACCATGTATGGCCTGCGCTATTGTACAAACATAGGAAAAGAAGGGCAAGTAAAGGCTCGAGCCCTTCAATGCTCCCTATCCAAGAGGCCTCGTGTAAAACCCTTCTCCCACTCCTGGGGAGGCAATGAAACAGAGGAAGGAAACCGCTGGCCCAATTTCAGGAAAAACTCTGGGACATTGCTCGCTGACTCCATAAGGCAATTAAGCAAGTTCCAGGACATCACGCCAAGTCTTTTGTTAAGGGACTGTGGCCTACACATACTTAGCACATCCGCCGAGTCTGGATCACGGGTCTGGATCACGGAGGCTACTTGACCACACAACTTTTCTCTAACTGGCTTCACATTCCCTGAAAGCCTTCCCGTTGCACGTACCCTCGCTAGCATTTCAAATCTTATATTATGATCCTTGCACCCTCGCCTTCAACCTTATTTGCCGTCCCGGACTCATTTCCCATCATTGAGCCCAGAATAGAGTTGACCCTTTTTTGGCTACCCAATAAACTGCGTGAGGAAATAATGCTGCACAACCTCTGGGCAATCTCTTGTCCAAGAATCGCCACTCTTCCCTTTTCTATCGTTAGCTGAGACTCAGCAACAAAAAACAACGCGCATCATTTCTTTCTGTTCACGTTAAATGTTGCCACCCATTGTTCTGTTTACTTGTGTCGGTCTCTTCTGCGAAAACGATGCCTTTGCGTTCTACACTCCCAGTCATGCCTCAGTTTCAACCGAAATTTGCCATCTGATACACAATCCTTCCTTCACCTTTTATATCCAACTCCGTCTCTCTCTCTCTCTGTGGGGAATTTGGTCCCCGTCGCAATTGTTTTTTTGTGCAAAGAATGGGTGTTGGGAGGACTGATATCTGGGTACGCGAGATCTTCCCTCGGAAGTTCACCGACGACCCAATTAGATGCCAGTGGCTTCCAAGTGCCCAAGGTACCTGCCTGAAACAGACGTTAGGCCCCATGAATATGTTAATCAGGGTCCTAACTCCTGTTTTAGTATCCTGCCCTAAATCCAGCATAATCCGGGCGGAACTTGCGCCGCGGATGTACCGCTCTGTTTTTCCGGGTCAATAGCGGCCCTAACTAACCAACGGTCCTTACGGGACTGCTGGAGGCTGCAGACAAATAGCTGTGTTGACTTTTTTTTAGTTACCTTTATGTATAGCCAAGAAGAGCTGGAGTGCTTGTGGCTGATGCCGAGGCTCTCTCCTCCACTCGCCCACCACCCCCCCGCCGCCATTTGCCACCCCACCCTGCCCCAGGACCTAACCTGCAGGATGGCTCAGAGGCCCCAACCGGTGAGCTGCAACAGGACACCCGATTGACGACCACAGCTCGCCGGTTTTACGGAAACCAGGCCCGAGGCCCAATCCCATGTGCCTTAACTTTACACGCTAATCTCTTATGCGGGACCTTATCAAAAGCCTTCTGAAAGTCCAAATACACCACATCCACTGGTTCTCCCTTACCTATTTTACCAGTTACATCCTCAAAAAATTCCAGTAGATTAGTCAAGCACGATTTACCTTTTGTAAATCCATGTTGACTTTGTCCGATCCTGTCACTGTTTTCCAAGTGCTCTGCTATTACATCTGTTATAATGGAAGCTCAGCATCTGGAGTCTTGCTCAGGCACTTTAACCGGCTTACGGGGAGGCCCCATAATTTCCTGTACACAGGTTCTCCGTGCTCAGCTGATTGGTCGCACAAGGCTTGTCAGACATGGAGTAGGTATGTGTCAGCTGTGGCTCAGGGGGGTAGCACTCTCGCCCCTCAGAGCAGACGGTTGTGGGTTCAAGTACCCACTCCAGAGACTTGCACACAAAATCTAGGCTGACACTCCCAGTGCAGTACCGAGGGAGTGCTGCACTGTCGGAGGTGCCGTCTTTGCATGAGATGTTAAACCGAGGCCCCATCTGCCCTCTCAGGTGGATGTAAAAGATCCCACGGCCACTATTTCGAAGAAGAGCAGAGGAGTTCTCCCTGGCGTACTGGGGCAATATTTGTCCCTCAACCACCATCAGTGTGATAATTATCTGGTCATTATCTCATTGCTGTTTGTGGGACCTTGCTGTGTGCAAAATTGGCTGCTGTGTTTCCTATATTACAACAGTGACTACACTTCACAAAAGTACTTCATTGACTGTAAAGTGCATTGGGGCGCCCTGAGGTGGTGAAAGGTGCTATATAAAAGCAAGTCTTTCTTTTGGACCTCAAGCCTCTGTGCAGGTGTCTCCACTGTCCCACCGCACTCCTGCTGCCCCCCACCCCCACCGCCCCCCCCCGCCACCTCCAACCCGGATCACATTACAACCTCTGTGTTCATTATTGTACATAAGGTAAGGGGAAAAAAACAGCCAGCAAGGGAACAATAACATGTTACAAGATTTGATTATTACCCTGGGGACCAATTTCCTGTACCTGCCAGAAACTGCCATGCTGCAGCTTTGCTCTGTAGATACTAATAGCGAGTGACTTTCAATTGCTGTTCTCCATTAATGTTGTAAAATGCATCAGCATTACTTCAATGTGCTCAGTTGGCACAGTGTAAAGACCCAGGTAGCCAGAAGAGGAAACAGGTTTGATCCCTGCTTTGTGCAGAGGTAGCTGCAATGGGTTGGTAGGAACATCAGAACAGGAGTAGGCCATTCAGCCCCTCGAGCCTGTTCCGCCATTCAATTAGATCATGGCTGATCTGTATCTCAACTCCATTTCCCTGCCTTGGTTCCGTAACCCTTAATACCCTTGCCTAACAAAAATCTATCAATCTCAGTTTTGAAATCCCTAGCTTTTTGGGGGAGAGATTTACAGATTTCCACCACCCTTTGTGTGAAGAAGTGCTTCCTGACATCACCCCTTGTTCTGGACTCCCCCAGCAGAGGAAATAGTTTCTTTCTATCTACCCAATCAACTCCTTTTATAATCTTAAACACCTCAATTTGATCACCCTTTGATCTTCTATACTCGAGGGAATACAAGCCTAGTCAATGCAACCTGTCCTCGTAATTTAACCCTTTTAGCCCAGATATCATTCTGGTGGTGAATCTGTGCTGCACCCCCTCCAAGGCCAATATATCCTTCCTGAGGTGCGGTGTCCAAAACTGAATGCAGTTCTCTAAATGGGAGCTATAGGGACGCTACTGTTGGCCTTCAGTGGCCCCTGGGCTAGGGAGGGTAAAATGAAGCCATCCAGATTTTTCACTCCTGATAGCTGTACAGTGACTCCCGGTGAAAAGTCCATGGATATGGTTTTCGGATGAAGACAGGGAGGTTGGAATTGGTTTGTTGGAATAACCTGCTGACACTCAAGACTGGATTTTTGTCTTTCTGAAGGGACTTCTGCTTGCCCCATCAACCCTACCTGGGTCAGGGGGTCACTTATCATGAAGGGCGGGTTCCCAGCTAAATTGCTGCCACTAAATGGAAGGTGACTGCCTCTGCCGGGGGGAAATTCCTGATGGTGCCCCATCAGGACCAAAGGAGGTGGAGAGGGCACTTCAGGGGGCAGGAGAACCCTATAAAGAATAGTGGTCAAGAATGAGGGGTCATAGAAGGGCAGGAGAAACTTCCTTACACAGAGAATTGTGAGGCTGTGGAATTCACTTCCAGGGTTAATGATTGAGGCAAAAAGTTGTCAACATTCAGACTAGCTTGGCTAGGTTAATGAAGGAAAAGAGGTTGATGGGATATGGGAAGAGGGTGGATAAATGTGGTTAAAATTATTTGCTCGTGTGGCGGGTAAACACCGACACGGACTGGTTGGGCTGAGTGGCCTGTTATCGTGTTGTAACTTCTATGTACTTCTATGAATTTAGGTAAAGTTTTTGTAGGCCTCGGCCAAGATCACAGCTACAGCTATGGCTAGTCAGTAATTTCTATTGGACAACAAATATAAATGATCTAGACGAGGGAACTAGGTGTAATATCTCCAAGTTTGCAGATGACACAAAGCTGGGTGGGCGTGTGTGCTGTAAGGAGGATGCCGAGAAACCCCAGTATGATTTGGACAGGTTGGGTGATTGGGCAGAAGCATGGCAGATGCAGTCTAATGTGGATAAATGCGAGGTTATCCACTTTGGTGGCAAAAACAGGAAGGTAGATTATTAGCTGAACGGCAATAGATTGGGAGAAGGGGAAGTGCAATGAGACCTGGGTGTCCTTGTGCACCAGTCGCTGAAGGTAAGCATGCAAGTGCAGCAGGCGGTTAAGAAGGCAAATGGTATGTTGGCCTTCGTAGCGAGAGGGTTCGAGTACAAGAACAAGGATGTCTTGCTGCAGCTGTACAGGGCCTTGGTGAGACCACACCTTGAGTATTGTATGCAGTTTTGGTCGCCTTATCTGAGGAAGGATGTTCTTGCCATGGAGGGAGGGCAGTGAAGATTCACCAGACTGATACCTGGGATGGCAGGAATGACGTATGAGGAGAGATTGGGTCGATTGGGCTTATACTCGCTAGAGTTTAGAAGAATGAGAGGGGATATCATAGAAACTTATAAAATTCTAAAAGGACTGGACAGACTGGATGCAGGAAGGATGTTCCCGATGGCCAGGGAGTCCAGAACCAGGGGTCACAGTCTAAGGATAAGGGGTAAGCCATTTAGGACAGAGATGAGGAGGAATTTCTTCACCCAGAGAGTATTGAACCTGTGGAATTCTCTACCACAGAGGGCAGTGGAGGCCAATTCATTAAATATATTCAAGAAGGAGTTGGATATATTTCTTAAGGCTAAAGGGATCAAGGGGTATGGGGGAAGGCAGGGACAGGGTACTGAATTTGGATGATCAGCCAAGATCTCATTGAATGGCGGAGCAGGCTCGAGGGGCCGAATGGCCCACTCCTGCTCCTATCTTCTATGTTTCTATGTTTCTATTGTTCTAAGGATAAGTGACTGGTCCATGGTAAATCTGCTCTTCAAATTCATTTCCGAGTTTAATGCATTTCCTATTCCTGACCTTGTGCTTTTTTCCCGCTAACTTTAGGTAAGGATTCACAACAAAGAAACGATACTTCAAGACTGAAATAGAGCTTCAGCATGAAGCAAGACAGGATGGGAGGACTGAGTGTGATGATCGTTACTTTATTGGCCACACTTGTACACTGCAGAGTCCAAGTACAGCCAGAAGGTATGCCTTTTCTTAATGAAACCATAAGGAGACACTGGGTTGTCCCAGTGTCATCAAACAAAATAACCCAAAAGTGCCTCCTTTTTAGAGGGGCACAATGAATAAAGAAC
Organism: Somniosus microcephalus; assembly: GCF_052327205.1. Lineage (NCBI taxonomy): Eukaryota > Metazoa > Chordata > Chondrichthyes > Squaliformes > Somniosidae > Somniosus > Somniosus microcephalus. The sequence continues at coordinate 71,656,941 of NC_141003.1, read as the reverse complement.
TAAACCATTAAACAAACAAAAGTTATGAAATTAAATAATAATATTATCACCCATGTGCAGTACCTGTGGTGCCCACCGGTGGTGGAAGGTCTCAAGCGTACCGGTGGACACTGCGTGCTCTTTTTCTAGGGCCACCCGGGCACGGACAAGACCACGGAAGAGAGGCAGGCAGCCAGAGTGATCACCCCCATGGGGTGTGTCCAGCCTGGATCTGTGGATGGCCACCTTGACCAGGCCCAGGAGCAATCCCACGTGGAGGTCCTCTGACTTGCCCGCCCCGCCACCCTCCGCACCAGGTGGCCAAAGATCAGGAACGTGAGACTGAAGTGGAGCAGCATGCAGAGGGCAGGTCCTATATCAATTCATTTCCATTTCACAGGGGCTGTGATGTGTTTGAAGATTCTGGCAGTAGGAAAACTGTGTGGGTTCCAGTTTAGGGCTGAACTTGACACTGATCATCAGGGGAGGGGAATCTGCTATCAGACTTTTTCTAATGGTGCTTTTGAATAGTTTCATAGGCAACGCAGTTGATGTGGTGTACATGGACTTCCAAAAGGCGATTGATAAAGTGCCACATAATAGACTTGCCAGCAAAGTTGAAGCCCATGGAATAAAAGGGACAGTGGCAGCATGGATACGAAATTGGCTAAGTGACAGGAAACAGAGAGTAGTGGTGAACAACAACAGAAAATGCTGGAAAAACTCAGCAGGCCAGGGCAGCATCCGTGGAGAGAGAAACAGAGTTAACGTTTCAGGTCAAAGACCCTTCGTCAGAACTGGAAAAAAGCTGGAAATGGAAAGCAGGTTTAGGGGCTGGGAAAAGGGGGAGGGGATGAAAGAACAAAAGGGAAGGTCAGTGATAGGATAGAAAGCAGGAGAGATTAAGAGACATTAAGAGATATTCAAGGCGAGAGGAGGTGGTAATGGGGCAGGTTAAGGAACAAAAGATGGCTCTAGGTGGGCTGTGAATTGCGCTGGCAGAATGAAGGACAGCTGCCATGTGGGAGGGAAGAAAAAAAAGAAGAAAATGTATACATGTGATAGGGGCCGAGGTTATGATCTGAAATTGTTGAACTCTATGTTGAGTCCAGAGGGCTGTAGAGTGCCTAATCGAAAGATGAGGTGCTGTTCCTCGAGCTTACGCTGAGCTTCCGTGGAACAGTGCAAAAGGCCGAGGACGGTGAGGTCTGAGTGGGAATGGGGCGGTGAATTAAAGTGACAGGCCACCGGGAGCTCGGGGTCCCCCTTACGGACTGAACGGAGGTGTTCCGCAAAGCGGTCACCCAATCTGCGTTTGGTCTCCCCAATGTAGAGGAGACCACATCGTGAGCAGCGAATACAGTATACTAAATTGCAAGAAGTACAAGTAAATCACTGTTTCACCTGGAAGGGGTGTTTGGGGCCCTGGACAGTGGGAAGTGGGGAGGTATAAGGGCATGTGTTGCATCTGCTGCACTTGCACAGGAAGGTGCCGGGCGAAGGGGTGCTGGGGGTGGTAGAGGAGTGGGCTAGGGTGTCGCAGAGGGAGCGGTCTCTACGGAATGCTGAAAGGGGAGGTGAGGGGAAGATGCGTTTGGTGGTGGGATCACGCTGGAGGTGGTGGAAATGGCGGAGGATGATCCATTGAATGTGGAGGCTGGTGGGGTGAAAGGTGAGGACAAGGGGAACTCTATCGTGGTTCCGGGAGGGAGGGGCAGGGCTGAGGGCAGAAGTGCGGGAGATAGAATGGACACGGTCGAGGGCCGTGTCAACCATAGTAGAGGGGAATCCTCGGTTGAGGAAAAAGGAAGACATGTCGGAAGCACTGGTATGGAAGGTGGCATCGTCGGAGCAGATGCAGCGGAGACGGAGAAACTGGGAGAATTTTTCGGACTGGAGGAAAGTATACAGTGGTGCTCTCCAGCAGTGCTTTTCTTGATGTATATTAATGGTGCAGAAATTCCGATCCCTACTGTGTACTCACCCGTAGGGACATCAGAAATGCCGGTTTCAGGCATGCACTGCGCATGCGCTGGAAACCTGCATTTCCGATCTGTCAAGAAAGCTCTTGACAGATCCTCTGGCTGCCCGGGAGAAGAGCCTCTGCGAGCGGAGAGTTCCGTTTTTTGGAGACCCTCTACCCGCAGAAAACACTTACAATTCTTGCGCCTGGTACAATCAGGCATAAGGCCTGCTTTTACCAGGATAAGAGTTGAAAAAGTAAAAAAAAAAAAATTTCTACTGATTTATCATTTAAAAATACTTTAAAGAAAGGTAAGTTTATTTTTAGCCTCGTTAAAAACTTTAATTTTTTTTTCAAAAAATAAAATTTTTGTTTAAAATACTTAATTTATTGTCATTTAAAGTCATTTTAAAAATGTGATTTAAAAAAATTTCTTTAAAGTTTTACTATGTTTTGGGGGTGATCTCTATTCATATATTTGACAGGTCTTCCTGTCAAATGCATGAAGGGAGATTCCCTTCTCTGATTGGCTCCCCATGGCCCACGTGATCTCAAGGATGCTGCGAACCGCCTGCGCCTCTGGGATACGTGGGCCCTGCGCATCGGCAGTTTGGAGAGGCCCAGCAGCGGAACTCTGCATCTCCCGGGAGCCTTCCGGTCTTGGCGCAGATTTTTCCAGATCGCAGCCCTCCGCCCGCGGGAGGCCTGCGATCGGATTATCTGGGCCAATGACTTGAATTTGAGTGTACAGGGCACAATTTCAAAATTTGCAGATGACACAAAACTTGGAAGTATTGTGAACACTGAGGAGGCTAGTGATAATCTTCAAAGGACTTAGACAGTCTGGTGGAATGGGCAGACACGTGGCAGATGAAATTTAATGTAGAAAAGTGCCAAGTGATACATTTTGGTAGGAAGAATGAGGAGAGGCAATATAAACTAAAGGGTACAATTCTAAAGAGAGACCTGGAGGTATATGTGTACAAATAGTTGAAGGTGGCAGGGCAGGATGAGAAAACAGTTAAAAAAGCATATGGGATCCTAGGCTGCATGAATAGAGGCATAGGGCTGGATTTTCATTGAGGAGTCGGGTAGGAGGCGGGACTACAACTTTCGGGGTTGTAGTCCCGCCTCCATCGAGTTCTAGCCAACCCACGTGATTTTGACTTGATTGACCTTGTTGAACCCGCCCAGCGGGCTCAGCAGGCCAATTAAGGGCCACCCGGCAACAGGTGACATCACAGATTGATATTTCATCTGTCAAGACCTTTTGACAGATGAAATATCAGCGTTCAACAGCTGTTTGAAGCTGTCAAACACTGACAATCTGTATTCTAAGTTAATTCCTTCCTGTCAGGATGATTTAGAGATCTCCCCGGAACAGAAAGCTGAATGCTAGAACTTTTGACAGCTGGCGGCCATTCTGCTTTCTGTGCCGGTGAGATGAGGGACTCCCGAGACCTGAAGGAAGGAAGGCTATAAAGGTAAGTACATGTAAGTACAACTTCTTTAAACACTTTACACACACCAAACACACTTACCTCTGCACTCATGCATCCATCACTCACCGGAACACCGGACATCTCGACCCCTCCAAGCCCTTCATCCCGACGGCCCACCTCGCTAACTTGGCGTGGTTTGGAGCTGTCGGGAATCCCACATTTCAATAATGAAAATAGGGATTAGGCTAAAAACTGCCTGTTAACTACCTCGGGGAGGCGGGTTCCAGTGCGGGTCGGGTACCCCCCTCCTTTGAAACTGGCATGGAGGCGGGTTGGGGGCGGGATGGGTTCGTGCCCCCCCGATTTCGGGATTTTAACCCCCCACACGTCTCCAATCCCACCTCCATGGCCCAATGAAAATCCTGCCCATAGAGTACAAAAGCAAGGAAGTTAGGATGAACCTCTATAAAACACTGGTTTGGCTTCAGCTGGAGTATTGTGTCCAATTCTGGGCAGTGCACTTTAAGAAGGACGTGAAGGCCTTAGAGAGGGTGCAGAAAAGATTTACAAGAATGGTTCCAGGGATGAGAGGCTTCAGTTACGTGGATAGACTGGAGAAGCTGGGGTTGTTCTCCTTGGAGCAGAGAAGATTGAGAGGAGATTTGATTGAGGTGTTCAAAATCATGAGGGGTCTGGACAGGGTAGATAGAGAGAAACTGTTCCCGTTGGTGGAAGGGTCGAGAACCAGAGGACGCAGATTTAAGGTGATTGAACCAAAGGTGACATGAGGAAAAACCTTTTCCGCAACGAATGGTTATGATATGGAATGTACTGCCTGAAAGGGTGGAGGCAGATTCAATTGTGGATTTCAAAAGGGAAGTGGATAAGTACCTGAAGGAAAAACATTTGCAGGGTTACGGGGAAAAGATGGGGGAGTGGGACTAGCTGAAGTGCTCTTGCAGAGAGCCGGCATGGGCTCGACGGGCCGAATGGCCTCCTTCTGTGCTGTAATGATCCTATGATTCTGTGAAGACTGTGCCAGTGTTTTTCGCCACATGAACAGCCTAGTCTAATCCCATTCTCCTGCTCGCTCCCATACCCATTGAGTCAACACAGTGAGGCTACAAAGAGGAGGATATGCATGAGGACTGAAGGGTATCAGTTTAATATTACAATTGACTTTACTCAGTCCTGACTGGTGGCATTATGCCAATAGTTGTTGAGTTGGGCAATTCCTGTGGACGGCTCAAAGTAACTGCAGCAAATTCAGAACATCTGGGAGCTAACAGAGAGGATAATGGACACAGTGATTATAAGACGTTAAGAGAATGAAACGTGAAGAGTTTATAACTGACACTGGAAATTATACCCAGCGTATCCATTAGTTTTATATTATATGGAATTGTCATGGGGGCGATTTTCTTCCTTTTTGTTTTTTTTTTTTTGCAGACATGGCTGTCAAGCAAGACACCGACAAATAGGCTGATTTGTCATGAGATAGATATTCATTAAGTAACAATTTTGATGGCATTGCGACAATTTTATCAGCAATTAACACGATTAATTCATCCGCACCACACGCGTTTGCTTGTCTTGGTCCAGTTAGGTTTCAAGGAGCTTACCTTCCCTCTCTAATTTGATGCGTCTTTAAAACCAACCTAGCTCCCAGATATTCTGAGTTTGCTGCAGGTACTTTGAGCAGTCCATAGGAATTGGCCAACTCAACAACTATTGGTATAATGCCACCAGTCAGGGCAGAGTAATGTAGATTGAACAATTGATGCCCATTCCAAAAACACCTGCAGGATCAGTGAACTATCAATGAAAGCTTTGACCCTTAGACCATGCATGTGATTTGCTCTCCCTCATCCAACTCTACCTGAGCTACGTACCATCCACAACTGTTAGTGTGGAGATCACTTCCCGCTATCGGAGGATTCTTCCCATACCGTCACCAAAGCTACTCCAAGACCGGCTGTTAGGAAACGCACAAAAAACAGCCCAGGAGTTCCTGCCTATTCTTCCCTGTCTTCTGGTGGAGGAGGGAAGTGGGAGGGAGGGAATGTCTGGCTTCAGCTCAGCGCTTCTCCTCAGTGACTCGTATCAGATTAGCGACTCAGTAGTAGTGTGTGTGGCAACACACCGACCACACTGTGGTACTGCGCTATGGTGTGCTCTTATTCTATGCCATCGCACTGCCCTGGAGAGCTTACCGAGACCAATATGGGCAGTGCCCAATGTGCTTTGTCTGGTAGTCAGCAGCTCTTTACTGGCTGCTGGTGCCTGAAATGCTGATGCTGACGATTGATGGCTGGGAGTGCCAGGAAATTATGCAAATGAGTTGACCTCACGTTACCCGGCGAGGTCGGCTCATTGGTGAACAGGCACCAACACCGCTCCATGTGGAGCGCAATATCAGCATCACGTAATCAATACCTCTGGATTTATCGCACCTTCTCGCCATTGCCCAGTGTTAGCGCTTTCGCCTCTGAGTCAGAAGGTTGTGGATTAAGATGCCGTCATTTGGATGAGACGTAAACCGAGGCCCCCGTCTGCCCTCTCATATGGACGTAAAATATTCCATGGCAGTATTCGAAGAGAGTCCTGGCCAATATTTATCCCTCAACCCACAGTATCTGGTCATTATCACATTGCTGTTTGTAGGAGCTTGCTGTGCGCAAATTTGCTGCCGCGTTTCCTACATTGCAACAGTGACTGCACTTCAAAAAGTACTTCATTGGCTGTGAAGCGCTCTGAGATGTCCTGAGGTCATGAAAGGCGCTATAGAAATTCAAGTTCTTTTTCCTTTACTGCTTTCACCTTTGCTGTATTTGGGCCTTTAATTAGAGTTTCTCAAATTTAAAATAAAAATCAACTTTCTATCTGCCACACAAGCCCAGCGATCTATAGAAGAACTTATCATGGGAGTATTTGTGCGTGTCTGTGCATTACTAGGTTATCAACCCCTTTCCTCAGGAACTTTACTAATACTTGAACTTAGTGAGCTACTTTTGCCACCTACTCATAAACCAGGTGTATCACTGTCTAGCAACATTCAGTAAAGACATGCTTTATTTTCACTTCATCTATCACTGATTGATTTGTTTATTCAGCTGGAATTCTTTTCAAATGCTCTTAGTCCCGTTACGTTCTTGGAATCAGACATTACCTTCACATCTGGCTGCATTTGTCTAGATTTACTGGTTTTATTATTTTTACTGTCTTCCAAAATTTCACGCCATTGTCATTTTGATGGATTGTACAAGTTTAACAACATGCCTATAGAGACTGGATGGTTCAGTTGCCAGCACACTATCCTTTCAGTTCTGGGACCAAGGGCGAGAGGCTGAAGGCTCCTCTCTTGCTAGATCTTAACACCCCGAGTGAAACTAGTTTGGGACAGTCTTGATCCTGATTCCAATTGCACATGTCATGAAGGTTGTGGGTTCAAGTCCCACTCCAGAAACCTGAGCGCAAAATCTAAGCTGACGCTCCAGTGCAGTACTGAGGGAGTGCTACACTGTTGGAGGTGTCTGCTTTCAGATGAGACATTAAACCAAGACAGATGGGACCTCGGTTTAACTCTTCACCCAAAAGATGGCACCTCCGACAGTGCAGCACTCCCTCTGTACTGCACTGAAACGTCAGCATAGATTTTGCGTTCATGCCTCTGGAGTGAATTTGAATCTGACTCAGAGAAGTGTGTGAGCCATACATACAGAGAGAGAAGAGAAGAGCAAGGAGGACTGACTGTAAGTGAAACAGTGAGAGAGAGAGACACACAGAAAGATTTACAGTGTTGGAAAGCAGCAGAGAGACATTTTCAGGCAGAGGGAGACATTTAAAACATTTTTTTGAATGTGCTCGTGTCTTTTATGCAGCCTCACCCTCTCCTGTTGAGTCAGCGTTTATAAAGGCAGGCGTTGAACATATGACTTGCTGGGGCCCCATAGACATCTGGCATGGGTTTGAACCCCAGGCATTTAAATAGCCATCTGGAAATTATTTACAAGAGCATTGCCGTTTATTAAAGCAAGACGGAGGTTAATGAGATATTTTTGGAGTATTTGCTGGAAAAATAGGGATGGACAGGTATTAAAGCAGGAATTATAACTGGAAAGAGTTCAGGAGATCCTCAAAGGGAGTGGCAAGACATGTGCTATAGGGCTTGGAGAGCAGAGAGACATCACTGGAGAGACATTGGCCTGGAAATTCGATGGCTCCTTGCTTGTTTTTCAGGTGCAGAACGGTTGCCTAAGTATCCAATAGGGCAGGTGGGGGGGTTATGCACTCATAAAGCGCCGAAAGTGCGCCGCCCACCATATTGGATCAGGCTTCTCTGTAGGCATACAGAGCGCATGCCAGAACTATTTAAATCGCTGATTAAAATGTTAAAATATGGGGCTGGATTTTACTAACCTCGGAGGGTCCGAGGCGGGCGGCGTCGGTGGTGGGTCCCGGCCCCACTGCCAGCTCCAGCCCACTCTGTAGAATGAATTTACCGTGATTGGGCTTGTTGAGCCTGCCCTGCGAGTTTCCCGGCCAATTAGAGGAAGCGGGTCTGATGACGTCATTTGATGACGCTTCATCAACCTGTTTCCTTAAAGGGACCAACTTTAATTTGACAGTTGTGCTGTCAGTGTTCTACAGCATTGAGGTGCTGCAAGCACTAACGAGCACTGCACAGAAGTGCATGCTGCACCCAGGCTCTCCCATGACCCCCTCCATATGGAGGGAGTCACAGCACACAGGGAGGTCCCCTTCCCTTCCCATGGAAGGAGAATACCTCCCTAAGAGAGCAACACAGCCTGGTTGCACATTGCAGAGGAGGGCACAAGCAGGGATGTGGTCAGGAGGACCTGGTGCAGTGCCGCAAACATTTCAATGATCTCAGTAGATCATGAAACGTTAGTAAAAAGCCACACTCAACCTCATCCTGCTGTGCCACTCATCACATCCCCATCACTCTACCTTCCCTACCCTACTCCTGCACATTCTTACTCACACCAATTTACCTTGCACCTCCACTCATCCCTCTCTATCTACATTATCACTTCCCCATCTCACTAGCCACCTCTCACACTCACCCTCATCCTAATGCAATCATGCCAAATAACAACACACAAGGGTTGGTGCTTGGGTATTTTATCCAATGTTCATGTAAAGTTTCTGTTAATATGCTGTCAAACATTGAAACCTTTATTTTGAACACTTTGCGTCCTTGGACAGATTTGTATGTACCTTTGGAAGTGGCTTAGTGTGTTGCAGTGAATGGTGAGACATAACGGTACCCCCTGCAATGATGATGAGTGTGAAAGGAATGGCTTGGGCATTGTAGGGATGCTTTATGGTGTTGGTGTGGGGTGGTGCATCACGTGGCAGCCAGGGTGTACAGCATCATGGGAAGTAAATCTGGCTATGGTGAGGCCATCCCTGGCCTCCCGGGCAACAATGTGGTTGGTGCTGATGCCTTGTGCAGCATCAGTTGATTGCGGAGAAGGGATGGTGTTGTTGTTAGTGCTGCTGGTGTGCCTGGTGATGCTGGTGTTGGGGCTGATTGTGGTGGGATTCTGAGGACCAAGGTGAGAGAGTATAACATGCTCCGATGCTGATGGAATAGACGGCAGGTGAAGTAGAGATGACAGAAGCAATCTGTCAATGGTGGGAGAGGTAATGAGGTCAGACTGGATGGAGACTTATATAAAGACTTGCAGCAAGGTGAATCTGTTGTGGAAATGCAGTTTAGAGAAGCTAGTGGCTAAGGGAATGTTTCTCAATCAGCTGGGAGCTTTGACTTGACATTTGAAGCTGTCAACTCAACAGCTGAAACAATGGCCACTGACCTCCTGCCTCAGCTTCACAGACGAGGTCTAGGCACAGTGGCAAACTGATGGGCGACCTGTCAAATTCAAAAAGCTGGGTAAAAAGCATTGTTAAGTGGCTGTAAACAAGCCACTATTGATTTTAATTGCCTCCCGTGCCACTGCCTGTCGGGTCTGCTCAGTGCTGGCAGATCCAGCATTTGATAAATGCACCTGGCGGCGGATTGACAGTGGTGTCCCGATCTGCTGTCAAAAAAACCCACTTTCCCACCTGAATCACCATTGATCGTGCCCGCTGACCCCCCACAAAATTCCCCTCTCATTCCTACGTTAGTTATTATGACCCTTTTGTGACATTGGGCTGCCCCAGTGCTTGATTCGCTGGGTGATAAACCTGCCCGGTACCTCGTGGCGCTAACAGGCAGGAAGGACCCTTCAGCATTGCTATTTAAAGGGCTCATCCATTACCTACAGATACATTGCTGGTTTGTCACTTAAGGCTGTTGGACAACTTCTGGGTGGGTTTTTTTGGCCTATTTTCTGACTGTGAAAACTAAATTCTGACTTCAGAGAAGAAGATTTTGCTGGTGCAGTTTTTGGCTGCTTTCTAAACACTTTTACTGCACTCATCGGTGGTCTGTTTGACTGCCTTTGGGGCTTGATGAGTGGCAAGGAAGTCAGCAGAGAGCAGGAGCAGCTGGGAAGAGGGAGGAGGAGGGCAAGGCACAGGAGGCTGTACCCACAGAGGGTCTTCAGGGAGCACTTCTCCAACATGCATTTCACTAAGGAGCAATGTATAAGGCGCCTATGCTTCGCAAAAGAGGCTGTCATCGAGCTATGTCACCTGCTGCAGCCACAACTTGAACCTCACACCAGGGCATGGACAGCACTACCTGTGGTTCCCAAGGTCATCGTGCACTTTTATGCTACGGACTCCTTCCCGGCTGCAGCAACTGACATCAATGACATCTCCCAGTCTGCAATCCACCGCTGATTCAGGGAGCTCACCAAGGCTCTCTACACCAGGAGGAATACCTACATCTCTTTCCGCATGGTCATAGTGAAGCAGGACGAGAGACCACGAGACTTCGCCCTCATTGCAGGCTTCCCGATGGGTCTAAGGTGCCATTGACTGCAACCACATTACCCGGCATTCTCCCCATTACCAGCCTGGTATCTTTCTCAATAGAAAGGGATTCCGCTCCCTCAGCGTCCAGCTGATTTGTGACCACGCGCAGTGCATCATGCAGGGCTGTGCCTGGTTTCCTGGCAGCAGTCATGATTCATTTTTCCTGCACCAGTCCTCTGTGCCGTCTTTGTTCCAACCAGGCCGTCAGGTTACAGGCTGGCTACTGGGTGACGGGCTATCCTCTTCAGGCTCGGCTTATGCCTCCTGTCAGGAACCTGGTCGCAGCTGCAGAGCAGGCCTACAATGAGAGCCATGATGTCACCCGGAACGTCATTGAGCAGACAGATGCCGTCGTCAAACAACACTTCTGCTGCCTGGACTGTTCCGGAGGAGCTGTGCAGTCCAGCCCTGAGAGGGCATCCAGATTTGAGATCATCTGCTACATGCTCCACAACTTTGCAATTTTGAGGGACCGGCCCTTACCACCACATAGGTAGCGAGAAGTGCAGGAGGAGCAGGGAGAGTAGGAGCAGCATCAACCATCAGTGCCCCTCACTGCCAGAGGTGTCAGCAAGCAGTTCTTTGGCATGCGCTTCATGAGAACCATCCCTCTCATCCTCAATACACCAACAGTGTCACAATCCTTATCATCACCATCCTTACTACGCCATCCGATTGCCTTCCTTCAGTCCAGCCTTATGGGTCTTCCCCTCACTTCATTATGAAAATAAACATCCACACCAAATGCAGGACAAAAAATAAATTCATCAAGCAACTTAATTCCATCTGTATCTAATAGTTAACAGAAGTAATTATGAATCACACTTGTTCTAGCCTTTAGTGCTTGTCTTGTGTGTTCCTTTCCCAATTCTAGTGCTCCCATGAAGTGTTTCCTCAGTGTCCACAGCTTGAGAGGTGGGCGGGCGCTGAGCTTCTATTGAGGACACTTCATGTGGCACGGTGGCATAGTGGTTAGCACTGTTGCCTCACAGCGCCAGGGACTCGGGTTCAAATCTGGCCTCGGGCGACTGTCTGTGTGGAGTTTGCACATTCTCCCTGTGTCTGCGTGGGTTTCCTCCGGGTGCTCTGGTTTCCTCCCACAGTCCAAAGATGTGCAGGTTAGGTTGATTTGGCTGTGATAAATTGACCCTTAGTGTTAGGGGATTAAATACATGGGGTTACGGGGATAGGGTGGGATATGTGTCGGTGCAGGCTCGATGGGCCGAAATGGCCTCTATCTGCACTGTAGATTCTGTCTGTCTGTCTGTGATGTGGCCGTGGGTGTCGGGGTGTGGCGGTGGGGGTGACCTTGAGGAGTTTTGGACCTTGAGGGTCTGGCTGCAGATTGCACCATCTCAGTGTGGGCAGGGGCAGCCTGACCCAGCTGGCTACGGGGCACTAACAAGGGCACTGGTGGAGTGGGTGGTGGGGGGAGTGGGCATGCTGAGAGAGCGGGAGGTTCAGAGCTAGAGTCGGCTGTGGGGAAGTCTGGCTGGGTGTTTAAGAAGCTGGTTGCTAGTGGAGAATAGCAGTCGGGGTTATCCTTTACACTTCAGGATGTTGCTAGACTAATGAATGGTATTGGGTAGAGGAGAGCCAGGCACGGTAGAGCTTTTACAGCACACGTGTGTATTCATACTCTGCTCCTTTGAAATATGGACAGTATAATTATACGCTGAAGGCTCTACTGAATGTAGGTGACTGAATTGGCAAGTTGCCAATGTGTCACTCCTTCCACACTTCACCTTTGCATTCCTGTCAGTCTTCGCAGTGCCCAAAGAAAGAAACGCTATATGAAGATGAAAGATAAGTTATTATCCATAATGCCTACATTTTTAGGAAACCTGTTGGAAACTGTAGGCGTTGGGTGGGGACAGGATTGGTAAACCTCTCCGCCTCTCTACCTCTCTCTCCTTTAAGTCACTCCTCAAAACCTACCTCTTTGACCAAGCTTTTGGTCACCTGTCCTAATATCTCTTTATGTGACGCTGTGTCAAAATCTGTTCGATAATCGCTCCTGCAAAGCGCCTTGGGACGTTTTACTATGTTAAAGGCACTATATAAATACAAGTTGTTGTTGTTGTTTGGCTGTGATTTCCCCCCCCCCCCATACAATCAATTAGCCTCCCAACATTCAACGTCTTGGTTCATACATGACGTATGGCCACTTGGAATGATGTACTGGAGGGCTGCTGGTGCTGGATTTGTTAAGGGAAGGTCGTGTCTGACAAACTTGATTGAATTTTTTGAGGAGGTAACAAGGAGGGTAGATGAGGGTAGTGCGTTTGATGTAGTGCATATGGACTTTAGCAAGGCTTTTAATAAGGTTCCACATGGCAGACTGGTCATGAAGTTAAAAGCCCATGGGATCCAGGGCGAAGTGTCAAGTTGGATTCAAAACTCGGAGATAGGAAGCAGAGGGTAATGGTTGATGGGTGTTTTTGTGACTGGAAGGCTGTTTCCAGTGGGGTTCCGCAGGGCTCAGTACTGGGTCCCTTGCTTTTTGTGGTATATATCACTGATCTAGACTTGAATATAGTGGGTATGATTAAGAAGTTTGCAGATGATACTAAAATCGGCTGTGTGGTTGATACTGAAGAAGGAAGCTGTAGACTGCAGGAAGATATCAATAAATTGATCAAGTGGGCAGAACAGTGGCAAATGGAATTCAATCTGGAGAAGTGTGAGGTAATGCATTTGGGGAGGGCTAACAAGGAAAGGGAATACACATTAAATGGTAAGACACTGAGTAGTGTAGAGGAACAAAGGGACCTTGGAGTGCATGTCCACAGATCCCTGAAGGTAGCGGGCCAGGTAGATAAGGTGGTTAAGAAGGCATATGGAATGCTTGCCGTGGCATAGAATACAAGAGCAGGGGGGTTATGCTTCAACTGTATAAAACACTAGTTAGGCCTCAGCTAGAGTACTGCGTGCAGTTCTGGTCACCATATTACAGGAAAGATGTGATTGCACTAGAGAGGGTACAGAGGAGATTTACAAGGATGTTGCCGGGAGTAGAGAATCTTAGCTATGAGGAAAGACTGGATAGGCTGGGTCTGTTTTCCTTGGAACAAAGGAGGCTGAGGGGAGACCTTATTGAGGTGTATAAAATTATGGGAGGCACAGATAAAGTGGATAGAAAGGACCTATTTCTCTTAGCAGAGGGGTCAAAAATCAGGGGGCACAGATTTAAAGTAATTGGTGGAAGGTTTAGAGGGGATTTGAGGGGAAATTTCTTCACCCAGAGGGTTGTGGGGTTCTGGCACTCACTGCCTGAAAGGGTGGTAGAGGCAGGAACCCTAACCACATTTAAAAAGTACTTGGATGTGCACTTGGGATGCTGTAACCTGCAGGGCTACGGACCAAGAGCTGGGAAGTGGGATTAGGCTGGATTGCTCTTTGTTGGCCGGCGCGGACACAATGGGCCGAAATGGCCTCCTTCCGTGCTGTAACTTTCTATGATTCTATGAATCACCGCCCTCAGGAGAGGAAATCAAGGGGAAAAAAGCAAAATGAACCTTAAATATAAAAATATTCCCAAACTCAATTCAATTCTGTAAAACACATGACTAATCTTCCAAGAAATGTTACGCACCAATAAGAATTACGGTTAGATCAGAAATTCCTATAAATTGAGGGTTAAAAAATGGTCTATTTACAGATTGATCCACCACAGCCTACTTACTCCATCATTTGGTAATGCAAAGCAACAAGTTATATTTTATACAAGCGAATTATACTTCACCATTCTGTTGTCTCTGGGTGTATTTGGACAGTGGATTAACCAGACTATGGGTGCACATGAAATCACTCCTTGTGTCTGCAAGGCTCAATTCTAGTCCTTTTGATGCATAGGTTAATAATAAAACTTATTTTAATTTACTGTACATTTTGACTGTTGGCTGTACATATGTGGCTATTTGAGAGGTTTCAATAAACTTACGTTCACTATCCCTTAATGAGCTGGCATGTCAACACTTGTAGCAACTGCTGGAGAGCTGCTCGACAGCTGGTTAGTGGCTGGTTAGTCGAGCGGTTTCTCCGGTCGTGTTTTTCGTAATTGCAGGGCTCCTCAACATGTCTTAGTTGCAAGGGAGATGAGATGAGATCTTCTCTTACTGCAAACGGCAAGGAGGCAGACGGCCATTAGAGACTGACCTGGACCGGACCAGAAGTGGAGCAGAATGTGATTGCTGGGCTCAACTTCATTGGGCAAACTCCAGGGGCTCGATTTTGTCAATGGGGAGCTTTTAGAGGCGGGACTCCCACTTTTTGGGTTGTAGTCCCGCCTCCATCGACTTGTGGCCAACCCACGCTATTTTCCCTTGATTGACCTTGTTAAGCCCGTCCAGCGGGCTCAGCAGGCCAATTAAGGGACACCTGGTTACTGGTGACGTCAGCAATTGACATTTCATCTGTCAAGAGCTTTTGACAGATGAAAAATCAGCGTTTCACAGCTCTGTGAAGCTGTCAAACACGGACAATCTGTCTTCTAACTTGAGTCCTTCTACTCAGACTCAGTTAGAGAGCTCTCCAGACCAGAAAGCAGAGGCTGCAGCTTTTGACAGTTCAGCGGCCATTCTGCTTTCTGTGCCGGTGAGCTGAGGGACTCCCAAGAACTGAAGGAAGGAAGCCTGCAGGAGAAAGTAAAGGTAAGTAAAACTTATTAAAACACTTTACACTCACCTCACACACTTACCTCTGCACACATGCACCCATCACTCACCTGCACAACGGACATCTCGACCCCTCCAACCCCTGCAGACCGACGGTCTGCCTCGCTAACTTGGCATGGTTCGGAGCCGTCGGACAGCCCACATATCAGGGCTAAAAATAGGGATTAGGCAAAAAACTGCCTGTTAACTACCTGTTAACAGGCAGTTAATTGGCACTAATCCCCTTCCCGCCTCGGGGAGGCGGCTCCCAGAACAAGTCGGGTCCCCGCCTCCTGGGACATTGGCACGGAGGCGGGTTGGGGGCGGGATGGGTTCCTGCCCCCCGATTCTGCAATTTTCCCACCACTCCCGCCTCCAAACCCGCCTCCTCGGGGCTTGGAAAATCGAGCCCCAGGTGTCTGAAATGCCCCCCTAACATCTTTTGAGAGGGTGGGGTGGGGGGCAGTTGAATGTCTTCCATTCACGTGCATTTGCAAATACCTGAGAGTGAACACAAAAAGAAGAACAGCGGAGAAAGGCTTAACGTAAAGGTGGGACATCCAAGAATGGATCGGAGCATCATTCAAATAAGGAGGGGAGGTCTGTGTAAAAAGTCTGGCTTCTAGACGTGGATTTTAAACACCGATGTAGTAACAGTAAGTCCTGTTGCACAGGTGCTTGGTGAAGAAGGAAGGTTGCAGGTTAATTGAATATTTTCTTAAGTTCTGAGTTATTGATTCTTAGAATAAAAGCCTGTCCTCTAGCCTAATGGGACAGGCTGCTTATTCAGTGATTAACGCCTAGGTTATTTTCTCTCTCTGAAATATCTGATAATTTGCATTGATTTTGTTCAGAACTTCTGTACAGGAAACTTTTTTTATCTGTCACGGACGGGACCGACGTGGTGCCGGTTCATCAAAAATTCCGGATAACCGAACGCTGTCGTAAAAGATACGGAGCGGAGAGCTCTGTATAAAGCAACAAACCCTTTGCTTCAAAACAATGGGCACAAGTTGCAAACGTCTCTGTAGCTTAACAACAGCTGCAGCTACACCCTTGCACAGCAACAAATGGAGTAAAAAAAGTAATAAAAGTTACCTGAACCTACTCCTGAATTTTGCCGGTTAACCGAGATTTCCGGTTATTTAGGTGCCGGTAAATCGAAAGTTCCCTGTATTTCTATCCAAGCAGCAAGCAGGGAAGGAATTCTACGTCAGATTATTTAATATCTGATATCTTTGGTTTACTGAGAACCTGATGGGATTGGATCCATTGCTCATTTTACTTTCCATCGACTTCAATCGGGTGGGATGTAGAACGAGTGGTCTGATCCGAATCCATCAGTTTCTTGTCAGGCGAGTTAAGTTAAAACTACCTCCACTGTCTATTTTGTAACAGTCTGCTCATTTGATGGTTGTAGTGTGACTGACTTAACGATATCACCTGGGTGGCAAATAAATGTTTTTTAACCACACCCAGCTGACTCGCGGGAGAGAGAGAGAGAGACCATAGAGAAGGGATAGATTATGAATGCAGATACATGGTGAGTAATTTTAGCTTAATTTGCCAGGCGGGAATCCCATGGGATCGGGTGGAATGCTGGTTTTGCACCCCGCCCAGTATTACTCTCCACTGACTTCAGTTTCCCGACAGGTAGATTGACATACCTATCAATTCATCCAATGAAAAGCGACGAGTTAAGAAAGTAACTATAGGTTTTTATTGGCTAAATAACAGAGCCCACCCTCGTGGGTGATCGGATCCAACAAGGAGGAATACCAGCCAGTCGACCACCTTTATACCTGGGCAAGTAGGTGGAGCCATGGGCGGAGTCAGCAGTGGTCAGCCCAGGTATAACAGCGTGACAAGAGGCGACCTCGTGTAGTGATACAACAGTGTAAACAGTGATAACCATAGTGTAACGATATAACAGTGATAACCATAGTGTAACGATAGTGAACGATAAAAGTGGTTTACCACATTCACCCCTTGTTTAGATTTGAGTCCGGCGGGGTGAAGTGTACTACCAGTTCGGGTATGTCAGTCTGTCCGGAGGCCTCGTAAGTCTTTCTGATCGGCGCAGCAGCGGCGGCGGTGTTGCAGTCTCCGGTGTTAATGCTGGTGTCTGCGTGGTTGACGAAGGCTCGTGGGGTTCCGGCATGCCGTCTACCTGGGCTGGATTTGGGGGGGGTGGTGGGGGGTAACGGTGGTGTCTCATGGGTGCCCGAGGGTGCAAGGTCTCGTAAGGAGACTGTGTCCTCCCGCCCGTCTGGGTATGCCACATAGGCGTACTGGGGGTTGGCGTGCAGGAGGACCACCCTCTCGACCAGGGGGTCCGTTTTATGGGCCCTCACATGCTTTCGCAGTAAGACGGGCCCTGGAGAAGTCAGCCAAGTTGGCAGCGTGGTTCCCGTAGTCGATTTCCTGGGGAAAACAAACATTCGTTCATGGGGGGTGGCGTTAATGGCAGTGCAAAGCAGTGACCGGATGGAATGCAGCGCTGCCGGGAGGACTTCCTGCCAGCGAGAGGTTGGGAGGCCCTTAGACTTTAAGGCTAAGAGAACGGCCTTCCAGACAGTCGCGTTCTCTCTTTCCACCTGGCCGTTCCCTCGGGGGTTGTAGCTGGTGGTCCTGCTTGCAGCGATACCTCTCGCTAATAGGAACTGGCGAAGTTCCTCGCTCATGAAGGAGGAGCCCCGGTCGCTATGTATATAGTTCGGGAACCCGAACAAGGCGAAGAGGTCGTTCAGGCATTTGATGACCGTGGTGCTGGTCATGTCTGGGCAGGGGAAGGCAAAGGGGAAACGGGAGTACTCATCAATGATGTTGAGGAAGTACACATTACGGTCAGAGGACGGGAGGGGCCCCTTAAAATCGATGCTCAAGCGCTCGAAGGGGCGGGTGGCCTTGATCAGGCTTGCTCTGTCCGGCCTAAAGAAATGCGGTTTGCATTCGGCACAGGTTTGGCAGTTCCTGGTCATGGTCCTGACCTCCTCGATGGAGTATGGCAGGTTGCGGGCCTTAATGAAGTGGTAAAGTCTGGTGACCCCGGGGTGGCAGAGGTCGTTATGGAGGGTCTGCAGTCTATCAGTTTGCACGTTGGTGCATGTACTTCGTGATAGAGCATCTGGGGGTTCGTTCAGTTTACCAGGCCGGTACAAGATATCATAATCATAGGTGGAGAGCTCGATTCTCCACCTCAAGATCTTGTCGTTCTTGATTTTGCCCCTCAGCTTGTTATTAAACATAAAAGCGACCGAACGCTGGTCGGTGAGGAGGGTAAATCGTTTGCCTGCCAGGTAATGCCTCCAGCATCGTACAGCCTCCACGATCGCCTGGGCCTCCTTCTCGACCGAAGAGTGTCGGATCTCAGGGCCCTGGAGGGTCCTTGAGAAGAAGGCCACCGGTCTCCCCTCCTGGTTGAGGGTTGCGGCTAGGGCGAAGTCGGATGCATCGCTCGCCACTTGGAAAGGGATAGACTCATCCACCGCGTGCATTGTGGCCTTAGCAATGTCTCCCTTAATGAGGGAGAAGGCTGCGCACGCTTCTGCCGTCAGGGGGAAGGAGGTGGACTTCATGAGGGGTCTGGCTTTGTCCGCATAATTTGGCACCCATTGGGCATAGTAGGCGAAGAGCCCCAGGGTTCTCTTCAGCGCCTTTGGACAGTGGGGGAGGGGAAGCTCCATGAGGGGGCGCATTCTTTCGGGGTCGGGGCCGATGACTCCGTTCTCTACTACGCAGCCAAGGATGGCAAGGCACGAGGTGTTAAACACACATTTCTCCTTATTGTAGGTGAGGTTCAGCCGTTGGGCCGTACGGAGGAATCTTTCCAGATTAACATCGTGGTCCTGCCGGTCGCGGCCGCAGATGGTGACGTTATCTAGATAGGGGAACGTGGCATGCAGCCCGTTCTGGTCAACCATCCGGTCCATCTCCCTTTGGAAGACCGAAACCCCGTTGGTGACGCCGAAGGGAACCCTAAGGAAGTGGTAGAGGCGGCCGTTCGCCTCGAAGGCTGTATACTGGCGGTCCTCAGGGCGGATAGGGAGTTGGTGATAGGCCGACTTAAGGTCGATGGTGGAGAATACCCGGTACTGCGCAATCTGATTGACCATATCAGATATGCGGGGAAGGGGGTATGCGTCCAGCTGGGTGTACCGGTTTATGGTTTGGCTGTAGTCGATGACTAGGCGGTTTTTATCGCCGGTCTTAACGACTACGACCTGGGCACGCCAGGGGCTGTTGCTCCTCTCGATGATGCCCTCCTTCAGGAGACGCTGCACCTCACAGCTAATAAAAGCTCTGTCCCCGACGCTGTACCGCCTGCTCTTGGTGGCGACGGGTTTACAGTCGCGGGTGAGGTTAGCGAACAGGGAGGGGGGCAGGACCTTGAGGGTGGATAGGCCGCAGGTGGTATGCGGTGGGCGGTTTAAAGGCTGCTGGTTGTCGACTGTGAGTGGGGGGAGGGGTCCACCGTATGCCAAGGTGACACTTTGCAGGTGGGATTGGAAGTCCAGCCCTAGTAGGACGGCAGCGCAGAGCTGGGGCAGGACGAGGAGTTTAAAATTTTTATACTCCGTGCCCCTAACCGACAGGGTCACAATACAGTAGCCGCTGATGTCTGTAGAATGGGACCTCGATGCCATCGAGATCCGGTTGCGCGTTGGCCGGACAGTGAGGGAGTAGTGGCTCACCGTGTTTGGATGTATGAAACTCTCCGTGCTTCCGCTGTCGAACAGGCAGGTCATGGCGTGGCCGTTTACTTTGATGTCCATCATGGACTTGGACAGGTGATGCGGGCGAGCTTGGTCCAGTGTGACGGAGGCTAGTGTATGGCTGAGCGAGCTGCTGTAGTCTGCGGGTGAGGCGGCGGTCGGGTCTGGCGACAAGGTGGCGGTCGACTGTGGTGGACAAAATGGCGGCGCCCACGAGGTTAAATAAGATGGCTGCCCCCACAACTCACATGAGGCATTGCTGGTGTCGGTTGCCTTGATCAAAAATGGCCACCCCACGACTCACATGAGGGGATACTGGCATCTGTGGCCTGGATGAAAGATGGCCGCCCCCACAATTCGCATGAGGCACTGCTGGCGTCTGTGGCTCTCCCCCTGCAGGCCTTAGCAAAGTGGCCTTTCTTCTGGCAATGGGAGCAAGTCGCGTTTCTCGCAGGGCAGCGCGTCCTCGGGTGTTTCGCCTGGCCACAGAAGAAGCAGCCGGCGGCCCGATCGCGGGGGTCCGATGTTGCAGCCGGTACCGGGGGTGGCAGTCCTGATCGGTTCTGGGACGCCGACGCTGAGGTAGGTCCCGGAGGCGGCGTTGCGAGGGGTATTGCGGCCGGGGTCGGGCCGGTGTCCCAGGGTCGCGCAGTACAGTACCTGGAATACGCCTTGAGGTCCCGATGGGCCACTTCCAGGGAGCGGGCGAGGGCTGCAGCTGTGTTCAGGTCGAGGTCCTTTGATTCTAGCAGTCTTTGCCGTGAGTAGTCGGACCGAAGGCCTTTCACGAAGGCATCGCGGATATTCTCTTCAGTATTTTCTGCAGCCGTTACCGCTTTAAAGTCACAGTCCCTGCCGAGTGTTTGTAGCGCCCGTAAAAATTCATCTACAGACTCTCCTGGCTGTTGCGGGCGGGATCTTAGGAGGTGTCTGGCATACATAGAATTTACCGGGCTCCGGTACTGCTGTTTCAGCGGGTTGATGGCGGCCTCGTATGTAGTAAGGTCCTGTATGAGTGCGAATACTTTAGGGCTCACTTGGGCGGTCAGCACTCTTAGTTTGGATCTCTGAGGCACGCCGGATTCTCCCAAGTAGGATTCGAAACAGCTCAGCCAGTGTTTGAAGTCGAGGGCTGAGTTTGCTGCCTGTCGGTTTAGATCCAGGTACGGCGGTCGGAGGGCTCGCAGCCAGGCTGGCTGCTGTGGCTGTTGTAGCTGGGCGTCTGACTGGTCTGACGGTTCGTTAGACATTTTTAAAATTTAGCCAATAAAATTGATATACCTATCAATTCATCCAATGAAAAGCGACAAGTTAAGAAAGTAACTATAGGTTTTTATTGGCTAAATAACAGAGCCCACCCTCGTGGGTGATCGGATCCAACAAGGAGGAATACCAGCCAGTCGACCACCTTTATACCTGGGCAAGTAGGTGGAGCCATGGGCGGAGTCAGCAGTGGTCAGCCCAGGTATAACAACGTGACAAGAGGCGACCTCGTGTAGTGATACAACAGTGTAAACAGTGATAACCATAGTGTAACGATATAACAGTGATAACCATAGTGTAACGATAGTGAACGATAAAAGTGGTTTACCACATAGATTAGGTTAAAATTTCCCCCCCATCATAGAATCTTACCGCACAGAAGGAGGCCATTCGGCCCATTGTGCCTGCGCCGGCTCTTTGAAAGTGCTATCCAATTAGTTCCACTCCCCACTGCTCTTTCCCCATAGCCCTGCAAGTTTTCTCCCCTTCAAGTATTTATCCAGTTCCCTTTTCTATTGAATCTGCTTCCATCACGCTTTCAGGCAGTGCATTCCACATTGGAACAGGAGTAGGCCATTCAACCCCTTGAGCCTGTTCCACATTCAGTTAAATCATGGCTGATCTGTATCGTAACTCCATCTACCCGCCTTTGTTCTGTAAGCCCTAGTACCCTTGCTTAAGAAAAATCATTCAATCGCAGTTTTGAAATTGCAAAACAACTCACTGAGTAATGATACTGCGCACCCATCAGAACTAGACCAGATTCATACTGTAAATTCAAGCGCCTAATCCTCTCTGTGACGCTGGTAAGACGGGGGCAGCACTTTTTGTTTAAGCACTTGACATGTTCCTTCAGATTTGGCTGCAGGTACAATTTTGACCTTTCACTTCAGCAGGGGCTAAAGATGTTTTTTTCTTCAGCTTCAATGTACAGATTGATGGCACAGAGCCTCGGGTTGTGTTACTGAGATGCCTCATTTTTAACTCTCTGATAGATGTTGCTGTGCTGAGTTTATAGGTCTTGTCGCATAAAAATCTGCGAAAGACTGAAAATGTACTGACTGAAATGGGATCAGTTAGTAACAGTGTATTGTAGGAGGAGAGTCGGAAGTCTAATGTGAGGGTGAGCCACGAGTAATGGCTTGTTAAACTGGGCCTCTTCAGCCATGAAAAGAGAAGTTCCAGAAGGGACTTTATTGAGGTCTCACTCCTCCTTTAAGACACTCTTTAAAACCTACCTTTTTGACCAAGCTTTTGGTCCCTTGTCCTAATATCTCCTTATGTGATCTGGTGTCAAATTTTGTTTAATAATCGCTCCCGTGAAGCGCCTTGGGACATTTTACTATGTTAAAGGCGGCATATAAATGTAAATTATTGTTGTTGTTTTTGTATCGAGGATAAAGAAAGTAAACCCATAATAATCCTTCCAAATACACCAAGGGAGCAGGTCAAGAGGGCAGGGCTCAGTGTCCTTAAGGGAAAATTTAGGATGGACCCAAGACATTTTCTTCTTTACACAGAGGATGTTCAAGAGCTGGAATGGGTTTGAGGCCAGGACACTGGATTAATTTCAGAAACAGCTCGATGCCGTAATGGGGGAGAATAGATTCTGGGAGGATGAGATCAAATGGGCCGAAGGAACTTTTTCATCCAAACCCATTTCCTCATCTATCCAATCCTTCTCTGTGGCTGTGAACCCACAGTAACAAAACTGACCAAATTTCAAAAACAATTGGGAGCTAAATTGGCAATCTCAGGCAGAGAGGCCACTAAGGTGGCTGGTGTGGGAAATGAAAATGTCATCGCGATGCTCTTCTGAGGGCAAGATTCAAGTACCAAGTTGGGTGGAGTAAAAGGAACTATTTTTGTTGCATTTAACTTGTGTATTACCTGAGCTGGGAGTGTCTGATGTTAACAATGTATGGAATAAATGGGAAAATAAAGGGGGGAAAATTTAGTTGGTTAGTGCCTCCTGTTAGCGCCTCTGGGGGGCGCTAAAGGGGAGCTAGCAACTTAGCACCTGAGCGCGGCGATTTTAGCGCCGCTCGCAAAATTAACTTGTCGTTTTGCAGTGGCGCTAAACACTACCGCCACGATCTCCTGCACCTACAGATCGTGACGTCATGCAAGCGTGCAACGCCCCGGTAGCACCCCGGACCGGAAATTGATTCGCGCCCCCTGCCTTAACACCTGCCGCTAGGAACGACAGGTAGAGGGGAACGTTTTGAAGTCGGGAAGGGGCTGGGGGAGCGCTATTTAAAGGCGTGCGCTTCCTGCTTTTTCTTGTCGGCAAAATTTTTGGTATACGCAGGTTGAGAGTGAGAGAGACGTCTGGAGAGATTTAACGCTGTCCTAAGGAGTTTTGGGTTCTCAGCACCATTTTTGAGGCTCCTAATTATCTGAGCTTCATATTTAGCACATTTAGAAGATTTTATGGGGGCTGTACGAACTCGGGACGTCGTCCTCCAGCTTCACCTTCAGAGGCAGCAGAGGCGCAGAGCGGTAGAGTGGCAAATGTGGCCAGAGGGAGGAGAGCCAACAGGCCTCTGCACAGGAGACCTTACCCTCCCAGGGTATTCCAGGAGCAATTCTCCTATAGTCATTTGTCCGAGGAGCAGTGTTTCAGAAGGCTGCGCTTCAGCAAGGAGGTGGTCACTGAGCTCTGCCACCTCCTGCAACCAAATCTGTAGCCTCAGCTCAGGACCAGGACGTCTCTGTCGGTGACAGTGAAGGTGACGGTGGCTCTGAATTTCTATGCCAGCGGCTCCTTCCAGGCTTCAACTGGGGACAAAGCGAATATCTCCCAGTTCGTTGTCCATTGCTGCATCCAGGAGGTGACAAATGCTCTGTACAAAAGGAGAAAGCAGTACATCTCTTTCCTCATGACCCGGGACAAACAGCATGAATGCGCATGTGGCTCTGCTAGGATAGCGGGCTTCCCCATGGTTCAGGGCGTCATTGACTGCACACATGTGGCATTGCGGGCACCTCATGAGAATTGTTCTGAAACCGCAAGGGCTTCCACTCTCTGAATGTCCAGTTGTTGTGTGACCACAGACAGCGCATCCTCGCCATCAATGCCCGCTATCCTGGCAGCAGCCACAATGCATTCATCCTGCACCAGACTGGTGTCCCAGACCTCTCCCAACCACCGCGTCAACCTAGTGGTTGGCTCCTCGGGGACAAGGGTTATCCACTCTGCACCTAGCTGATGACACTGCTCCATAACCCCAACACTCCTGCTGAGCTCCAATACAATGAGAGCCATAGCGCCACCAGGAACCTCATTGAGCAGACGATAGGCGTCTTGAAACAACGGTTCTGGTGTCTTGACCACTCTGGAGGAGCCCTGCAGTACTCCCCGAGCAAGTCTCGCTTTTCATTGTTGTGCGCTGCATGCTTCACAACCTTGCAATTATGAGGACCCAGCCATTGCCACCAGGGATTGGTGCACCACCTTGGGAGGAGGAAGAGGAGGAGGATGAGGAGGAGGAGGAAGCGGAGGAGGAGGATGAAGAAGAGGATCAGCAGCACCAATGTGGGAGGGAGGCGCACAATGTTGTCTCTGCAAGGGCTGTCTGTGAACACCTGATAAGGCACCGCTTCTAACCAATGACAGAGAAGATGGCTTCTGGGATGAAGAAGCACATCATCGCAAGCATCCCGCAGCCCCTATTGCCAGGCAAAGCTCCAATGAGTCAAATCAGCAAAGTTGTAAAGTAACAAAAAATTTTTTATTTATATTACAAACTCTGTCTTATTTATTCAGGACAAACAATTAGAAACAAACCCAACAATTCATAAATTAACAAAACTCGTTCTGACAACATCGAGATAAGTGTTAAAACAGTAAAAAAAATATATTAAGATGAACATCAAACTTTCCCACAAATATTCCCCCCATTTATTAATAATTTCTACTTTTCGGCCTTCGAGGGTGACCTCCATCCCCTGCGCATTTCCCCACTTCCCACCCTACTGCTCCTTTGTAATGCGGCCCCAGTGGCTGCAGCAAGGCTGGCGGAAGGCTGCTGAATGTCGGATCCAGAGACTGCAGATGGTCTTGAAGGACACCCTTGACCAGCTCTGGGCCTGGAGGCCCCGGCTGCAGACTGCACCAACTCTGCATGGCCGGCAGCAGTCTGGGCTGGCTGGGTTGCAGGCCGTGGCAAGTGCAATGGCAGAGTGGCAGTGGTGGGAGCAGGAATGCTGTCATCCTGAGAGAGGACAGCACCTTCCTGCTCGAACAGCACACTGCCACTCCCACGGGGCAGTACCTCAGCATCTGGAGCAATCTGCTCGAGCACAGATTGCTGGCCTGCTGCGGTACCGTCAGATCCCCGGTGGGCTGTGGGCGACCCAGCGAGGATGGCAACAGTCAGCGCTTGCGTGACATCAATCTGAGACTGCATGAGAGCAGCCTGGGACTGGATGGCACCAGCCAATGACTCGATTGCAGCACTAAGCCGTTGCATTGTGTCAGCCTGTGCTGCAATAGATCCTACCACCTCACCCATTACACGTGGCATGGGCTTTGGGTCTTCATGGTCTCCCTGCAATTCAACCATCCTCTGCAACGAGGCAAGGATGGGTTCAAAGGTTTGCGCACAGATGACAGCTGTGCTAGCGGCGGACTCCTCCATGCTCCTAGTCAGTGCATCCATGCTGTCGGCCATTGCACCCCCGAGCTCAGTGTGAATGCTCAAGGCCTGCGTATTCATGGCCGCGATGTCGAGGTCCTCATCCGAGTCCTGTGCAGCAGAACTCGTGCGCCTACTCACCCTCCGGGGAGATGGCCCCCAAGCTTCCCTTCCCCCATGGCATTGCTGCAGCCCGCTGGGTCCAGGAACTTCACCCAAATCAGGTCCTAACCCCTTGCTCCCCTCCAGGGAACACGTGGCCCCAGTGTCGGAAGTGTCACCCTCAGGAGACACAGGCGGTGAGGCTCCGGCTTCCTCTTCCTCCTCCTCTGGTGCGTCGATGCCACTGGCAGGCTGAGGGACAGGCTGGTCAGCTGGTGGTTCACTATCTGAAAGCAGGAAGGCACAACAGTGGCTTTAGCGTGAGGGCAGGGGGGCAGGAAGGGAGCAAGGACTGGATAGAGTTAGTTAGATTGAAAGTGTAAAGGGCTGGTGTTGAGGGGGAAGTGGTAGGAGAGAGGAGAGAAAGCTGATGAACATACCATTGTTGTCCTCAAGGGGGTCGACCTCTCCAATGGCCACAGCACCTACTACCTGGCTCGCAATCAGTCTGTGGACTCTGTCCTCCAATTCAGTGATGGGGTGTAGGTCCGCCTGTCCTCCTCCCGTCCGCTGGGTCTCTCATCGATTATGTGAAAGCTTGGCCTGCAAGAAAAAGGACAGCGTGTGAGTGAGTGTGTAGCCATGTGTTTGTCAGATGTGTCTACCATAGTTGAATAGCCGTTAATGTCTGCAAGGCTTGGGATGTGCATGTGAGTTTTATGAGATGGCCATAGTTGTTGGATGAGTGTTGGGCATTTGGGTATTTACACTGTCTGGGCACAGAGTGAAGTTGAGATGCTGGGGTGTCATGGTATTGAAAAGCAGATACTCACCCTGACCACCCAAGTGAGGGTGTTGAACTTTTTCCGACATTGAGTATGTGTCCTCGGTACCAGGCTCCTTGATGACACGTGCTCAGCCACCTCCCTCCACATTCTTCGAAACCCCCGGGCCACTCTCTGGGAAGAGAGCTGTCCATCGCCAACCAGAGCCACCAATGCCTGGTTGCTAAAATACTGAGCTCTCTCCCTGTGCCTATCCATCACTACTTTAAACACAATGGTGGTTAGGTGTTTGCAGGCCGAGATTCAACGCTGCAATGAGCAGGGTGTGGCTGGGCAGCAACATGGCCCGTCCCCTTAAGAACTGGACGGCGCCAGTCTGTCTGAGTTCCATGGTAATTGACATCGCTTGAGCTTTGGTTTTGAGGTAGCGCCTCGCTCCCCAACGTTAGCGCCTTAAGAGAGGTGTGTAGCGCTTGATTTAGCGATGGAGGCGAATCTTGCAGTCGACGGCGATAATTAGCACCGGGCGTTAAACTTCGCGCCCGGCCGATATTAATGCCCCAAAATGGGCAATACCCAATTTTTCTCCCAAAGTATTCCATTCTCTAATATTGACACCTTCCTGCTCAACAGATATTTTTTTTAAATAAAGAAAAATATTGTGACTGGGACCCTTATCTCAGAAGCCTTGGTGTGGGGAATTAATGGCAAAAGGCCAGATAGTTTGTCTGACCCCCAAGAGGGAGGGAAAGTTGCCGATAGAATTATTCCTGGGCACTCCCACGCACCACCTGGTAACTTGTCTAAGTGTGGCATTGGCAGAGAGCTGGGAGCTGGCCCAGCTGGTCTCTAGGGTGTAGAGGGTGTGCGGTACAAGATAAAATGGGAGGAAGGAGAGAAAATAATTTTTAAAAAGGACACGTTCATCTCATAAAAAAACATTCTTTATTGGTGAAAATTATAGACCGAAGTTCCAGTGTAATCTTGGCTCCAGCGTTCACTTCATGTAATCTCGACCCTCTCCTGCATCATACCTTTGCTCCACAGTTCCGTTGCAAAACTAGAAGTCTCAATTTTAACATAACATACCCGGCGGGAATGGGACGGGCTTGGGTCGGACACCTGAGTTACACCTCGCCCAATTTTACACTTCATTGTAGAACGCAAAATTGAGCAAGGTTTTAAATTGGTCGTTCGACTCATATCCGCCCCATTCCCGCCGGGCGGCTTAGGTTAAAGTCGGGACTTACTAGAAGTCTGTTAAGACCGTGAACTGTGGCTCTAAATGTACAAAAAAGCGCAGCAAATCAGACTGACGTCCAAGATTTCCGACACAGAATCCTTTTACGCAACACAAGCCCTTGCAGGAGAGAAATGAAATGGTTAATGCCTGAGGATTCAGTGAGAAAACATTTTCTGTGCTGATTTTATTTGTTTTCCCGCTTGTAGTTAAGGAGTGCTCAGCTTAGTGGAAGTGGATTGGTTCCAGTCTGTCAACAGCTGAAAGTTTGTTTGAAAGAGCTAGCCCTCAGCACTGATCACAGTTACAACTTTACAGCCCGCAGGCTGCAAATCGTTCATGCTGAACAGAGCACTCCTAAAACCTGAACAACAACAACAACTTGTATTTATATAGCGCCGTTAACATAGTAAAACGTCCCAAGGTGCTTCACAGGAGCGATTATCAAACAACATTTGACACCGAGCCACATAAGGAGATATTAGGGCAGGAGCTTGGCCAAAGAGGGAGGTTTTAAGGAACGCCTTAAAGGAGGAAAGAGAGGTAAAAAGGCGGAGAGGTTTAGGGAGGGAATTCCAGAGCTTAACACCTAGGCCGCCAATGGTGGAGCGATTAAAATCGGGGATGCGCAAGAGGCCAGAATTGGAAGAGCGCAGAGATCTCAGAGGGTTGTAGGGCTGGAGGAGTTTACAGAGGTAGGGAGGAGGTGAGGCCAGGGAGGGATTTGAAAACAAGGAATAGAATTTTTTAATTGAGGCATTGCCGGACTGGGAACCAGTGTAGGTCAGCGAGCAGATGGGTGAACGAGACTTGGTGCGAGTTAGGATACAGGCAGCAGAATTTTGGATGAGCTTGTGGCAGAACCACTGAATGACTCTGGCTAACTGTATATAATTCTCTTTAACGATGTTCTAACACCAGCCTAAACCTGTACCATTGTGTTAGGCATTACTGTGTTTTGTATATAGAGTTTGCATGTACGGGGCGTGGCCCCTTTAAGAGCGCGGGTAAACGCGATGACGTCACGCCGCAAACCACGGGGCTGCCCAGGCAGTCCTCATGGCATCTCTGTTGAGTAAAGACCTGTTTAATTGTTCTCTTGCGTCGATCTCCGTTATTCGTAGGAATTCATTAATTCCTACATGCTCAAGTTTATTTCTCAGTAGATCGCAGGATTGTCTTCACACACGGTACAGCAGTTTGAAATGAGGAAAATCCTCGAATCTCAGCGCAGGACATCTGTGTTGGATTTAAATTTGGCTAAATAGGCCAGAAAAATACTAATCTTTTACTCCTAGTGAAGGAGTTTGAAGTTTATCTAAAGTTGGATGGGACAACTGTTCTGTCTGTGTTGGTTTCTGTATCTCTCTATCTCTGTCTCTCTTTGTCTCGCTGATGTTCCCTGTCTCTTTCTCTCCCTATGTCTCTCATCTCTCATTGTCTCTATCTCTGTCTCTCTCACTGTGTGTGTCTCTCTCTCAAGCACACACATTAATCGTTAATCAACACCCTTGGCGATGATTTCCTCTGCTCACTGTATTGCTTTCTATGTGGGTTCAATGATGACACATTCATGAAAGAGAATGACTTTTTATCTAAAGTATGTTCAACTCAGTTAACAGCATTACAGGAGACACCATCTTAGAGATCCATCTAAAACGAAACTAAAACTAAACTGCTTGTCTCTCACATGCCCTCTGCTGGTCAGGCATAAATAATCAATCAGGCAAATATGCTGGTAAGGTATAAATAATCAAACAGGCAAATACCATCACTATTTGCTGATATCATTACATCTCCCTTTCTTAAAACAAAAGTATTTTACTTTTATCTAACAACATGTTTTCTTTGTATTACTCTGCATTTTAACTGTAACACTTAATGAACTTACATTATCATTATCAAGGTTTTTTAACCTTGCTTTGTGTGTTCACATGAAATATGTAAGTACACTAGAACTTGAAGAGAGAATAAGATAACATTACTTCCTTCTATAACAAGAGTCCTTAAACTTGCTCAATGAGTCTCTCAGGAGACTTCACGTGTCTTGAGGATTTTCTGATTGATTGTCCTTGAATCTGAGTTGTTGCCTCAGATGATGATTTCTCAGCTGTGTGATCAGGTTGTTCAACAGTATCAGTCTTTTGACTTGCTGTGGCTGGTCCCATGAGAAGATCCCGACGATTTCTTCTCAGAACAGCACCCTCATCTGTCTGAATGGTGTATGATCTTGGTTGGACTTCACTCAGGACAGTTCCCTTCTGAGTCCATATGTTTGTTTTGTCTTTGAACCTTACTTGGTCACCAGTGTGGAGTTCAGGTAGGTATTGTGTTCCTCTGTCATAGTAGTACTTTTGCTTTTCTTTCTGTTGTTCTTTGAACTTCCTCACTTTCTCCCCCTCTTTTGTTTTCAGGAGGTTCTCCGGGATGGGTAGGTTTGACCTTAGCAGACGTCCCATAAGGAGTTGGGCTGGTGACATACCACACTCGAGCGGCGTTGTGCGGTATACAAGCATGCTCTGGTAGAAGTCAGTTCCACTGTCTTTTGCCTTGTACATCAGTCTTTTCACTGTCTGGACCGATTTTTCCACTAGTCCATTGGACTGTGGAAAGTGAGGACTTGACGTTGTGTGGACAAAGTCCCACTCTTTGGCAAAGTGTCGGAAACTTGCATTGTAAAACTGGGGTCTGTTGTCTGTGAAGACCTCGCTTGCCACGCCATGTCTGGAGAATATGGCTTTCATACATGTTATCACAGCATCTGCAGTGGTGGTGTACAGTCTACAAACCTCTGGATACAGGGAGTAATAGTCTGTGACTACAAGATAGTCCTTCCCTTGACATACGAATAGGTCAGCGCCTACCTTCTGGTAAGGTCTGTCTGGCGCTGGGTGTGGCTTTAGTGGTTCTACCGGATTGCTTGCTCGATATTTCAGGCATATTGTGCAGTTTGACACCTCATTTGTCACATCTTGGTTGATTCGTGGCTAGTACATCACCTCTCGTGCTCTTTTCTTACACTTTTCGATTCCCAGATGTCCTCCATGGATCCTTTTTAGCACCTCTTTTCTCAGACTCTTTGGGATAACTATTTTACTTCCTTTGTAGATGATGTCTTCGACCACTGATAGTTCCGCCCTGCAGTTCCAGTACTCTGCCATGTCAGGTGAGCAGTCTTGCTTCATGCTGGGCCATCCATCCAAGATGCTTTTCCTCAGTCGTCTCAGTGTTTCATCTTTGTTTGCCTCAGTCTTTATGAGCTCCATTTTTGCATCTGCTATGGGCAGTGCACTTGTGATCATGTCCACGTAGGCGTTCACTTTTTCATCCATTTTGGTGTTTGCGGGCTCTCTTGGGTCAACAGCTCTGGACAACGTGTCTGCTGTATACATCAGCTTACCCGGTGTGTACGCAACATTCAGTGTATAGCGTTGCAGCCTGATCATCATTCTTTGTATTCTAAGCGGACAGCTATTTAGTGGCTTTTGGAACAATGCAATCAAGGGCTTATGGTCAGTCTCTACACTGATTGCTTGTCCTGCCACAAACTGGTGAAATCTTTCACAGGCGTATGTGATGCTGAGCAGCTCCTTTTCTATTTGAGCATATCGCGTCTCCGCGTCTGTCATTGAGCGTGATGCATATGCAATAGGTTGCCAGTAGTCATATTTTTGCAGAAGAATGGCACCGAGCCCACTCTGTGATGCATCTGATGATATCTTGATGGGTCTCGCTGGGTCATAAAACCTCAGAACTGGTTCCTCTGTGAGCAGTTTCTTTAGATCGCTCCATGACTTCTCATGCTCATGATTCCATTCCCATTTTATGTTCTTTTCAGTTCGTCTTCTCAGTGGCGCCATCTTTTCTGAGAGGTTGGATATGAATTTACCCATGTAGTTGATCATTCCATTAAACCTCTGCACGTCCTTTTTGCATTGTGGCTTTGGCATATTCTCAATGGCGGACACCTTTCTGGGATCTGGTCTGATGCCCTCACTGCTAAGGATATCTCCCACGAATGTCAGTTCTGTCACCCCGAGCTGGCATTTCTCTCTATTCAGCTTCAGGTTTGTTTTCCTTGTTGCTTCCAGCACTTTTTTCAGTCTCTCGTCATGCTCAGTTCTCGTGGTTCCCCATACTATGATGTCATCCATTGATGTATCAACTCCCTCCAGGTGCTCATAGATCATATGGATAGTTTTGTGATACACTTCAGGAGCTGAGGCAATGCCAAATGGTAACCTTAGGAATCTGTATCTGCCAAATGGACTGTTGAACGTGCAGTCTTGAACTTGCCTCGTCCAGTTTCATCTGCCAAAATCCTGATGATGCATCTAACTTGCTGAAATACTTTGCATTTGCAAACTGTGACATGATTTCCTCACGTATAGGAAGCTTGAAGTGCTCTCTCTTTATTGCTCTGTTTAGATCTCTTGGATCCAGGCAAATTCTGAGCTTTCCATTCTTTTTGTCCACAACGACGAGGGAACTCACCCACTCAGTTGGCTCATCTATCTTCTGAATCACGTTCAGGCTTTCCATCCTGTCCAACTCTGCCTTCAGTTGCTTTTGAAGAGCAAACGAACTTTTCTGCATGGATGTATGACCGTTGGCATACTTTTATCTACTCTGATCGTGTGTTCTCCTGGAAGGCAGCCTAGACCCTGAAATAGGTCTTTGTACTCTTTCATGAGTTCATCATAGACTGTCTCTCCTTCGCTTTCCACAACGAGGACTCTCTTTACCAGGTTCAGTCTCTCACAGGCTATTAAGCCTAGTATGGCTTGCACATCCTTTGGCACCACGATTAATGCTAACGTGTGCTCTCTGTCCTTGTGTGTCACTTTGACAATGCATTTTCCTTTCACTGGTATATCAGTACCTGAGTATCCTGTCACTTTCACTTTTATTCCATGTATCTTTGGTCTGGGTCTAATTTTCTTAAAATCAGTCTCTGATATCACATTAACTTGTGCTCCAGTATCCAATTTAAATGGAATGTGTATGTCATTCACTTTTAGTGTCAACATCCAGTCTCTTTTTTCTTTTTTGTTTTCAGACACAACATCTACATAGAACTCCTCTATCTTGCTTTCATCTACTGCATGGACCTTGCTTTGTTGCGCTTGGTTCTTACAGCAACGGGCATAATGGTTGTTTTTGTTGCAACTATTGCATGTTTTACCATATACTGGACACTTTTTTGGTGGATGCTGTGTACCGCATCGACTACATGACTTTCGATTGCCCCTTTCATTTTTGTTCGCTGGCCACGCCTCTTTTTTCACATTGGCGCTCTTTTTGTTAAACGGTTTGTATCTGTTCTTTCTCACTGCATCCACGTTGCAGCTATTGTCACTGAACAGCTCCTTTGCCTGCGACTTCACAGTCTCTGTAGCCCTACACAGCGCTATGGCTTTTCCCAGGTCTAGATTTTGCTCTCTTAGCAGTCTTTCCCTTAGACCATTATCTGGAATACCACACACCAGTCTGTCTTTTATCAGCGAGTCTGTCAGTCCCCCAAATTCACACGTTTTGCTTCGGTTTCTCAGTTCAGTCACATACTGATCAATAGTCTCTCCCGTTTTCTGTACACATGTGAAAAATCTGTGCCTCTCAAACATCACGTTACGTTTAGGTATGCAGTAGGCCTCAAACTGTTCCATTATTTTATCCAACTTCATTTTGTCTCCATCAGCAGCGAATGTGAAGTTATTATACACCTCCAGCGCTTCATCACCCACGACATGTAAGAACACTGACGCTTTCATTTTATCACTTTTCTCGTCAGCTCCGATTGCTGATAAATACAACTCCAAACGTTGTTTGAACCTCCTCCAATTTTCAGCCACATTACCTGTCAACTGAAGCTTCGCCGGTGGGTGTAATCCTTCCATTTTTCACTTCGTTAGCTATTCTCCAATGGTAAGTAACGATGTTCTCTTTTGGCTTGCTAATATGTGGAGAGCTGATTTCGTTGGATAGCTTACTTGCCACTATCTCGTCGAGTTGCTAACTTCAGATTTTTCCTCTTCATCTCTTTCAATCACTTCTTCTGACACCATGTATTGCTTTCTATGTGGGTTCAATGACGACACATTCATGAAAGAGAATGACTTTTTATCTAAAGTATGTTCAACTCAGTTAACAGCATTACAGGAGACACCATCTTAGAGATCCATCTAAAACGAAACTAAAACTAAACTGCTTGTCTCTCACATGCCCTCTGCTGGTCAGGCATAAATAATCAATCAGGCAAATATGCTGGTAAGGCATAAATAATCAAACAGGCAAATACCATCACTATTTGCTGATATCATTACACTCACTATGTGTTGGAGACATGGTAAAAACAGCGGGAAGATTTCCTTTCATCGCTACTTCTAGTGAAATTGTAAAGATGTTTTAGTACATAGTGACCAGAGGAAAGCTCTGCCTCCCAAACGTGGTAAATGCTTTTTGGGCAGGCTGGCCCATTTTCTAAGTGATGTGAGTCCACAGCATAAAACAGTGCTACAGTTCTTGGCTTATTGCCACTAACTCAGATTATGTGAGGAGTAAAAGTGACTCATTGGTGGCAGCGCAGAGTTGGGCTGAATGGCCTGTTGCTGTGCTGTAAATTCTATGTAATTCTATGTAAAAGCAAACTGTATGGGCTGAATAGGCTGCTGTTGTTTCTATCTTTCATTAGTCTAGTATTGCTTTGGCACTATATTTAAATAATGAGGACATATGAATGGTTGAGTGGGTGCTACCCATTGAAGCTACATTACCTATTGCACCAATATCAGCCATTGAGCCCAGGCCAACTAGTGTGCCAAATCTCCAACATTGTCAGGGCAATCCCATTGTGGAAGTTGTAAAATGGTGAAACACGTCACCAGCTACCTTAAAATAAAATAAAATAAAGCACGGGGCTCCTCTCACGATGCATCTTGAGAGTGCATTCTCTTTCTGATGAGACGTTGAACCGAGGCCCCGTCTGCTCGCTCAGGTGGACGTAAATGATCCCATGGCACTATTTCGAAGAAGAGCGGGGGAGTTCACCCTGGTGCCCTGGCCAATATTTACCCCTCAACCAACATCACTAAAACAGATTATCTGGTCATTATAAAAAAACGTATAAAATTCTAACAGTACTAGACAGACTAGATGCAGGAAGGATGGCGGGGGAGTCCAGAACCAGGGACACAGTCTAAGGATAAGGGGTAGGCCATTTAGGACTGAGATGAGGAGGAATTTCTTCACCCAGACAGTGGTGAACCTGTGGAATTCTCTACCACAGAAGGCAGTTGAGGCCAATTCATTAAATATATTCAAGAAGGAGTTGAATATATTTCTTAAGGCTAAAGGGATCAAGGGATATGGGGAGAAAGTAGGGACAGGGTACTGAATTTGGATGATCAGCCATGATCTCATTAAATGGCGGAACAGGCTCGAGGGGCCGAATGGCCTACTCCTGCTCCTATCTTCTATGTTTCTATGTTATCACATTACTGTTTGTGGGAGCTTGCTGTGTGCAAATTGGCTGCCGCTTTTCCTACATTACAAGAGTGAGTACACTTCAAAAAGTACTTCATTGGCTGTAAAGCGCTTTGGGACGTCCTTAGGTCATGAAAGGCGCTATATAAATGCAAGTCCTTCTTTTACATTAGTAACTATGGAGACAGCATTAAGAGGTATCATTTGCTGCTTCTGCATGGGTTGGCGCACTAAAGAAGTTACTCTTTACCAATGAAAATGTTTCCACTCTTTCGGCATATCCACAGAATAACACTGCTCGTAATTTAGCACTGGTTGGAACAAAATTGGCAATCGCACTTAGAGAGGTTACAGGATGGCTGGTCTGGGGAACTGGAAATGCCACACTGGTGTAGCAGGGGCGCTTTTCTGAGGCTGGGGCAAAGCAGAGGGAGCTTTAGTTAGCGTTAACAGAAAGAGAGTCAGCTGTGGCTTAGTTGGTAGCACTCTCGCCTCCGATGTCAGAAGGTTCAAGCCTCACTCCAAAGACTTGAGCACAAAATCTAGGCTGACACACCCAGTGCAGTACTGAGGCAGTACTGCACTGTTGGAGGTGCCATCTTTCAATTGAGATATGAAACTGAGGCCCCATCTGCCCTCTCAGGTGGATATAAAAGATCCCATGGCACTATTTCAAAGAATAGCAGGGGAGTTCTCCCGGTATCCTGGCCAATATTTATCCCTCAACCAACAGCAATAAAACAAATTATCTGGTCATTATCACACTGTTTGTGAAAGCTTGCTGTGCGTATATTGGCTGCCATGTTTCCTATATTACAACAATGACTAGACTTCAAATATAAAGTATTTCTTTGGTTGTAAAGTACTTTGGGATGTCCTGACATCGTGAAATGAACTATATAAATGCAAGATGATAGCAAAATACTGCGGATGCTGGAAATCCGAAATAACAACAGAAAACGCTGGAAAAACTCAGCAGGCCAGGGCAGCATCCGTGGAGAGAGAAACAGAGTCAACGTTTCAGGTCGAAGACCCTTCATCAGAACTGGAAAAAAGCAGGAAATGGAAAGCAGGTGTATGGGCTGGGAAAAGGGGGAGGGGATGAAAGAACAAAAGGGAAGGTCAGTGATAGGATAGAAAGCAGGAGAGATTGAGAGACATTAAGAGATATTCAAGGCGAGAGGAGGTGGTAATGGGACAGGTTAAGAAACAAAAGATGGCTCTAGATGGGGTGTGAATTGCGTTGGCAGATTGAAGGACAGCTGCCATGTGGGAGGGAAGAAGAAAAAAAGAAGAAAATATATACATGTGATAGGGGCCGAGGTTATGATCTGAAATTGTTGAACTCTATGTTGAGTCCAGAGGACTGTAGAGTGCCTAATCGAAAGATTGGGTGACCGCTTTGCGGAACACCTCCGTTCAGTCCGTAAGGGGGAGCCCGAGCTCCCTGTGGCCTGTCACTTTAATTTACCGCTCCATTCCCACTCAGACCTCACCGTCCTCGGCCTCTTGCATTGTTCCACGGAAGCTCAGCGTAAGCTCGAGGAACAGCACCTCATCTTTCGATTAGGCACTTTCCAGCCCTCTGGACTCAACAGAGTTCAACAATTTCAGATCATAACCTCGGCCCCTATCACATGTATATATTTTCTTCTTTTTTTTCTTCTTCCCTCCCACATGGCAGCTGTTCTTCATTCTGCCAGCCTAAACCTGCTTTCCATTTCCTGCTTTTTTCCAGTTCTGACGAAAGGTCATCGACCTGAAACGTTAACTCTGTTTCTCTCTCCACGGATGCTGCCCTGGCCGGCTGAGTTTTTCCAGCATTTTCTGTTGTTATATAAATGCAAGTCTTTCTTTCTTAATTGCATATCTGGTTGTACTGTAACTGACCTGGGAGTGGACCATCCTGATATTGGGGGGCCAAAGTGGAAACGTGTTCTGTTCCTGGAGCCGACTTCCCTTATTTTGACAACATCAAATAACCCCACATGCACATCTGGATCCACCAGTGAAACCTAGCCAAATTCCTGCATTCGCCAAAACAAAGAGCGAGTGAAAAAAAAAAATCCAGCTTAAATCTGGTTTACAAGCATTAAAGACATTTGTTGAGTGAAATTCATGGTGTTTGATTTTCATAGCTCAGTGCTGGTCACAGTCCAGTTTCTCAGTGAGCATCTCATGTGCCCACATGTTGGAAATTAGAGCCAACATCTGCTTTATTTAAGTGACTACGACTCACACATCCAAAATTTCTGGTTGTAAGGACTTTATTTTAGGTATGTTTTGGCAAACATAAGTAGTAAAAAAGAAAAGAAAGAACTTGCATTTCTACAGCGCCTTTCACAACCACAAGACATCCCAAATCGTTTTACAGCCAATGAAGTACTTTTGAAGTGTAGTCACTGTTGTAATGTAGGAAACGCAGCAGCCAATTTGCACACAGCAAGCTCCCACAAACAGCAGTGAGATAATGATCAGTTAATCTTTTTTTTTGTGATGTTGTTTAAGGGATAAATATCAGCCAGGACAGCAGGGATAACTCCCCTGCTTTCCGAAAGTGCCATGGGATCTTTTACGTCCTCCTGAGAAGGGAGACAGGGCCTGGGTTTAACGTTTCATGTGAAAGACGGCACCGTCCATGACCATGAAAGCAATAGTAGCTCAGATTTAAAATGGAGGCTGTTCCTTCCTCAACTTTAAAATGGAGGACCAGAAAAGGTCAGGCTGTGAGAATTAGTTCAAAATAAAAGCACCTTGATCCCGAGCGATTGGGCACATTGGGGTGGAATTCCCTCTTCTGGTCCCGGGGCATATTGAATCATCTGGGTGCAGTGCAGAGGAAAGTTGGGAAGATGGCCGCCCGTGAGGGTCTCACTCGATTGTCTGTCCATTTGGATGGTAAATCAGCAGGCTCCCTTACAAAAATACGCTCCTCTCCACCCCACTTCTCCTCCTTGTACTGTGCCCAGCTGATCCAATACATCCAGGCCCAGTACGGTCATCGACCTGAAACGTTAACTCTGTTTCTCTCTCCACAGATGCTGCCTGACCTGCTGAGTATTTCCAGCATTTTCTGTTTTTGTTTCAGATTTCCAGCATCTGCAGTATTTTGCTTTTGGTCATAAATATAAGGTAGTCACTAATAAATTCAATATGGAATTCAGGAGAAACTTCTTCACGCAGAGAGTGGTGAGGATGCGGAACTCGCTACAACAAGGAATAGTTGAGGCAATTAGCATCGGTACATTTAAGGGGAAACTAGATAAGTACATCAACCAACATCACTAAAACAGATTACTGGTCATTATCACATTGCTGTTTGTGAGACCTTGCTATATCAGGCTACTTAGAATCATAGAATAGTTACAGCACAGAAGGAGGCCATTTGGCCCTTCGAGTCCGTGCCGGCTCTCTGCAAGATCACTTCAGCTAATCCCAATCCCCCGCCCTTTCCCTGTAGCCCTGCCAATTTTTTTATCCCTTCAGGTACTTATCCAATTCCCTTTTGAAAGCCACGATTAAGTCTGCCTCCACCACCCTTTCAGGCAGTGCATTCCAGATCCTAACCACTCGCTACGTAAAAAAGATTTTCCTCCTGTCGCCTTTGGTTCTTCTGTCAATCACCTTAAATCTGTGCCCTCTGGTTCTCGACCCTTCCGCCAATGGGAACAGTTTCTCTCTATCTACTCTGTCTAGACCCATCATGACTTTGAACACCTCGATCAAATCTCCTCTCAATCTGCTCTGCTCTAAGGAGAACAACTTCAGCTTCTCTAGTCTATCCACGTAACTAAAGTGCCTCATCCCTGGAACCATTCTTGTAAATATTTTCTGCACCCTCTCTATGGCCTTCACATCCTTCCTAAAGTGTGGTGCCCAGAATTGGACACAAAACTCCAGTTGAGGCCGAACCAGTGTTTTATACAGGTTCATCATAACTTCCTTGCTTTTGTACTCTGTGCCTCTATTCATGAAGCCCAGGATCCCGTATGCTTTTTTAACCGCTTTCTCAACCTGCCCTGCCACCTTCAATGATTTTTGTACATATACCCACAGGTCTCTCTGTTCGTGCACTCCCTTTAGGATTGTGCCCTTTAGTTTATATTACCTCTCCTCGTTCTTCCTACCAAAATGTATCACTTCACACTTTTCTGCGTTAAATTTCATCTGCCACGTGTCCGCCCATTTCACCAGCCTGTCTATGTCTTTTTGAAGTCTGTCACTATCCTCCTCACTGTTCACCATACTTCCAAGTTTAGTGTCACCTGCTAATTTTGAAATTGTGCCCTGTGCACCCACGTCCAAGTCATTAATATATTTCAAGAAAAGCAGTGGTCCGAGTTCCGACCCCCGGGCAACACCACTGTATCCCTTCCTCCAGAAACTATGTGAGTATAGGCAGCACGGTGGCATAGTGGTTAGCACTGTTGCCTCACAGCGCCAGGGACCCGGGTTCAAATCTGGCCTCGGGCGACTGTCTGTGTGGAGTTTGCACATTCTCCCCGTGTTTGCGTGGGTTTCCTCCGGGTGCTCCGGTTTCCTCCCACAGTCCAAAGATGTGCGGGTTAGGTTGATTGACCCTTAGTGTTAGGGAGGATTAAATACGTGGGGTTACGGGGATAGGGTGGGATATGTGTTGGTGTAGGGGTTACGGGGATCGGGTGGGATATGTGTCGGTGCAGGCTCGATGGGCCGAAATGGCCTCTATCTGCACTGTGGGGTTTCTGTGATTCTGTGATCTGCCCAGGATGGGTGTCTGTAGATCTGTCAAACGCCCTTTGTAACTGGCCTGCGGAGCAGCACTCAATTTACAAGGTTTGCCAGTGCCATCTAGCGACAGGAAACCGCTACTGCAAATATGATTTTTTTTAAAGTGTTCGTTTTATTCCTCCTACCAAAGTGAACCGCATCACACTTCGCCAAATGAATTATATTTTCCATTTATCCACTTTCCCTGCAAACCTGTTTATATCTTCCTGTATTCTGGTGCAGTCCTCCACATTATTATCTATACTGCATCTCCCCCCACAATTTGGTCTCAGCTGCAAATCCTGACAACATACCTCCAATTTTTGAGTTAAAATCATTTATGTATATGGTGAACATAGGATTACATAGGATATACAGTACAGAAACAGGCCATTCGGCCCAGCCAGTGTTTATGCTCCACTCGAGCCTCCTCCCGTCTTTCCTCGTCTAAATCTATCAGCATAATCCTCTATTCCCTTCTCCCTCATATGCTTATCTAGCCTCCCCTTAAATGCATCTACACTATTCGCTTCAACCACTCCCTGTGGTAGCGAGTTCCACATTCTCACCACTCTCTGGGTAAAGAAGTTCCTCCTGAATTCCCTATTTGATTTCTTGGTGACTATCTTATATTTATGGCCTCTAGCTTTGCTCTTCCCCACAAGTGGAAACGCTCTCTCTGTGTCTACTCTTTCAAAACCTTTCATAATTTTAAAGACCTCTATTAGGTCACCCCTCAGCCAAGAGACCCAGCCTGTTCATCCTTTCCTGATATGTATACCCTCACATTTCTGGTATCATCCTTGTAAATCTTCTCTGCACCCTCTCCAGTGCCTCTATATCCTTTTTATAATATGGCGATCAGAATTGTACACAGTACTCCAAGTGTGGTCTAACTAAGGTTTGATACAAGTTTAGCATAATGTCTCTACTTTTCGATTCTATCCCTCATGAAATAAACCCTAGTGCTTGGTTTGCTTTTTTTAAGGCCTTGTTAACCTGTGTCGCTACTTTTTTGTGATTTGTGTATTTGTACTCCGAGATCCCTTTGTTCTTCTACCCCATTTAGATTCGTATTTGCCAAGTAATATATGACCTCCCTATTCTTCTTACCAAAATGTAATGCTTCACATTTATCTGTGTTGA
This sequence comes from Somniosus microcephalus, assembly GCF_052327205.1. Taxonomy (NCBI): domain Eukaryota; kingdom Metazoa; phylum Chordata; class Chondrichthyes; order Squaliformes; family Somniosidae; genus Somniosus; species Somniosus microcephalus. The sequence continues at coordinate 71,615,829 of NC_141003.1, read as the reverse complement.
ATTTAATTTGCCAATTATATGCCCATTCTACAAGTTTATTAATGTCTTCTTATAATTTGTTGCAGTCCTCCTCAGTATTGACAATCCCCCCCAATTTGGTGTCATCTGCAAATTTAGAAATTGTGTTTTTGATTCTAAAATCTAAATCGTTAATATAAATTATTAACAACAGTGGTCCCAGCACTGATCCTTGTGGAACATCACTTCCCACCTTCTGTCACTCTGAATAGCTACCCTTTACCCCATCTCTCCATTTTCTGTCTTGAAGCCAGCTAATTATCCATTCTACTACTTGTCCCCTGTCTCTGCATTCTCTGACCTTGTTCATCAGTCTATTATGGGGTACCTTATCGAAGGCCTTTTCAAAATTTAGATCAATTACATCTACTGCATTACCCTTGTCTACTCTCTCTGTTACCTCTTCAAAAAATTCAATGAGGTTGGTCAAGCAAGACTTTCCCTTTTGAAATCCATGCTGACCATTCATTACGATGTTTTTGGTTTCTAGATGTTCTGCTATTTTCTCCTTTAATAGGGATTCCATTATTTTTCCTACCACCGATGTTAAGCTGACTGGTTTATAATTCCCTCTTCTTAAATATAAGTATTACGTTAACTATCCGCCAGTGTTCTGGCACTACACCTTTTTCTAACAAATTATTAAATATGTGCAGTAATGCCTCTGCTATCTCTTCCCTAGATTATTTTAAAATGCGTGGATGTAATCCGTCCGGATCAGGGGTTTTATCCTCTTTGAGTTTGATTAGTTTATTTAATATTTCTCCTCTTTTTATTTTAAATGCAGTTATCTCATTTCTAATCTCATCATCCGATGTCATGTCCACCTGTTCTGTCTCCCTGGTAAATACAGTGGTCCCAACACAGATCCCTGCGGGACACCACTTTCTGTCAGTCTGGGAAACTTCCGTTAACTCCTACCCTCTGTTTCCAGTTTTGTAACCATCTTTCAATACATTCTGCTTCCTGGACCCTGACTCTACATGCCTTGAGTTGAATCATCGAATCATACAGCACAGAAGAAGCCATTCAGTCCATCATGCCCGTGTCAGCTCTTTGAAAGAGCTATCCAGTTAGTCCCACTCACCTACTCTTTCCCCAATAGCCCTGCAAATGTTTCCATTCTTTAACCTACTTCACTAAAACAGTTTATCTGGCCATTATCACATTTCTGTTTGTGGGAGCTTGCTGTGCACAAATTGGCTGCCGTGTTTCCTACATTACAACAGTGACTACACTTCAAAAGTTCTCCATTGGTTGTAAAGTGCTTTGGGACGTCCTGAGGTCGTGAAAGGCGCTACATAAATGCAAGTCTTTCTTACTTATTTGTCTTTAATGTCACCTCGAGACCTTCACAACCAGCAGAGCGAGAAGACTTTCATCCTGTTGGTCTGAACTGGACTTAGACCCAGCCCCAGGCTGAAGGGGCAGTGTGTCCACCAGTGTGCCATCCAACTGCTTTTATGGGTCTTTGGGGGAGAAATTCAGTTGTTAGCGCCAGCCGTTAGCGCCTTAAGAGAGCGATAAGTGGGACGCGAAGCGGCTAGCGCCTGGGCGCGGCGAGACCTGCGCCTCTCGCGAAATTGAGCGGACATTTAGCGGTGGCGCAAAACCGCAACATCCGTTCAGCTGCGCGCGCAGATACTTACGTCATTTCATGGTGCAACGCCCTTGGTGCGCCCCGAACCGGAACTTCAGTGGCGCCCCCCTTCTTTCCGCCTGGTGCTCCCAGCGACTGGTTGACTGGAACGGTTCCCAGTCGCTGTGGGGCTGGGGGGCACTATTTAAAGGGGGCTCTTCCTGGCTTCTTTGTGGTAGCCATTTTTGGACCACTCCTGTGTGTGAGAGAGAGAGATTTGCAGAGAGACAAAGGGAGAGAGCTTTCTGCATTGAGTCAGCGCTCGCACAGGTACTTCTGGCTTCAGCCCAGAATTTTGCAGTTGGATTGATTTTTCAGTGCCATAGCCTTGAGTGGCCACATATTATGGGGGCTGCAATGGGTGGAAACGTTGGGTTTCTCCATTGCATTGAGAGGGCTCAGAGATGCCGAGAGAGAGTGCCAATTTTGGCCAGACGGAGGAGGGCCAACAGGCGTCGGCACAGGAGGCCTTACCCTCCCAGGGTATACCGCCAGCAGTTCTCATACCTCAACATGTCTGAGGAGCAGTGTATGCGGAGGCTTCGATTCAGAAGGGAGGTGGTCACTGAGCTCTGCCACCTGCTTCAGACAGATCTGCAGCCTCAGCTGAGGAGCAGGACGTCTCTGTCGGTGGCAGTGAAGGTGACAGTGGCTCTCCACTTCTGTGCCACCGGCTCCTTCCAATCCGCTACTGGGGACATTGCCAATGTCTCCCAGTTCGCGGTGCATTGCTGCATCTGCCAAGTCACGAATGCCCTCTTCAAAAGGAGACGTCAGTACATTTCCTTCCCCATGACCCTGGGCAAGCAGCAAGAGCGCGCAATGGGATTTGCAAGAATAGCGGGCTTCCCCATGGTCCAGGGCGCCATTGACTGCACGCATGTGGCTTTGCGGGCACCTCAAGAGAATGCCGAGGATTACCGCAACCAGAAGGGGTTCCATTCGTTGAACGTGCAGTTGGTGTGTGACCACAGACAGCTGATACTAGCTGTCAATGCTCACTTTCCAGGCAGCAGCCACGACGCCTTCATCCTGCGCCAGACTTCTGTGGCAGACCTTTTCGAAGCCCCGGCTCACCCAGGAGGCTGGCTTCTCGGGGACAAGGGCTATCCTTTGTGCACCTGGCTGATGACCCCGCTCCGTGCACCCAGCACCCCTGCTGAAGAACGATACAATGACAGCCATCAAGCGACCAGGAACATCATTGAGCACACAATCGGCATGCTAAAGCAACGGTTCCGCTGTCTGGACCATTCCGGGGGAGCCCTTCAGTACTCGCCTGAGCGAGTCTCCCATTTCGTTGTAGTGTGCTGCATGCTGCACAACCTGGCTACCCTCAGGACTCAGCCACTGCCAGACATTGGAGGACCACCAGAGGAGGAGGAGGAGGAGGAGGAGCACCAAGACTGGAGGGAGGCACAAAGTGCAAGGGCCGTCCATCAGCGACTTATTGCAAGTTGGTTCTAGGCCCCCTCTGAGGGAATGGCTTGTGCCATTGAAAGAACATGAATGGAACCGTTCCGCAAGCCCTGAGCCCGTCAAGGCAACAAATAGTTCAAAGAGCAAACATGCACAATCTGAATAAAGACAATTATTTATTTAACAATCTCTGTGCCCTTCCCGCATGACAAACAAATACAGAGAAACCCCCAAAAAAACAGTCAGACACATAACTGGCTCTCACAACCTGGAGACAATGAACAAAAGAGTTAACCAAAAATGACCATGATCCTCGGGCTTCACTAAAAAAATTCACAGCATTTTGCCACACCTCCTACTTTTTGGCCTGCGAGGGTGATCTGCTTCGCTTGCGAGATTGGCCCCTTCCCACCCTGCTGCTCCTCCACAATGGGACCCCAGTGGCTGCAGCAAAGCTGGGGGAAGGCTGCTGAGTGTCAGAAAGTGAGTCGGCAGATGCCCTTGGGGGACAGCCTGGACCAGCTCTGGGCCTGGAGGGCCCGGCTGCTGACTGCTCCAACTCTGCATGGGTGGTAGCAGTCTGTCCTACGGGTGGTGGCAGCTGCAGTGGAGGAGTGACAGTGTTGGCAGCAGAAATGCTGCCATCCTGACAGAGCACAGGCACTCCCTGGTTGGACGATACACTGGCACTCGCACGGGGCAGCACTGCACCATGCGGAGCAATCTGCAGAAGCACAGACTGCTGGCCTGCTGTGGCGCAGTGAGGTCCCCCTGCGAATCCTGCCCGATCCAGCGAGGGTGGCAGCAGTCAGTGCTCGTGTGGCCCTAACCTGTGTCTGCATCAGACCAGCCACTGACTGCATGGCATGACTAAGCATTTGCGTGGAAGCCGCCTGTGCTGCACCGAAGTCCTGCAGACTCCTTGCCTGTGCTGCCCCAAATTCCTGTACACTCTTTGCCAGTGACTCTATGGAGTCAGGCATCCTTGCCACTGCAGCCATGAGCTCAGTGTGCCTGTGCTCCGCCTGGGCGCCCATTTCAGTGAGGAGCCGCACCTCCTCTGTGCTCACTGTAGCAGGACTGGAGGCCATACTCTCCCTCCGGGGAGAAGGCCGCCGAGCTTCCCTACCCCCCCCACGTTGCTGCAGCTCGCTGGGTCCCGGAGCTTCACCCTCCTCAGACCCTTCCCCCCTGCTCCCCTCCAGGGAAGACGTGTCCCCATTATGGCCATGGGCTGCCTCGGCTGAGGGTGGCACTGATGGTCCGGCTTCCTCTTCCTCCTCACCTTCAGAATCACTCACAGTGGCAGCTTGAGGGCCCGCCTCCTCACCTGGTGAATCAGCATCTGAAAGCAGGGAGGTACAAGAGTTGCTTTAGCGTGAGGACAGGGCGGCAGCGAGGGAGGCATTAGTGCTGCAATGCACTGTATTGGTTTGACAGTGGCAAAGGATGCTGGTGTGAGGCACAAGTGGAAGGAGAGAGGTCAAAAAGGTGATGATCTTACCATTGCTGTCCAGAACGGGGTCGGCATCTCCAGTGGCGACGGGGCCAATCATCCAGCCTGCCATAATCCGTTCCACTTGCTGCTCCAGATTGCTGAGCTCTTTAAGGTCAGGACGGCCTCCCCCGGTCCGTTGCTGCTACCTCCTATTGTGCGCCAGCTTGCCCTGCAAGAGAAAGGACGGGCTCTGAGTACAGTGTGAAGCCCTGATCTTGGCTGCACTGCCTCCCATGTTCGAATAGCCCTTACAGTGTGAAGCCCTGATCTTGGCTGCACTGCCTCCCATAGTCGAATAGCCCTTACAGTGTGAAGCCCTGATCTTGGCTGCACTGCCTCCCATGGTCGAATAGCCCTTACAGTGTGTAAAGTGGTGAATGTGCATGTGAGTTTCATGAAAGGCCCTTAGGTGTTGGATGAGGGCTGGGCATTGGGGCTTTCAGGACCCTTTGGCCATAAAGTGCAGGGATGAAGAGGATACTGGAAAGGGTACTCACCCTGACAACCCGAGTGAGGTTGTTGAACTTCTTCCTGCATTGCACAGGGGTCCTAGGCACCATGCTGCTGGAGGTCACTCTGTGTGCCACCTCCCTCCAAGCTTTTCGATATTCGTTGGGCAGCGGCCTCCTGCCACTGTCTGGAAACAGGATAGATCGCCTGCGCTCCACTGCGCCAACTAGAACCTTCAGGGCCCCCTCACTGAACCGCTGCGCTCACTCCCTGGCCCTCTCCATGGTCCTAGGCGTTAGAATGTCGCAGCAGGTCTGTCCAGGCCGAGAATCAGAGCTCCGATGTGCAGGGCGTGATTGCAAGCCAAATCGACCCTCCCCCTTTAAGAGGTGACCGGCGCCAGCGTGTCTGCCTGCAATCGCTAACTGGCCGCACCTGCGCTACGCCTGCCCTCGGTGGTAGCGCCTCGCCTCTCTGGCTTAGCGCCTTAGGACAGTTGTGCAGCGCCTGCTTTAGCGCACCAAGCACCTCTTCAGGCGAAGCAAGTCAATTTCGCTGAAGGTGGCGATAATTTGCGCCGGGCGCTAAATTTAGCGCACGCTCGACTATAACGCCCCAAACTTGGCGATACTGAATTTCTAGGCCTTTGTCTTCTAACCTGGGCTTTGTATTTTGTTTCAGAGTGTCTCACAACAGTAGCAGCTGATATCATGTTCACGGTGGATGAATCGTGGAGTGTGGGAGAGGCCAACTTCCAGAGTATCAAGGAATTCCTTAATGGCATCATAACATCATTCAAGAAGGCTCCGCTAGGGAAGGATGGCATCAGGTTTGGACTCACACTTTACAGCGACCATCCCAGGTAAAGCAAAGCATTTCAACTTCCTTTTGTGACTGAGTCAATTTCACTCATCAACCCTGTACTTACTGACGTACATTGGCTCCCGGTCGAGCAACGTCTCAAATTAAAAAATCTCATCCTTGTGTTCAAATCCCTCCATGGCCTCGCCCCTCCATATCTCTGTGACCTCCTCCAGCCCTACAACCCTCCAAGATCTTTGCATTCCTCTAATTCTGGCCTCTTATGCATCCCCGATTTTCATTGCCTCATCATTGACGGCTGTGCCTTCAGCCGCCAAGGCCCTAAGCTCTAGAATTCCCTCACTAAACCTCTCTGCCACTCCACCTCTCCCTCTTCCTTTAAGACACTCCTTAAAACCGACCTCATCTGTCTTAATATCTCTTTACGTGGCTCGGTGTCAAATTTTGTTTGATAACGCTCCTGTGAAGCACCTTGGGACATTTTACTATGTTAAAGGTGCTATATAAATGCAACTTCTTGTTGTTTAATCCCTTTTGGACACGGATTTTAAAAAACTTATTGGGCCGAATCTTGCTGGAAAAATAATGGCGATTTAAGGTAATTGGCAAAAGAGCCAGAGGTGAGATGAGGAGAAATGTTTTTTACGCAGTGTGTTGTTATGATCTGAAATGCACTGTCTTAAAGGGTGGTGGAAGCAGATTCAATAGTAATTTTCAAAATGAAATTGGATAAATATTTGAAGGGGAGAAAATTGCAGGTCCATGGGGAAAGAGCAGGAGGCATGAGACTAATTGGCTAGCTCTACCGAAGAGCCGGCACAGGTACGATGGGCCAAATGGCCTCTTTCTATGTTGTAAGATTTTATAAACCCAGGTGTAATGTGTAGGTGATGACAAGCATGGGTGTAAAACGCCTGTAGTTTATAGGAGGAAGGAAATACTCAGGGAGGTGTCCTCTCTTGTTCCTCCCAAACTCCAAGTGGCCTGGTCGACAGGCACCTCCTCTCCCTCCATCCTCACTGTGCTGAAATCAAGACTCATTTCCTACTCTAGCCCTTTCTGCTGTGCTCCTCAGCTACCCTCCCTCCTACGATCTACAGGTTCTGAAACCCAAGGTTACTGTTGCCTAACCATCTGGCTTATCTCGCTGGTCGTGACGATGTCCTACTCTATGAGCCTCGGCCCTCAGCCTAGGTGTCTCAATAGAAAAAGCATTAAGATGCATAAGGTAATGAGGCCAATGGCTTGTCTTCGACACGTCAGTTTCATTACCTGATCTCTTGCTTCTAGAACAGCAATTGCACTTACTGACTATGGGACGATTGAAGAAGTGTTGGTGGCCATCCGGGACCTTCCATTTCAAGGGGGAAACACGAAAACAGGAGCTGTCCTGGCCTTTCTGAGACATTCTGTATTCAGCCCTTCAATGACAAGAGAAAACACACCAAAGGTTGGTAATAGAGAGCTGCCTTCTGGTTTAATAACTTGTTGTTTGTTGAGTTTTCGTTCCCATTGCGGTGAGGAACGTCAGTGCTGAGGAGTGAAATACTTTCCATTTCTGGCACCTACTTTCAGCACCAAGCACTTTCAAGTCAGCTATAGCCCGGCAGCGTAAAATTCCCTCTACACTGACCCAACAGTCTGCTTCAGCCCATCCTCAGAAGGGCAGTCCCTACATCAGTGTGACATCTGGAATGCACTGCCTGAAAGGGCGGTGGAAGCAGATTCAATAATAACTTTCAAAAGGGAATTGGATAAATACTTGAAGGGGAAGAATTTACTGGGAAAGAGCAGGAGGAGTGTGGCTAATTGGATTGTTTGGTCAAAGAGCCGGCCGGCACAGGCACAATGGGCCGAATGGGCTCCATCAGACACCAGCCATCCTTGTGGTCTCTTTGAGGGAGACGACAAAGCTCACACGAGTGTAGATTTTCCAACTGGGTTCTCCCCGATAAACAGGCGTAAACTGAGCGAGGCTGATTGGAAAATTGGGTGGAGTTCCGTGATGCTGGATCTCCATAACCACTTTGCGCATCGCAGGCATTTTGAGGGAGGGGGGAAAATGGGGGCTGGAAGAGCCCTCCTGGAAAGGGCAGCTCCGTCATTAGAATTATGGCCCAGAAATTCGGGTCTCCACGGGTGAGTACGCACGGGGTACTCACCCGTAAACCCAATGGAAGTGCCGGTTTTCTGCATGCACTGCGCATGCGCGGGAAACCGGCACTTTCGTTCCCCTGAAAGAAGGGGTTCAGAGTTCGAACGCGTGCGCAGGAGAGGCTGCGCGTGCGCATCGAACTTACGTTTTTTTTTGCAGGTTTTCCCGGGAGGGTAAGTCTCCAGAAGTTAGACATGTAAAAAGCAGTCACAAGGCCTGCTTTTTACAAGGTAAGTGGTGAATTAATTAAAATTAAAACATTTTTCCACAGGTTTATTATTTTTAAATACTTTAAAGAAAGGTAAGTTTATTTTTAGCTCCGTTAGAAAATAAAATGACTTTTTTCAAAAATTTAAATTGTTTAAAATAGTTATTTCATGTAATTTATAGTTTATTTAAAAAATGTGATTTTTAAAAAATTTATTTGAAGATTTAGTGATGTTTTGGGGCTTATAGTATTTATGTTTGACAGCCCTTCCTGTCAAACTTATGAATGAAGCATTCCCTGCACCGATTGGCTCCCCATGGCCCACGTGATCCCAGGGGACACATCGAACTAACTGCGCCCCTGGGATACGCAAGCACTGCGCGCCGGCAGTTGGAGGAGGCCCAGGATCGCAATTCCACGGGGGCCCACAGCTCAACGGCTGGCATGCAAGATAAGTGCAGGTCGGGGGCTTACACCCACGGGAAGCCCTCGACCCAAATTTCTGGGCCATTATAATGAGGGTGGGAATATTCTGCACACATCCACACAATGGTACTTATGGCCCTCAATACCGGGCATGCAGGGTCGCTAGAGAAACAACAGTGTGGCCATAGGAGGAACATTCATTCAACGGACTTAAAAAGTAATTTCTGCACCATTTTACTTCATTTTTTTCTTTCTCCTGTCACATGGGTTTCAATTGTTCCACTGCCTCTTGTTTCACCCACCTCTGCAGCTCCAGTGCTGCGCCTGATGGGTTTCCCCGTGGGGATTCCCCCGTGTTTTGTTTTTATTTAAAGTATTTTGCAGGAAGAAGCAAGTTGGAGAGGTGCCAGACAGTTCAGGCAATACCTTAGTATAGCAGAGGGTCAGTGCATGTGACTCCCAAGGGAGGTCATGAAAGCAGACTTGACGGTACACAAACGATACGTGAATGCCTGGTTAACCATGATTCAAGACCGAGATCGATAGATTTTTGTTGGGTAAAGGTATCAAGGGACCTGGAGCAAAGGCGGGTAAATGAAGTTGCGGTGAAGCTCAGCCGTGATCTAATTGAATGGCGGAGCAGGCTCGAGGGGCTGAATGGCCTCCTCCTGTTCCTATGATGCTGGATGGTTGTTTGGGCCCAATCACAGCACGTTGTGCTCTAAGTGATACTGCAGGAAAGAAGGCATGCCACAGGGTGATTAACAGCCAGCATGGCCTCATTGGCTGCTCTTGCCAACGTGTCACAAACAATATCTACAAGCCCCGGCTCACCTACCTGGTGAAGGACTGCAGGGAACTGTATTCAAAGGGATTCGGGAATGTGGTGTGTAGCTGAATAAGTGAGGTTGATCTGTAAGAAGAAGTGTCGGCTGGTTGAGCCCAAGGGCCTTTTTCTTGTTCCTAAAAATTCTTCTCTCCATAAAATTAAATGTTCAAAACAAAATATTCTGATAATTGTGTACATGCACCTCAGCTCTTTGAGTCACTTTACATTACCTCCTGTGAGGATTTTTTTTAATAGATAATGGTTTTGATCACTGACGGAAAGTCTGTAGACTCGGTTGAGGAGGCAGCCACAAGACTGCAAGACAAGGGAGTCACCGTGTATACAGTGGGTAAGTGTTGGATGACTGTGTACAATGAGTTAGTGTCCAGGGAGCCTGGTTACAGTGGGTTAGTGTCCAGGGACTCTGGTTACAGTGGGTTAGTGTCCAGGGAGCCTGGTTACAGTGGGATAGTGTTCAGGGAGCCTGGTTACAGTGGGTTAGTGTTCAGGGACCCTGGTTTCAGTGGGTTAGTGTCCAAGGACCCTGGTTTCAGTGGGTTAGTGTCCAGGGACACTGGTATAGTGGATTAGTGTCTAGGGACCCTGATTACTGTGGGTTAGTGTTCAGGGACCCTGGTTACAGTGGGTTAGTGTTCAGGGACCCTGGTTACCGTGGATTAGTGTTCAGGGACCCTGGTTACAGTGGATTAGTGTTCAGGGTCCCTGGTTACAGTGGGTTAGTGTCCAGGGACCCTGGTTACAGTGGATTAGTGTTTAGGGACTCCGGTTACTGTGGGTTCGTGTTCAGGGACCCTGGTTACAGTGGGTTAGTTTTCAGGGACCCTGGTTACTGTGGGTTAGTGTTCAGGGACCCTGGTTACAGTGGGTTAGTGTCCAGGGACCCTGGTTGCAGTGTGTTTGTGTTCAGTGCCCCCGCCATTGACATTGGATAATTGCTCACATTTATCACAGGGGTGCTCGTTGTCCAGTTCTAATGAGGGAATACATGGGGCTAATCTTCCTGTCCATAAATCCCTGTGTAGGCCGGGGAGCCTCATTAAAATGCTAATAACACGGGGCCTGTCCAACGTCTTTCTTCTGCCAATCACTGGGTCTACCATAAAAGTGGATGTCCGTGGTTGCTGGACACTGAATCATACATGGAACGTAATGCAATCCCAGGGCCCCGCTCGCTCCCCATAGTCCTGCATCATCCTTTGCTTCAAATATTTATCTACTTCCCCCTTAAATGATGCAATGGTTTCTGCCTCAACCACCCCCTGTAGTAAATCATTCCATGCTCCGACAACTCTCCATGAAAATAAATTGCTCCGAACCTCCCTCTCCTCACTCTCTCAGTGACAATTGTAAATTGATGACTCCTTGTTACCGACTCCCCAAACCAGAGGAAAGCCATTCCATATTCACCCTATCGAAACACTTCATAATTTTAAAAAACCTTAATTAGATCTTCTCTACTCCAGTGGAATACAATCTATTCCTTGTTAACTCAAAGTATGTCGCTCAAAAGAAAATTGAATTAACCAGTAATTTGAATCAAGCGATTTAAATAAAACAGCACAGGAGGTTTCCATTGCTTGAAAAAAAAAATCAAATTAACATATAATTTGAACAAAATTAGAGCTAGCCCATTCAGGGATGATGTCAGGAAGCACTTCTTCACACAAAGGGTAGTAGAAATTGGGATTCTCTCTCCCAAAAAGCTGTTGAGGCTGGGGGGTCAATTGAAAATTTCAAACCTGAGATTGATAGATTTTGTTAGGCAAGGGTATTAAGGGCTACAGAACCAAGGTGAATAGATGGAGTTGAGATACAGATCAGCCATGGTCTAATTGAAATAGTGGAACAGGCTCGAGGGAGCTGAATGGCCTCCTCCTGTTCCTCTGAATTAAAGTGTAGTCCCAGTACCTCTGCTCATAATTATAGTTTTTCCATTCCTAGTATCATTCTGGGGAATCTATGCTGTACGCTCCCGAGGGCTTTAATGTGCTTTCTATGATGGGGTGCACTACCTGCATGTAACGCTGTAGCTGTGGCCTAAACATTGCCTCATTGTACAAATTTATCATTATCTCCTTGCTCTTGTATTCTTTATCTCTATTTATGAAACTTAAAATGCGATTAGCCTGTTTATTTTAATACGGCTTTATCAAGCTGCGCTCACACATTGAAGGAGTATTTTATGTCTTAGGTGGCCTTACGCGATGATGCTTTTACAGCACAGCCACATTTTTTGATGCGAATTGTTTCACTCTGATGCAAATTACTGCATCGTGTTACGTGCTCCCACTCTGTGACAGAAAGAGTTTGCCTACTTTTCTCGGGAGTGACATTCTACGGAACGGCGATGCAATTGTTCTGAGAGCATTTGTTGCTAAAAGCCGCATGCTGCATTATTAATGGTTTGTGTAAATACCTTCATTGCAGTTTAATCGCACTCATTTTCCTGAAGCCTCCCGTGTGTTGTTTGCCGCATTCGCTTAAAAGCCTCGTCGTTGTCAGTGATTTGAGTGTTGCCAGTGCTCTTGGCGCCATCTGGTGGCTGCTTTGAGCGTATTGCTAAACTGGTTAAGAACTTGACTTGGAGAGAGAAAAAGAACTTGCATTTCTATAGCGCCTTTCACAACCTCAGTACTCCCCAAAAGCGCTTTACAGCCATTGAAGTGCTATTTCAAGTGTAGCTACTGTTGTAATGTAGGAGACGCGGCAATTCAACTTGCGCACAGCGAAATCCCACGAACTGCAATGAGATAGTGACCAGTTTTGGGGACGTTGATTGAGGGACAACTATTTGGCCAGGACACCGGGGAGAACTCCCCTGGTTTTCTTTTTTGAAAAAGTGGCCATGGGATCTTTGACGTCCGCCTGAGAGGGCAGATGGGGCCTCGGTTTAACGCCTCATCCGAAAAACGGCATCTCCGACAGTGCAGCACTCCCTCAGCACTGCACTGGAGTGTCAGCCTAGATGATGTGCTCAAGTCTCTAGAGTGGTGCTTGAACCCATGGGCTGGAGATGGGACTGATTCTGTGACTCTAAATAAGGGCGTAATGGAAGCAAAATTAAAAGGACGACAGTTTTCAAGAACAACAGAAAATGCTGGAAAAACTCAGCAGGTCAGGCAACATCCGTGGAGAGAAATTTGAGTTGACGTTTCGGGTCGAACCCTTCTTCAAAACTGGAAATAAAATAAAATAGATCGAATGCAGGGCTGCGATCGGACAAAAGAAGTGAAAGAGACAAAAGTAGTAGAAGAGACAATAAAAGGTGTTCGAAGCCAGACGAGATGGTAATAGGCTGAGATTAGGTGTGAAGTGTGCTGGCAGGGCAAGAGATAGCTGCCAGGTGGGAGAGTGAAACGAAAGGAACAGTTGTGAGTACTATAACAATTTTTTGCATGGTCTAATTTTCATTGAGACTATTGGCCCACCTAACCTCCCTTCTCGTCCCACTCTGTCCTGCCCCTGAAGAGAGATTTTTTTTTAATAACCAACTTTCTGCTCTCTTGGCTGTAAGTAGACTGAATGAGACAATCAGACAGATTATTGTTTCATAAACAGGGGGCATTGCAACACCATCATCTCAAAAAGAATTGTTTTTAATCTGATTTTTTTCTTCCTCATCTCCTCTCCTGGAGGTGTTGACTCTCGCTGAAGTTTGATGTTTATCACCACAGGTGGCCAACCTTTATTCTGAACACTTTGCATTCTTGGACAGATTTGTGTGCACCTTTGGAAGTGGCTTAGTGAGTTGCAGTGAATGTTGAGACATAACGGTACCCCTCGCAATGGTGATGAGTGTGAATGGAATGGCTTGGGCATTGTAGGGATGCTTTATGGTGTTAGTGTGGGGTGGTGCCAACCTGGTGCACCATTTGGCAGTCGAGTGAAGTAAATCTGGCCATGGTGAGGCCATCCCTGGCCTCCCGGGCAGCAATGTGGTCGGGTGCTGATGCCCTCTGTCCTGTGCAGCATCAGTTGATTGCAAAGAAGGTTGGTGGTGTTGTTGGTGCTGCTGGTTTGGGGGCTGATCGTGGTGGGATTCTGAGGACCAAGGTGAGAGAGTATAAAGGGCACCCATGTTGATGGAATAGATGGCAGGTGAAGTACAGATGACAGAAGCGATCTGTCAATGGTGAGAGAGGTAATGAGGTCAGACTGCTTGGAGACTTGTGTAAAGACTTGCAGCATGGTGAATCTGTTGTGGAAATGCAGTGAGGAAGAGCTCGTGGCTGAGGGAAGATACCTCTATAAGGTGGGAGCTTTTACTTGACATTTGAAGCTGTCAACTCATCAGCTGATTCAATGGCCACTGACCTCCCGCCTCAGCTTCACAGACGTGGACGAGCTGTCAAATTCTAAAGGTCAGTTTAAAACTATTGTTAAGTGGCTGTAAACAAACCACTAATCATTTAAATTGACTCCCCCCGCCCCTGCATGTCGGGTCTGCTCAGCGCTCACAGACCCGACATTTGGGTTCACAGCAGGGCACCGACCTGCTGGGGGCAAAAAACACTTTCCCACCTGACCTGCCACCGATCGCATCCAATGACCCCCCAGAAAATCTCAGCTAAAATATTTATTTAATGACTCTGCCATTTCCTTACTCCCCACTATAATTTCTCCTGTCTCTTCCTGTAAGGGACCCACATTTACTTTTGCTAATCTCTTCCTTTTTACATACCTGTAGAATCTTTTACAGTCTGTTTTTATGTCTCTTGCCAGTTTACTCTCATATCCTCTTTTCTCTCTCTTTATCAATTTCTTGGTTCTTCTTTGCTGAATTCTAAAATCCTCCCAATCCTCAGATTTACTACTCTTTATGGCCACATTGTAAGCCTCTTCCTTTAATCTAATCTATCTTTAACTTCTTTTGTTAGTCACAGTTGGATCATTTTTTCCTGTGGGATTTTTATTCCTTAAGGGAATGTATATTTGTTGTGAATTATGAATTATTTCTTTAAGTGTTTGCCATTGCTTATCTACCATCATACCTTTTAATCTAGGTTCCCAACCTACCTTAACCAACTCGCCCCTCATACTTACGTAGTTCACTGTTCAGATTTAAGACCCTAGTTTTGGACTTAAGTAAATCACTCTCAAAGTGAGTGTGTGTTCATAATGTATTTCTTGTCCCTTTTTTTAAGGAATAAAAAGTTCAGATAAAAACGAACTGAAGAAAATTGCTTCTGATCCTTTTGAAGAACACTATTTATTTGTGGAGGATTTTAATCTACTCAGCACCATTTTGCCCAAAATCTCCAGAAGGCTTTGTTTCACAGCCTCTGAGCCTCCGAGGCCAGTGAGGCCAACACCGTGTAAGTAATCATGAATGATGCAGTGGAAACACTTTTCAAAGCAGAGTATAGGGTGGCACAGTGGGTCAGCGCACTGTGCTTTCACCTCCAGGGACTGTCTTTTTAAAATTCATTTATGGGACGTGGATGTTGCTGGCAAGGCCAGCATTTATTGCCTATCGCTAATTGCCCTCGAGAAGGTGGTGGTGAGCCGCCTTCTTGAATACAACTGAGTGGCTTGCTAGGCTATTTCAGAGGGCAGTTAAGAGTCAACCACATTGCTGTGGGTCTGGAGTCACATATAGGCCAGACCGGGTAAGGACGGTGACATGAATCAGTCATTCATGAAAGAAAGACTGAGCGGCCTGCGGGTGGTGCTGTCCAGGGAGAGTATAAATACTCGGGCACGGGCCCAGCTTGCGCAGGACATTCTTAGCAGGAATTAGTGAAGGACACAACTAGACCTCCATGTTGTAAAACAGTTGATTAAAGCTTTGTTTAACGCTTAGACCAAGTGCCTAGTCGTTTTCTTACGTCAGATTTCCTTCCCTCAACCCAGATGGCTTTTTATGACAATCCACTAGTTCATGGTCTCCATTACTGATACTAGCTTTTCATTCCAGATTTTTATTTAATTGAATTTAAATTCACCAGCTGCTGTGGTGGGATTTGAACTCATGTTAGTCCAGTAACATAACCACTTTGCTACCGTACCCCTAGACTGAAGAGATTAACCTCTCTCCTCTCTTTCTGCTGGCCCTAGATGAAATGCATTTGGACAGTCTCAATCCAGTTCCGAGTGAGTGTGGGCTTACATTGCAAAAACTGCTCCTTTAAGAACCAGCTTTTGGCCTCTCAATGCCTGGAGAGACTGGGACTGGCATTCGCCGAGCCATTTCACCTGGAAAATTACAATCGGCGTCCTAATCAGGCGTAGAAACCCAATTTGCATATTTAAACTCTTTTTGGCAGGCGTGCTGGGCATCCATTGAAAGGCCTGCCTGAAAGTCGATTCAACAACAATTTGTATTTATATAGCGCCTTTAATGTGGTAAAAATTTGCCCAAGGTGCTTCACAGGAGCGCTATCAGACAAAATTTGACACCGAACCACATAATGAGATATTAGATCAGGTAGGTAGGTTTTAAGGAGTGACTTAAAGGAAGAGAGAGAGAGATACACAGGCAAGGAGGTTTAGAGAGGAATTTCCAGAGCTTAGGGCCTAGGCAGCTGAAGGCACGGCCGCCAATGGTGGAGCCATTAAAATCGGGGACGCGCAAGAGGCCAGAATTGGAGGAGCGCAGAGATCTCGGAGGGTTGTAGGGCTGGAGGAGGTTACAGAGATGGGGAGGGGCGAGGCCATGGAGGGATTTGGAAACGAGGATGTGAATTTTAAATTCGAGGCATTGCCGGACCGGGAGCCAATGTAGGTCAGCGAGCACAAGGGTGATGGGTGAACGGGGCACGGTGCGAGTCAGGATACAGGCAGCAGAGTTTCGGAGGAGTTCCAAGTTTACGAAGGGTGCAAGGTGGGAGGCCGGCCAGGCGAGCATTGGCACAGTCGAGCTCGGATGCAACAAAGGCATGGGTGAGGGTTTCAGGAGCAGATGAGCTGAGGCAGGGGCGAAGACGGAGGTGGAAGTCGGCGGCTTTGGTAATGGAGCAATTCAGGCAGGCAGAAGGGTGCACAAGGACCCAGCAGACTTTGGACCGTCGGACGCTCGGGTATTCAAGACCGACCGAGAGTTGAAAGTCTTGCCCTGAAATCTCTAACGCTCCATCCTACATTTTACGTCCTGTAATGGGTTGCTTTCCTTGGCACGGACTCTCCCAGTTGTCAGCAACTGAAGAACAATTATGTTTTGCACAGTGTTGGATTGTCGTGGTAATTATCCTTATAAACTGCAATCCTCTTGCTAATCAGACATTCATCCAGACCTTCTTAAAGGTGTTAATCAGAGTGCTAGGAGCTGAAAGGAAATTTGAAATAAATATCACCTCTCGAGGGAACCCATGAGTAAATAGGACAGAGGCAGAACAGCATTATGGTAATGAATGCTCTTGCTGCCATGCGATAGATAAATCTAATCCTCTCCGTCCCTTTTTTCCCCCCAGTGGCAGAGAAAATCATCGGCCCCCGGGACTTGGTGATTAGTGAACTGAGTTACAGCTCAATGAGGCTGGCCTGGACTCCAGCTACAGGGGACGTGATCAGCTACAGGGTCGTCATCAACCCGTATTCATCCGCCAGACAGCTGGAACTGGGGGCAGAGAGACAGGTGGGTGGTGCTGGTTCCATCCGGCCTCTGCATCTCACAGTTATTGCCTATGGGAGTGGGGTGGGGGCTGCAGAGACGGGGGAGCCTGAAGCAGTTGGAGCCAAAGAGGTGGTTCCATACACAAGAGAGCGAAGGCGGCTAGCGGTGATCAGTCAGGTGGTTTTTTTACCTAAATTCTGACCCAGACTGTGAATTTTAACAATATAAGTAAAGACGCTCCATTTGTTTGGCTTACACCTCTGTGAAGTGGCTTGGGACATTTTGCCACATTAAAGGTCTTCAATAAATGAATGTTGTTGTGGTAGTGGTATCAGTAGTAGTGGTACTGGTGGTGGTGATGGCTATGGTGGTACTCGTAGTGATAATGGTAGTATTGATAGTAGTAGTGGTACTAGTAGTGATAATGGTAGTGGTGGTGGTAGTGGTATGAGTAATAGTAGTGGCGGTGGTAGTAATGGTAGAAGTAGATGCACCATCCGGGGTGGAACTGGGTCATTCAAACTGTGCAGATTCCCAGATCCAATGTCCATTCTGTATTTAGCTCATCTCAGCTCGGGTGGCAGTAGATGTACGATGATTGGCCAGTGTACCCCTATGATAGGGGGCGGGGGAATAAATCAGTCAGTCCCCCCCATTGCTAATCATTCAATATGCCATCCTACTCTCACACTATGCCATCCCACTCTCACTCCATGCTATCCCACTCTCACACTATGCCATCCCACTCTCACACCATGCCATCCCACTCTCACACTATGCCTTCTAACTCTCACGCTATGTTAGGCCACAGCTGGAATATTGCGTGCAGTTCTGGTCGCCACACTATAGGAAGGATGTGATTGCTTTGGAGAGGGTGCAGAGGAGATTCACCAGGATGTTACCTGGGCTGGAGCGCTTCAGCTATGAAGAGAGACTGGACAGGCTGGGGTTGTTTTCCTTGGAGCAGAGAAGGCTGAGGGGGGACTTGATTGAGGTGTACAAAATTATGAGGGGCATAGATAGGGTAGATAGAAAGGAACTTTTTCCCTTAGTAGAGGGGTCAATAACAAGAGGGCATAGATTCAAGGTAAGGGGCAGGAGGTGTAGAGGGGATTTGAGGAAGAACTTTTTCACCCAGAGGGTGGTTGGAATCTGGAACTCACTGCCTGAAAGGGTGGTAGAGGCAGGAACCCTCACAACATTCAAGAAGCATTTGGATGAGCACTTGAAATGCCATAGCATACAAGGCTACGGACCAAATGCTGGAAAATGGGATTAGATTAGACAGGGCCTGATGGCCGGTGCGGACGCGATGGGCTGAAGGGCCTCTTTCTGTGCTGTATAACTCTATGACTCCATGACTCTATGACTATGCCATCCGACTCTCACACCATGCTATTGCACTCTCACACCATGCCATCCCGCTCTCACACCATGCCATCCCGCTCTCACACCATGCCATCCCACTC
This sequence comes from Somniosus microcephalus, assembly GCF_052327205.1. Lineage (NCBI taxonomy): Eukaryota > Metazoa > Chordata > Chondrichthyes > Squaliformes > Somniosidae > Somniosus > Somniosus microcephalus. Next base: position 71,597,323 of record NC_141003.1, on the reverse strand, counting down.
TCACACTGTGCCATCTAACTCTCACACTATGCCATCTAACTCTCACACTATGCCACCCCACTCTCACACTATGCCATCCCACTCTCACACTATGTCATCTCACTCTCACACTATGTCATCTCACTCTCACACTATGCCATCTAACTCTCACACTGTGCCATCCCACTCTCACATAATGCCATCCCACTCTCACACCGTGCCATCCCACTCTCACACCGTGCCATCCCACTCTCACACCGTGCCATCCCACTCTCACACCGTGCTATCCCACTCTCACACCGTGCCATCCCACTCTCACACCGTGCCATCCCACTCTCACACCATACCATCCTACTCTCACACCATGCCATCCCACTCTCACACTGTGCCATCCCACTCTCACACCATGCCATCCCACTCTCACACCATGCCATCCCACTCTCACACCATGCCATCCCACTCTCACACCATGCCATCCCACTCTCACACCATGCCATCTAACTCTCACACTATGCCATCCCACTCTCACACCGTGCCATCCCACTCTCACACTGTGCCATCCCACTCTCACACCATGCCATCCCACTCTCACACCATGCCATCCCACTCTCACACCATGCCATCCCACTCTCACACTATGCCATCTAACTCTCACACTATGCCATCCCACTCTCACACCGTGCCATCCCACTCTCACACCATGCTATCCCACTCTCACACCATGCCATCCCACTCTCACACCATGCCATCCCACTCTCACACCATGCCATCCCACTCTCACACCATGCCATCCCACTCTCACACCATGCCATCTCACTCTCACACCATGCTATCCCACTCTCACACCATGCCATCCCACTCTCACACCATGCCATCCCACTCTCAAACTATGACATCCCACTCTCACACTATGCCATCCCACTCTCACACCATGCCATCCCACTCTCACACTATGCCATCCCACTCTCACACCGTGCCATCCCACTCTCACACCGTGCCATCCCACTCTCACACCATACCATCCTACTCTCACACCATGCCATCCCACTCTCACTCCATGCCATCCCACTCTCACACCATGCCATCCCACTCTCACACCATGCCATCCCACTCTCACTCCATGCCATCCCATTCTCACACTATGCCATCCCACTCTCACACCATGCCATCCCACTCTCACACCATGCCATCCCACTCTCACACCGTGCTATCCCACTCTCACACCGTGCCATCCCACTCTCACACCGTGCCATCCCACTCTCACACCGTGCCATCCCACTCTCACACCGTGCCATCCCACTCTCACACCGTGCCATCCCACTCTCACACCGTGCCATCCCACTCTCACACCATGCCATCCCACTCTCACACCGTGCCATCCCACTCTCACACCGTGCCATCCCACTCTCACACCGTGCTATCCCACTCTCACACTGTGCTATCCCACTCTCACACTGTGCCATCCCACTCTCACACTGTGCCATCCCACTCTCACACCATGCCATCCCACTCTCACACCATGCCATCCCACTCTCACACCATGCCATCCCACTCTCACTCCATGCCATTGTTGAGGATATTCATCCTCTGTGCAATCCTCACTCTGTTGAAATTAAAACTCACCTCATCATTTGCTCATTCTTTCCCACGATCCCCAGACTCTTCCTCTAACCTGCTGACTTTAAAAATCCCAGTTTGGTATCACCTAACCTCTTCTTCCTGATTGACCACAGCTTCTGTCTTACTCCTCTTGCCCTTGCTGGTGTGAGCCTTGATCCCTCTGTCTAAAGTAATAAACACCAAAAACTTATTTTGAACAGATTGTTCTGTATATAAAGTATTCACTGAGCTTTCTTCTCTGATTTTGATGACAGGTTGTTATAGATGCTGATGAGCGCACAATACGTGTGACCAACCTAAAGCCCAGCACAGAGTATTCCTTCACAGTGGTTGCTGTGTATGCTAATGAGATTGGGGACCTCGTAACTGCCAATGGAAAAACAAGTAAGAAGTGATGTCTAAAATGATGAAAGTGTAGATAAAGAGAAACTATTTCCTCTGGCGGTGGAATCCAGTACAAGAGGGTATCATCCTAAAATAAGAGCCAGGCCATTCAGGAGTGAAATCAGGAAGCACTGTAGAGTAACTGTAGACTATGGAGTAAGATGTGTAGAGTAACTGTAGACTATGGAGTAAGATGTGTAGAGTAACTGTAGACTATGGAGTAAGATGTGTAGAGTAACTGTAGACTATGGAGTAAGATGTGTAGAGTAACTGTAGACTATGGAGTAAGATGTGTAGAGTAACTGTAGACTATGGAGTAAGATGTGTAGAGTAACTGTAGACTATGGAGTAAGATGTGTAGAGTAACTGTAGACTATGGAGTAAGATGTGTAGAGTAACTGTAGACAATAACGTAAGATGTGTAGAGTAACTGTAGACAATAACATAAGATGTGTAGAGTAACTGTAGACAATAACGTAAGATGTGTAGAGTAACTGTAGACAATAACGTAAGATGTGTAGAGTAACTGTAGACAATAACGTAAGATGTGTAGAGTAACTGTAGTCAATAACATAAGATGTATAGAGTAACTGTAGACAATAACATAAGATGTATAGAGTAACTGTAGACAATAACGTAAGATGTGTAGAGTAACTGTAGACAATAACGTAAGATGTGTAGAGTAACTGTAGACAATAACATAAGATGTGTAGAGTAACTGTAGACAATAACGTAAGATGTGTAGAGTAACTGTAGACAATAACATAAGATGTGTAGAGTAACTGTAGATAATAACATAAGATGTGTAGAGTAACTGTAGACAATAACGTAAGATGTGTAGAGTAACTGTAGACAATAACATAAGATGTGTAGAGTAACTGTAGTCAATAACGTAAGATGTGTAGAGTAACTGTAGACAATAACATAAGATGTGTAGAGTAACTGTAGACAATAACATAAGATGTGTAGAGTAACTGTAGACAATAACGTAAGATGTGTAGAGTAACTGTAGACAATAACGTAAGATGTGTAGAGTAACTGTAGACAATAACATAAGATGTGTAGAGTAACTGTAGACAATAACGTAAGATGTGTAGAGTAACTGTAGACAATAACGTAAGATGTGTAGAGTAACTGTAGTCAATAACGTAAGATGTGTAGAGTAACTGTAGATAATAACGTAAGATGTGTAGAGTAACTAGACAATAACGTAAGATGTGTAGAGTAACTGTAGACAATAACATAAGATGTGTAGAGTAACTGTAGATAATAACATAAGATGTGTAGAGTAACTGTAGACAATAACGTAAGATGTGTAGAGTAACTGTAGACAATAACATAAGATGTGTAGAGTAACTGTAGTCAATAACGTAAGATGTGTAGAGTAACTGTAGACAATAACGTAAGATGTGTAGAGTAACTGTAGACAATAACGTAAGATGTGTAGAGTAACTGTAGACAATAACATAAGATGTGTAGAGTAACTGTAAACATTAACGTAAGATGTGTAGAGTAACTGTAGTCAATAACGTAAGATGTGTAGAGTAACTGTAGACAATAACGTAAGATGTGTAGAGTAACTGTAGACAATAACATAAGATGTATAGAGTAACTAGACAATGGAGTAAGATGTGTAGAGTAACTGTAAACATTAACGTAAGATGTGTAGTGTAACTGTAGTCAATAACGTAAGATGTGTAGAGTAACTGTAGTCAATAACGTAAGATGTGTAGAGTAACTAGACAATAACATAAGATGTGTCGAGTAACTGTAGACAATAACATAAGATGTGTAGAGTAACTGTAGACAATGGAGCAAGATGTGTAGAGTAACTGTAGTCAATAACATAAGATGTGTCGAGTAACTGTAGACAATAACGTAAGATGTGCAGAGTAACGGTAGACGATGGAATAGCATCTTTGTAGAGTAACTGTAGTTGATGGAGTTACAGTCTCTAGACAGTTACATGCTGATACACTGTTTTTTTCTTTTTGATATATTGCAGATGCCCTGCCTCGTGTGACTAACTTCCGAGTGATAGAACAAGGGTTGTTTAGTCTGAAGGTGGCCTGGACTCTTCCGTTAGGGCCCTTGGTGGGTTACAAGATCTACATACCGAGATGTAAGATTTAGGAGACAAGAACTGTATCTTAACTCTGAGGGCAAGGGCCAGGTTCTGTAAAAGTAATAGAAAAATAAGAAATGGATGATCAAGTTAGCCTTTTAGCTGCAATTTGGAAAAGAAGTACAGATGGTGGCATTCTATTTAACAATGGAGACACCATCAGAATCCCTTTTTAAAAATCAAACAGTGATAACAAACACTCTTTCCTTCTGTTCTGCCAATCTAACTTACTAAGCAGGCTCAGTAACTTGTTCGGGCCAGTAGCATCGATCAATGTCATCACCAGCCATTGTTTAAATAAAAATTTTGAAAAGTGATTAGAACCGGCTGAAGCAAAAGAAAAGGCCACTGAAGGCGACTGATGTTAATTCTTTGTCACTGTTTTATACAAACCGGCCTGGATGGCATGCCTACATCTTCCAAGGGCATTATGGCTTGAGGGAGATTTTGGGCGTGCTCAGTTCAGCAACCTGCCAGGAACAGCCAGCTTTGAAAATGTCACTGCAGTGCCACTCCATTGGCTGCCCAGCAAAGCTATGATTCAGCTGATGTTTTAACAGTGTTCTATCCAAGTGGGAAATCATGATATGTGAGCCTAAATAATAAGCATCAGTAGGCAACTTGATGGCGGGGACCATCATAGCTGAGCTTCATCCCTGTGCTCGGACACACACACGCTCGGACACGCACACGCTCGGACACGCGCACACGCACACACACACCTCCTCAGTCCAGCAACACTGAAGCTAATTGTAACATCCCCACCCATGCGCCCAATTGAAAGTAGCACAGATAGAGATTAAACTCGGGGTCTACCTTATATGGTTGTGTGAGTACTACATCAGCCAGTACGTTTACCAACTGTGTTGGGAGAGCCAGGAGTCATCTAAATTTTCAGTGTTTTCAATGAAGTGTAAAACTTTTTATTGGTAAACAGAATTAGGTCAAGATGTCAATGAGCTTCTGTTAACGAAATGGCTTTTAAGTCCCTTCACTAGGACGACAGCGACCCTTGAAGTGAGGTGAGATGTGAGGTGAAAATGGAATTCTCGCAGCAGCTTCCCTGCATTAAAACCACTTTGTCCTTCAGCCAACAGACCTGGGCTGGCCTATGAACAGAATGTCAAAGGGGATGTCTCGTTCCACCTGATAGACAATCTGCAGGAGGACAAGGACTACACTATCAGCATCTACGCCGTGTATCCCGAGGGGCCCAGTGATCCCGTGTCCACCACCAGCAGGACATGTAAAGTGAATCATAAATATTTACCGCGTATCAGAGCGCCGATATGTGAATGTCTTGCCTCCTGTGCTGAATGCAGCGCTGTCGCAATTAAACTTTTAGCAGTCCAAAATGAGACAGATTGGACATGCCATTTGTTGAATAATATAAACATAGCTCTGAAATGCTACACCTGAATGCCATGACTGGCATTACATTTAGTGTTTAGTTTATGGAGCTTTAAATGCTAATTCAGTTTTTTCACACTTAGATGGGGCTAGTTTTTCCACCCATTTATTCTTCTACCAAGGGCTTCCAGGTCAGGTAGGGTAGGGGTCAGAGGTGATGCTGAATTGTTCTGTACTGTTCGGATATTTGCACTTGGATTCTCTTCCCTCTACCGCACACCTCAAATTAGCTCTTTAGGTGGTGTAACAAAAGCATCTTATTTAACATCCTGAGCTCTCCCAGACTCTCAAAAATAATTGATAAAAAAGAAAGACTTGCATTACAGTGCCTTTCACGACCTCAGGATGTCACTGTTGTAATGTGGGAAACATAGCAGCCCATTGTGTGCACAGCAAGGTCCCACAAACAGCAGTGAGATAATCAGCAGACCATCTGTTTTAGTGATGTTGATTGAGGGATAAATATTGGCCAGGACACCGGGGATAACTCCCCTGCTCTTCTTCGAAATAGTGCCATGGGATCTTTTACATTCACCTGAGAGAGCAGACGGGTCCTCGGTTTAACGTCACATCCAAAAGACGGCACCTCCAAGAACCCACAACCTTCTGACTCAGAGGCGAGACTGCTACCAACTGAGCCACAGCTGATCAACATTGCCACACTATCTATTGACATTAATCACAGCTGGCTAGCTCCAGCATCACCTGGTGTATTCTATTAAATATTGCATCATTTCTGTCTACAATTCTCCCATAAACTTCAATCCGTTTCCCAGTCAAGTATTTATCCAACTCTCTTTTCTGAAGGAATTAATCAGCGCAGCGTTAAATTGTGTTGCTGCCGATCTGTTGCACTGATCTGGAGAGCTCTGTGTGGGGAAGGAAATCCTTTACAAAGAGAAATACAGGTGACGGGGGGACATTTGGTCCATCTGACTAAGCCCTCTACAGAAATGCGTGGCGTCTGTCACAGCATCTAACTGCCTCTTGATTGGCTCCAGTGATCTTCCCTTCCCCCATCCTACCTGGCTCTGCTCCGAGCTCCGGCACGGCAGGAGAGCCCCAGGTGGGCAGAGGAAGCGCTTCAAGGACACCCTCAAAGCCTCCTTGGAAAAGTGCAACATCCCCACCGACACCTGGGAATCCCTGGCCCAAGACCGTACAAAGTGGAGGAGAAGTAGCCGGGAAGGCGCCAAACGCCTCGAGTCTCTTCGCCGGGAGCAGGTGGAAGCCAAGCGCAGGCAGCGCAAGGCGCGCACGTCAACCCAAGCACCCCACCCACCCGCCCCTTCAACCACCGTCTGCCCCACCTGTGACGGAGACTGTGGGTCCCGCATTGGACTAATCGGTCACCTGCGAACTCATTTTTAATGTGGAAGCAAGTCATCCTCGGTTCCAAGGGACTGCCTAAGAAGAAGAAGAAGACTAGTGTCACAGAGCGCAGTTTCAACCCCAAGTCCCTACTGCTAAAGTTGCTGGTCTACCAGAACCCTTCATCGACACGAGGCTCCAAAGTGCTTGAAGGACCTGTTACTTTAACCTGAATGAAAAGGAAGAAAGTTGCACTGATACAGCGCCTTTCACAATCTCGGGACATCCCAAGGCACTTTACAGCTAATTAAGTACTTTTGAAGTCACTGTTGTAATGTGGGAAACACAACAGCCAATTTACACACTGCAAACTCCCACATACAGCAATGTGATAATGACCAGATAATCTGTTTTAGTGAAATAAAAACAGAAAATGCTGGAAATACTCAGCAGGTCAGGCAGCACCTGTGGAGAGAGAAACAGAGTTAACGTTTCAGGTCGATGACCCTGTTGACTCTGTTTCTCTCTCCACAGATGCTGCTTGACCTGCTGAGTATTTCCAGCATTTTCTGTTTTTATTTCAGATTTCCTGCATCCACTGTATTTTGCTTTGGTATCTGTTTTAGTGATATTGATTGAGGGATAAATGTTGGCCAGGACACCAGGGAGAACTCCCCTGTTATTCTGTTGAATAGTGCTGTGGGATCTTTTAAATCCACCTGAGATTATAGCCAGAGCCTCGGTTTAACGTCTCGTCCGAAAGACGGCACCTCCGACAGTGCAGCACTCCCTCAGTACCACACTGAAGTGTCAGCCTAGATTATGTGCTCAAGTGGGGTTTGAACCCACAACCTTCTGACTCAGAGGCAAGAGCCACGGCTGACTTTATTTGAAAGAACCCAAATGCCAGATGTTGCACAATAACCAACTCTTTACTAATGAGTAGGTTTTCTAGGATTCATTTTCTGCATCAGGCAAGTGGGCCATTCTTTGTCCTTGGTGGTTGGGAGTAAATGGAGCACAGTCACCGTGCTGAGGAAGGATTGTTTACAGAAAGTTGTTTGCGTGTTTGTATTAAGGTAGCAGTTTGGGTAAAAAAAAACGCTTTTTTATTTTCTTAACAGTGAAACTCATTGCGGTGCAGAAACTAGTCTTGGAGAATGCAACGACAGATACCATACAGGCAAAGTGGCTTCCAGTTAAAGGCGCAACTGGCTACAGGCTTACATGGGGATCTTCCGGTACTGTTCCTTTAAATGTATATTCTAGATGATAAGTGACATGAATCAGTCATTCATGAAAGAAAGACTTATGAAATAATACTGAGCGGCCTGCGGGTGGCGCTGTCCAGGGAGAGTATAAATACTCGGGCACGGGCCCAGCTTGTGCAGGACATTCTTAACAGGAACTAGTGAAGGACACAACTAGACCTCCATGTTGTAAAACAGTTGATTAAAGCTTTGTTTAACGCTTAGACCAAGTGCCTAGTAGTTTTCTTACGTCAATAAGTATTATAGTATTATTCTAAGTTGGTGAGTGTACTGTCCAGTGTGCAACTGAATCGTATAGGCCCCTAAGAACTGTCAGTTAGCCAATCTGAGCTGGGATAACAATTTTTGTGGTAAATTGCCCCACTGTTTCTATAGAAATATATTATTTGCTTGGCATTTCATTTAAAAACAGAAAAAATTCGTTAGCGACCATTTTGGGTGCTAACATCGGCTGGGCGCTAAATTTAGCGGCCGGCAAAAAATAGCGCTGGCAATCACTAACTTCAGTTTTAGCGCCCCAAGAGGGAGGTGGAGCGCTAATTCAAGCGCTTCACTTCCTTCTTAGAGCTCTAACCCCGAATATTGGAACGGTGCGTTCTGCAGTGCTACGCACTGGGCCGCGTAGTGCTGCCGCATGAAAGGGCACTTCTCCTCATTAAAGGGGAGGGCCCAAGCCCACAACTCTGCGGGGCTCTACCTGGACAACCGGGGAGTGGGGTGCCCTGCCAGCAGCCCGGCACTCAAGAGGAGTGCCGGGCTGTCAGATCGCGGCGCGGACCCCACGTTCAAAGATGCAGCTGGCCGCGACAAATAAGTCTGCCAATTTTTTGTTTTCCCCGCCCGCCACCTCCCCTTTACTTAGCACCCTGTGAGCCACCTGCTGCTCCGTTCCAGCCTCCTGAATCGGTCGCCATCATTGCCCGGCACAGATTCAGGGGGCGCGGGCCAATCTTGCAGGCGGGGAGAAAACGGGGCGCTGCGCACGGTGATGACGTCGTCATGGCCTGCGCAGCAGAGCAGGGCACTACCGGTTACCGCCGCAGCTAAACTCCCGCTGAATTTAGCGGGAGTTGTTAGCGGCGCTGAGCCCAGCTGAAAAGTCATTTGAGCCCCATTAGCACCCCCCCCGGGGGCGCTAACGAGAGACGCAAATGCACCGAAATTCTAGCCCCAAGTTTCATTCCACAATGGCAACCTGCCATGTGGGACCTCCTTATCTCCAAGCTAATCCAGGAACCTCAGTGCCAGGAAGGAGCCCTGTGCTTCCTAGGGTGGCTTGGTTCATTGCAATTAAGGCAGCAACTTGAGACAGGCCATAGAGCTGATCTAGAGCCACCTGTTTCAAGAAAGGTTCTGTACAAGCTAGTCATCCAGGCAATGTTTAATGATTTTATTGGTGGGCACAGAACTCGCAGGTGCTCTTGTGTGTTTCATAGCAGTGTGGTCACAGATTTATAGAGCCCTGGGACATTTCAGTTTATCTTCACTTGGCTGGAAGTGGCACCTCATGCCAAAGTGGGACTTCCAAATATCGGGGGCAATTTTGATTTTTGTGCGATAGTGTAACATGGGTGATAGCGAATCAGTATGCTGTTTAATATTTCTTCCTGTTTTTATTTCCTTTGAAGGCATTCCATTCCCAGGATGCTATCTGGGTCACTTGGCATTAACCAGGCTGAGATATGAGTTTGCTCCCTAACGCAGGATCAGAAAGCAGTCATACATTACATTGACATTCAGATTCTTAAACATTCCCAGTTTACGTTAGGTTGGCTAAAGCAGTCCATTAGAATAACCTTTCAGTTTGCACCGACCTCCCTTATCTCTTCAAAAAGCAGCCTAACTGGTAGAATATTTTAAGAATATGGTTCAAACCTAGCATGGTCAAGTGTCCCGTCTTGCATAGCTTCAGGCATTTAGCAAGGGGGTTGGGGAGTGGAGGGTGCTCAGGGGAGCTTTTCGCCTCTGTGTTAACAAAATGAGCTGAGCCATGAGAATCCGACACCTAGATAAGGGATGACGTGGTTACCAAGGAACCAACATACCACAGAAACTCATAGCATTGAAAGACTACTAAGGCAGTCAGTATTATGGAGGTCACACAAGGCTATAAGGAAACCTTGAGGAGATTAGGACACCATGTAAAACAGCTCATCTTGAGTTGTTAACATGGCGTCAGCTTGGTGGGATAATTAACAACTAGGATATGAGGCCAGAGATGTGTATGTGCAGAACAAAGCAGTCAAATAGTATAAGGACAGGGCATACACCCCCCCAAAAGTTAGAATTCTCGGGACAGTCGGAAGTCCATAGCCTAGAAGGCAGCCCACGGAGGTCAAGCCTTGGACTCTGCAGGGAAACCAGGTTGTATTAAATGCTTGAAACTTAATGTAATACTGTAGAACAGTTGTATAAGAACAATACTGTTATTCGTCAATATATTAAAGCTTGTTGTTTAAAACCACTTGGGGCCCGAATCATCTGGAAGTTATTGTTGGAAGACGAACAACCTTACGTTGTGGCAGTAACTATGGTAAGCAATCCGCCAATTTCTGTAGGAAACCTCCTCCAGCTCTACAATCTTCTGAGATCTCTGCGCTCCTCCAATTCTGGCCTCTTGCGCATCCCCCATTTTAATCACTCCACCATTCAGCTGCCTAGGTCCTAAGCTCTGAAATGACTTGGGACAGTGCGGTTTCTCGAACCTTTCCCTTGGCTGTGGAAGATTGAAAGTTGAGGGGAGAAGGAAAGGGACAAAAGAAATAAAAGCAAATTTTTTGTTGTTGGTGAAGCCAATAAATTGTTCTAGGGGCACACTTTGTGCAGACAATACTGTTTCGTAGCACAGTGAAGGAAACCAGTTTCTGTGCAAAGTTTTCAAAACAATGCCTGACTACTGGAAATTAATTTGATAATCGCTGTCTTTGTGTTTTCTTATCCACAGATGGAGACCTGCAGAATGTGAATTTGGGCGATGTATACCAGTTCTATATGATCCGGGGTCTGCAGGCTGGTACTGAGTACACTGTTACTGTCAACCCAATCTTTGGTGATGTAGAAGGCCCAGTGATCTCTGGGAAGGCTACGACATGTAAGTTTTTTGGCTTGACTTCTTCTGTCTGTTCACAATCCAATCTTAGTTGCGTGCACTGTGCTTACCCCTGTGCTCGCTGACCTACAATTGGCTCCCGGTCCCAGCAACGCCACGATTTAAAAATTCTCATCCTTGTTTTCAAATCCCTCCATGTCCTCGCCTCGCTTCTGCCCACCCGGCCTATGTCTGTAACCTCCTCCAGCTCTACAACCTTCTGAGATCTCTGCGCTCCTCCAATTCTGGCCTCTTGCGCATCCCCCATTTTAATCACTCCACCATTCAGCTGCCTAGGCCCTAAGCTCTGGAATTCCCTCCCTAAACCTCTCCGCCTCTCTACCTCTCTCTCCTCCTTTAAGATGCTCCTTAAAACCTACCTCTGTGACCACCTGTCCTAATATCTCCCTGTGTGGCTTGGTGTCAAGATTTGTTTGATAATCGCTCCTGTGAAGTGCGTTGGGACATTTTATTATATTAAAGGCGCTATATAAATGTTGTTGTTGTTGTTGCACTGGGCAAAGAGCCCACCGGAGAATGAGTCCAAAGTGTATTTCACGATCTCGTACTAGCACATTTGCAAGTTCTTCATTTTAGTGCTTCTTGGATGGAGGACCAGACTTCTTTCCTGGTCTCAGTGTGTCAGTTGCCAAATAAGGTCCAGTTAGCAAGGTGGCCAGCTGACCTGCCTTCTTGAACTGGACAGTAGCAACAAGCGCACCTTCCTTTCAGTTTTCTTGCCTTCCCTAAGATCAGGGACTCTGTAGTGTGAGGGATCCCAGCCACAAAGCCAACTGCCGTGGCTCTTTGGTGACGGAGATATATTTTTAAGAACAATGCATGGTGGATCCTCATCCTTGCACCTGTATAAATGAAAATGATGAGATAAGAAACATGAGCTCAGCCTCTCAATGGCTCATTGAGCTTATCCAAGTGACTAGCTGAGACACACAGACCAGAAGGATCCCCGGTTCTATCCCTGTGTTCTGGGCTGAGTTAGCCGATCTGCACTGGAGTGGCGATAGGGGTGTTATGAGCACTCCCCCCGGGTAAGGGTGGGGAAAAGTGACCTGATCACTGTCCAATGATACTTGTTGGAAGTTTGTGCGAGTGCCAGGTGAGGACAACTTTAGGCTTGGCTGTGATGCGCCCCAAAACCAAATAGGCATGCAACGCTCACTGTCAAGGCTCAAAGATATATAATGACCACCTTGGCATGGCACTGAAGGGTGACCGGTGCCTATGGAACTATACTACAGCAAGGAGTCAATATTTTGAGTAAGAGGGGAGAAAGTCCCGTTCACCTATCACCTCTCTATTTGTGATAGTGGCTTCTGGTCCCCCATCCTCCTTTTGTTTGAATCCCTCACTCCTCCATATCTCTGTAATCTCCTCCAGCCCAACAATGCCCCCCTACCCGAACTCTGTGTTCCTCCAACTCTGATCTTTTGTGCATTCCCCCCCGCCCTCCCCTTACCCCACCATTGGCGGTTGTGCCTTCAGCCACCTAGACCCCATGCTCTGGAATTCCAAGTCCAAGCCTCGCTGCCTCCCTCTCCTACTTTGAGACCCTCCTTAAAACCCACTTCTTTGACCAAGCTTTTGGTCACCCCCTTCCTAGTATCTTCTTCTTTGGCTCGACATCCATTTATTTCTGAATTATGCCTCTGTGAAGCACCTAGGGATGTTTTTCTATGTTATAGGCGCTATATAAATGCAGGTTGCTGTTGTTGTTGATGTCGCTGATTTCCCACGTAAGATATTTACAAATGAATAAGAAAGGACTACACTCATTTACTTTTTTTAAGAAATTCTCTGATGACTTATTGTCTTCTGTTTTTTTCAGTGGCAACAAGTTCTGTCCACACTGTACGAGCATCATCCATCACTACAAGCAGTGCTCTCATCACATGGAATGATGTCCCAGGGGCTACTGGATATAGGTTGGCATGGGGCCCCACACCAGGTACTGGATATGTTGTGAATTGGAACAAAGTAAAGGCTTGATTTGTGCGCGACAATGTTTGTTGTTGTTTAAGTTCTTGTAGAGATGCACCACACTTTCCCGACTTGTGTCCGCTCAATAGTTCCCTACTTCGCGTCATACACCCCTGGGTAGGACAGATGCCTGATCCTAGGTACTGATCTCGGTCATCTGCCAGGAGGAACATGTGAACATCTGACTTGATAGAGACCTTCTAAATCGATGCAAGGAAGGGCAAATCAAAATCTACCTGCAAAGTGCTGCTCAGTACCCAAAACTCCTTCACACAGCATTGAATCTCTCCAGAAGTCTCTCTCTCTCAGAATGCATGGTGCAAAAATATTACCAACAAAAAAAGGCAGGAAGCGGTCGCCTTTAAATTGCACTCCCCCAGTCCCTTCCTGACTGCAAAACGCTCCCCTCAACCTGTCGTTGCCAGCGGCAGGCGGTAAGGCAGGGGGCGCCACTCAATACCCGGTCCGGGGTGCTACCGGGGCGTTGCGCACTCGACTGACGTCACGATCTGCTGGCGCAGGAGATCGTGGCGGTAGTGTTTAGCGCCGCCGCAAAATTTCTAGTTAATTTTGCAAGTGGCGCAAACATCGCCGCGCCCGGGCGCTAGTTGCTTTGCGCCCCATTAGCGCCCTCTTAAGGCGCTAACGGGAGGCACAAACAACTGAATTTTTCCCACTAGGTGTTAAATATTGTCGTGGTATATTAAGCTAATTTCATAGTTACACATTGAACAAGTTATTTCTTTCTTTACGATGTTGGGGAGGGGGAATTGGCGGACTAGTTGGCCCAGTCAGTTAGAACTTTGTCCTTTGGGTTCTTCTACTCGGTATCTTCCCATTGTGATGTGACTGAGACGGAGAACTTAGTTAGAGGAGAATGAAAGTTGCATCTCACTGCTTTGCGCTATGACACTTTGATGCTTAAGTGAGTAAGGTAGTGTAGTGGTTACAGTACTGGTCTAGCAAATCTCATTGTCGCAACTAGTGAAATTGAATTCTATAAATTGGTAGATAGAGAGAAACTATTTCCACTGGTTGGGGATTCTAGGGCTAGGGGACATAGACTAAAAATTAGAGCCAGGCCTTTCAGGAGTGAAGTTAGGAAACACTTCTACACGCAAAGGGTGGTAGAAGTTTGGAACGCTCTTCCTCAAATAGCAGTTGATGCTGGGTTAATTGTTAATTTTAAATCTGAGATTGATAGATTTTTGTTAACCAAAGGTATTAAGGGATGTGGGGCAAAGGCGGGTATATGGAGTTAGGTCACAGATCAGCCATGATCTCATTGAATGGTGGAACAGGCTCGGGGGGCTAAATGGTCTCCTCCTGTTCCTAAGTTCCTATATTGTGGGCTAGCACTAGAAAAATGACCCTGAAAGCTGCCAAACTGTGATAAAAGCCCAGCTGGTTCACTATTGTCCTTCAGGTAAGGGAACCTCCCACCCCCACCCAATTTGGCCTACGTGTGACTCATGTCCACACTATGTGGTTGACTCTTAGGGGGAAAAATTCAGTTGTTTGCGCCTCCCGTTAGCGCCTTAAGAGGGCGCTAATGGGGCGCAAAGCAACTAGCGCCCATGCGCGGCGATGTTTGCGCCGCTCGCGAAATTAACTAGACATTTTGCGGCGGCGCTAAACACTACCGCCACGATCTCCTGCGCCAGCAGATCGTGACGCCAGTCGAGTGCGCAACGCCCTGGTAGCGCCCCGGACCGGATGTTGAGTGGCGCCCCCCTGCCTTACCGCCTGCCGCTAGCAACGACAGGTTGAGGGGAGCGTTTTGCAGTCAGAAAGGGACTGGGGGAGCGCTATTTAAAGGCAACCACTTCCTGCCTTTTTTTGTTGGAGATATTTTTGCACCACGCATTCTGAGAGAGAGAGAGAGACTTCTGGAGAGATTCAACGCTGTGTGAAGGAGTTTTGGGTACTGAGCAGCACTTTGCAGGTTCATTTTGATTTGCCCTTCCTTGCTTCGCCAGTGCTCTGAGGTGGCGCCTCGCTCCTCGGCCTTTGCGCCTTTAGCGCTCCAATCACCACCAGGGGCGATAAAAGCCAAGTTTGCCGTCGGAGGCGATAATTAGCGCCAGGCGCTAAACTTTGCACACGGCCAATAATGGCGCCCCAAACGGGGCGATACTGAATTTTTCCACCATAATGTCCAACAAGCCGCCCAGTTGTTAAAGAAAACCCATATCATTGTGGGCACAAGAACTGCAGTGGTTCAAGGAGAAGGCCCACTACCACCTTCTCAGGGCAACTAGGGATGGGCAATAAATGAAGTCTTCCCAACATTGGCCACATTCTGAGAACAAATAAAATAACCAAATCTGCTGCGTCCAAAGGTTTCCGTTGTTTCTTTTTACAACACAGTGCATTTAGAGAGGCTGCTCTAACGTTATTTTTCCTTGTTGCCAGAGTTCATTGGGAGAGACCGACCCCGTCAAGTAGCGCTGAACAGCAGCGCAACATCACATCAACTCAAATATCTGGTTGCCAACACAGAATACGTCTTGTCTCTTTATGTGATCTTTGGTTCTGTCGTTGGCCCTGGGATGACAGCTACCGTGAAAACATGTGAGTGGCATCGTATGACATTCAGTAACTGCTCTTTCGGGTTCCCCTAAAAAAATTGCGTGCTCATAAAGATGATGGAAGTTAGCACTGGAAAATAGAACACATTCCAATTACAGGCATTATCGATTACTTCCAGGTCAAGTAGACAACAGCCAGTGTAGGAGGTTAGCTCTGTCTATTCTGGTCCAACACCGTACCTCAGCTCCAGCCTTGGAAACACTGGAATGACATTACCATTTCCCACACCAGTCATCCTCCTAGAATCATAACATCTTTGATGGGCCTTCAATAACCACAAAACTAGAAGTGATCGAAGCCACTGTTGGGCCCTGGGCGGCCATTGAGTCGGGAAAAGATGGCGGATCCCAAGATGGCGGCCCGCACAGCACGCACGAGGCGGTGACGGAGTTGGAAATTGGATTCTCCCTGCAGACTTTGCTAAAATGTCCCTTTTTCTTACATTTGAAGCATGTAGCGTCCTTCGCTGGGCATCGTTGTCTGGGGTGCTTGGCCTGGCCGCAGAAGTAGCATTTCGGGCCTCGAGACATTGCCGCTGTAGTAGGACTCCTGGGTGAACTTCTGTGTGGGGACTCCGGCGGCGTAGAGCTGGTCTGAGACCTGGATGGGGAAGACGGCTGATTCCAAGATGGCGGCCCCCTCGGCGCGCACGAGGCGGTGAGGGCCGCATGGCCGGAAGAATAAGAGTCAGAGTTTCTCTGGGCCACGTCCAGCGATCGCGCAGTGGCCACTGCCTTTTTAAAGTCCAGGACCTCCTTCTCCAGCAGTCTCTGCTGGATATAATTCGATTTGAGGCCCGTGATGAAGGAATCGCGGACCAATTCGTCAGATTACACGTTGGCCGTTGCGGCCTTGCAGTTACAGTCCCGGACCAGGTCCTTTAGGCCCTGTAAGAAATCGTCCATTGATTCCTCTGGTCGCTGCCTGCGTGTAGCCAGCAGATGTCTGGCGTACACTTCGTTTACCGGCCTCTGGTATTGGGCCTTCAGGATAGTGATGGCCTCCGTGTAAGAGGTGGCGTCCCGGATGAACGAATAAATCCGATGACTTACGCGAGTAGTCAGTAGACTCAGTTTATCTACCTCGCTAGCGGATGAGGCCCCCGCGAAGAGTTCGAAGCATTTGAGCCAGTGTCCAAATTAATTTGATGCTTCAGCAGAATGTGGATCCAAGTCCAGATGCTCTGGTTTTAGGAGTCGATCCATCCTAGTATTCTTTAGTGATTAAAATTGATGGGCCTTCAATAACCACAAAACTAGAAGTTATAGACTTAAACAAGTTGGCTTTTAATCACTAAGATCAGAGCTAACATCTCAACACGCCGACTGGTTCGCAGGAATGAGTCATACAGATCCTGGGATCTTTATGTAAGAGAAGTCAGGGGCGGAGCCAAGAGCCAAGACCTGGAACCTCCCAGGTTAGTCGGGAAAGAGGAAGTGAAACTATACACAGTGGGGGAGGGTAATATACATGAGTGCAAAATGAATACAGGATCAAGACAAACAGATTTCATTACAATCTTACAGCACGGAAGGAGGCCATTCAGCTCATCATGCCTGTGCCGGCTCTTTGAAAGGGCTATCCAATTAGTCCCACTCCCCTGCGCTTTCCCCATAGCCTGATCTCTTTTGAGTGAGGTAATCAAATTAGGAGCAGCTTTGTCCCACGAGTCCTTGCTCACTCTGTTGAGACTGCCCAAACCAGACGCGGGTGTGTTAAATTATAAAGAGTTATCTTCTCATTCATTGTTGCCATTAAATTATGAAAATGTATATTCTTCCTCTCCCTATCGATCTTCATGGGCCATATGGATGTGAAGACAGATAGATGACCTTCAACCAGGCCTTCCCAATACCACTCTAAATTTGGCCACTGGACTTTGTGTTTGAGTGGCCTGCTTATGACTCCTGGCTGATTTCTCTCCCTCCATTTGCAGAAGCTCCCAATCTTCTCCTCTCCACTGCAATGTAGCTCAGGCTCGTACTTGTGTTGAGGATCATGGGCCAAATCCTACCTCCTAACATACAACATATTCATACAACATTTACCTTGGGAATGGGGAGGACAGAGAGACACTTTTGAAGCTTTTCTCCAAAGATTAAATGAGTAGGGTAATTCATGGTAGGGCATATTGTACATGAACTTTGTAAGGATGGGCTTGACTTATTTTTACTTCACACTTTCCAAAGTTTTTAGATGCAGGTGCAGACATGGTCAGTGTAAACTGTTAGAACGTTGGAGCTAGATACAAGTAGATAGTTCATCTGTCAGTGCCTTGTAGAGAGCTTGAGCTAGTTGGCTAATCATCAGTACCTTGGAGTGAGATTGAGGTACACAGTTAATCTTCAGTACCTTGGAGTGAGATTGAGGTACACAGTTAATCTTCAGTACCTTGGAGTGAGATTGAGGTACACAGTTAATCTTCAGTATGCTGGAGAGAGATTGAGGTACACAGTTAATCTTCAGTACCTTGGAGTGAGATTGAGGTACACAGTTAATCTTCAGTACATTGGAGAGCGATTGAGGTACACAGTTAATCTTCAATACATTGGAGTGAGATTGAGGTACACAGTTAATCTTCAGTACCTTGGAGTGAGATTGAGGTACACAGTTAATCTTCAGTACCTTGGAGTGAGATTGAGGTACACAGTTAATCTTCAGTACCTTGGAGTGAGATTGAGGTACACAGTTAATCTTCAGTACCTTGGAGTGAGATTGAGGTACACAGTTAGTCTTCAATACATTGGAGTGAGATTGAGGTACACAGTTAATCTTCAGTACCTTGGAGTGAGATTGAGGTACACAGTTAATCTTCAGTACGTTGGAGAGAGATTGAGGTACACAGTTAATCTTCAGTACCTTGGAGTGAGATTGAGGTACACAGTTAATCTTCAGTACGTTGGAGAGAGATTGAGGTACACCATTAATCTTCAGTACCTTGGAGTGAGATTGAGGTACACAGTTAATCTTCAATACATTGGAGAGAGATTGAGGTACACAGTTAATCTTCAATACATTGGCGAGAGATTGAGGTACACAGTTAACCTTCAATACATTGGAGTGAGATTGAGGTACACATTTAATCTTCAGTATGTTGGAGAGCGATTGAGGTACACCGTTAATCTTCAGTTCCTTGGAGAGAGATTGAGGTACACAGTTAATTTTCAGTACCTTGGAGAGAGATTGAGGTACACAGTTAATTTTCAGTACCTTGGAGGGAGATTGAGGTACACAGTTAATCTTCAGTACCTTGGAGGGAGATTGAGGTACACAGTTAATCTTCAGTACCTTGGAGGGAGATTGAGGTACACAATAAATCTTCAGTACCTTGGAGGGAGATTGAGGTACACAGTTAATCTTCAGTATGTTGGAGAGAGATTGAGGTACACAGTTAATGTTCAGTACCTTGGAGGGAGATTGAGGTACACAATAAATCTTCAGTACCTTGGAGGGAGATTGAGGTACACAGTTAATCTTCAGTATGTTGGAGAGAGATTGAAGTACACAGTTAATGTTCAGTACCTTGGAGGGAGATTGAGGTACACAGTTAATCTTCAATACCTTGGAGAGAGATTGAGGTACACAGTTAATCTTCAGTACCTTGGAGGGAGATTGAGGTACACAGTTAATGTTCAGTACCTTGGAGGGAGATTGAGGTACACAGTTAATCTTCAATACCTTGGAGAGAGATTGAGGTACACAGTTAATGTTCAGTACCTTGGAGGGAGATTGAGGTACACAGTTAATCTTCAGTACCTTGGAGGGAGATTGAGGTACACAGTTAATCTTCAGTATGTTGGAGAGAGATTGAGGTACACAGTTAATGTTCAGTACCTTGGAGGGAGATTGAGGTACACAGTTAATCTTCAATACCTTGGAGAGAGATTGAGGTACCCTGGAGACAAACTCAGTGATGAACACAATTTGTGGAGAACCTCGGAGAGAGACGCAGGGTGGATAACATTAACTGTTAGTGCTCTTCCCAAGGTGCAAGAAACATTACAAGTTGTTAAAATCTAACCAAACGGTATAGGTAAGGACAACAGGGTAAGCTATTAGGATCTTAATCGTAAACACAGAGGACAGTGGAACTAATAAGATGTTAACCAGACATACAGGTAACAGATGACAACAGTATGTTGTGGTCACAACACAGATTTATACAATGGGGCTGGATTGGATCCGGTATTGTCCTTTGCTTGTTCTTATACAAGGTAGAGTGAAAGTAACGCCAGTGGCTCATCTGTTAAATGCAATGGCCATTGCGTTAAGACATGCAGCCCAGGAAGATCCCAAGTTTGACCTTTGGTCTGTGCTGAGTTATTTGATCTCAGCTGGGCTACCAGTTGGAGAGCTAGTTAACCTCAGCACCAAAGGACTATAGAGACGGCTGGAATTTCTGTGGGGATTCTTCCGATCTTCTACCGTAACATCAATGGGGAATATTGGTGGGAACCTCGAAGAAATGGCACAGACTGTCATTTACAACTTTCCCCCAGCAGTTTCTGCCAATCTTCCACCAAAGTTACACTGGGAGATTGGAAGAACCCCTGTGGAAATTCTATCCCATAGAGTTTCCATTCCTGAATGCTATCCATGACTGTGCTGAAAAGGAGTGTGTGTGCACATTGGATGAGGACAGGATGGAGCTTAACTGTGATACCTTCTCCCCCATAAGGTGGATTAGCCTGCCGACACCCGCTGTTTAGACTCTCATATAAGGAATGATCATTTGGGCAAGGCGACAGGATCTGTGCAACTATACCCCAGTAAGAGGCGATGCCTTTGGGCAGGGGAGAAAATGGGAGAACCTTTAGGGGGACTGAATGAATTAACGGATGGACTATTCTGTATTGCAGCCCCACTTGGCTATGTATCAACCTTCAGAGTAACCACATACACCACTACCTCAGTGTCTGTGGTCTGGGGTGCGACTGTTGGAGCAACAGAATACAAGATAACATGGAGTCCAACATCAGGTAATTAGAGAGAAACTTTTCCTCTAAATTGTGCAGCTAAGGGTCATTGACTGAAACTATGCTGGTGTTTCTCAGATTTTTATTTGTGACTGGAAGCAATCATTGTTGTTGCTAAATCATAGGTCTCTTTTGTGGTACCTTACCTAACTTGTTTTTTAAAATTCTTATTAACCACGTCCACTGTATTTCTTTTATCTATCCTCTCTGGTACTTCTTCAAAGGATTCTATAAGGTTTGTATTCCCTTGAATATAGAAGATTAAAGGGTGATCTAATTGAGGAGTTTAAGATGATTAAAGGAGTTGATAGGGTAGATAGAGAGAAACTATTTCATCTGGTGGGGGCATAAACTTAAAATTAGAGCTAGTCCGTTCAGGAGTGATGTCAGGAAGCACTTCTTCACACAAAGGGTAGTGATAATCTGAAACTCTCCCCCCCAAAAAGCTGTTGGGACTGGGGGTCAATTGGAAATGTCAAAACTGAGACTTTTGTTAGGCAAGGGTTTTAAGGGATACGGAACCAAGGCGGGTAGATGGAGTTAAGATACAGATGGCAGTACAGGCTCGAAATGGGCTGAATGGCCTCCTCCTGTTCCTATGTTCCTAGGTTGGTCAAGCATAATCTACCTTTTCGAAATCTCTGCTGACTGACCATGATTAATTCAAGTTTTGTCAAGTGTTTAGTGAATTAACCCTGTGTTATAGAGGCTGCTGGCAGACACCCACAGTGCTGGAGTTGAATTGTTGAGTGCAGGGCCTGAGGCCTACTCAGCCTGCAGAAACCAGACTATCCTTTCCATTATTGGCCCTGGGGTTATTGTCGGTTTTCGTTGAGAAGAATAGGAAAGAAAATGGCGTACATCAGTTCGGTGACACCAAGTTTGGGTTTAAAAAGCCTGTTGATTGCCAGAGGCAGGAAAATCTGAGGGGATGAAGATCATTCACAGTTCAGAGGTTGCTGGGGAAGAACGAGTTAGAGAGTAGGAGACAATATCGTGAGTTTTGATTTCAACACAGTGAGGACACGGGGAGAAGAAGTGATGTGCACAACTTCATTTTGTTAACTTTTCAATGTGTGGAATTGAGCCATTGCCGTGGAGATCAGGAAGGTCCCAGGTTCCATCCCTGTTCCACGCTGAGTTAGCTTATCTGAGCTGAGCCAGTGGTGGGGGCGTTACAAATAGCCTCAAAGCACCCGGGCAAGGGAAAATCAGCCATGGCTTCCACTCCTAATCACTTGCCTCTCTCGGTAGATTGCATGGCTGCGGGTTGGGGTAGGAAGTGTCTGGTCATGATGCTCTGGCCATCGTGAGTGTGGAGCAGGCTCGATGGACTGGCTGGTCTTTTCCTGCCCGCCAATTACGTATGCCCGATGTACCGTGTGTTCGCATTGCAGCCGGACAGCGGCTGGAGCACTGGGATCCTGTGTGCAAGATATGCGCAAGGCTTATTATAGCACCACAATGGCCCAGAAATTCGGGTCAGGGGCTTCCCGCGGGTGCAAGCCTCCGACCTGCACTTACCTTGCGCGCCGGCCGTTGAGCTGTGGGCCCGCGTGGGATTCCGATTCTGGGCCTCCTCCAACTGCCGACGCGCAGCACTTGCGTATCCCAGGGGCGCAGTTAGTTCGAAGCGTCCTCTGGGATCACGTGGGCCATGGGGAGCCAATGGTAGCAGGGAATGCTCATTCATAAATTTGACAGGAAGAGCTGTCAAACCTATAAATACTATAAGCCCCAAAACATAACTAAAACTTCAAATAAATTTTTTAAAAACATCACATTTTTAAAATAACTATAAATTATATGAAATAACTATTTTAAACAATAATTTAAATTTTTGGAAAAATTAATTACATTTTCTAACAGGGCGAAAAATAAATTTACCTTTCTTTAAAGTATTTAAAAATAATAAACCTGTGGAAAAAATGTTTTAATTTTAATTAATTCACCACTTACCTTGTTAAAAGCAGGCCTTGCGCCTGCTTTTTAAAAGTGTAACTGCTGGAGACTTACCCTCCTGGAGAAACCTGCAAAAAAAACGTAAGTTCGATGCGCACACGCTACCTCTCCGGCGCACGCGTTCCACCTGTCAACCCCTTCTTTCAAGGGAATGGAAGTGCCGGTTTCCCGCGCATGCACGAAACCAGCACTTTCGTTGGGCCTACGCGTGAGTACCCAGCGCGTACTCGTGTGGGGACCCGAATTTCTGGGCCATTGTGCTTACGGTACAGGGCCGCCCCACAATGTGGCTAGTGTTCCTGTGCAATGCTGAGCCCTTAACTATCAGCTGGTGCTGGGAAATCTAACTGCTCCCCTCCCAGTGCTCCCAGCCAGTCATGAGCACTGTAACAGTCATGTGACTTGTATGTAGGCAACCCCAGCATCTGTTTTGTGCACATCAAGATCCCACAAACAGCACTGAGGCGAATGAGTAGTTAATCTGTTTCTACTGGTGTTGGGTGAGGGACAAATGTTGGCCAGGACCCCAGTCAGATCTACTTTCTCCTCTCCAACTTCTCCTGAACTGCTGGAACAGAGACAGAGGGCCTCGGTTGAACATCTCATTAGAAGGAGGGTCTGACAGTGTAGCACTGAGTGTCACTCTAGATTAGACGCTCAAGTCCCAGAGCAGAGCTTGAACCTGCAACCTTCTGAGTCAGAGGCCACCATTCTATCAATGGAGCCAAGCGAACAATCGTTCTGATAAATAACTTCTAATACAATTCGTCTGTATGTTAAACATTTAACAAAAACTACACCAGTTAATTCAAAACTCTATTGTAAAATATCACGTCTAACTATACTGCATAATTAGTGTTGATTTGTTGCAGAAACTATCTTCTGACACTAGATGTTGCTAGGCTTACAGAGAGAAGACTGGGTAGTGCAGGGGGTTAGAACTGTTTTGCCTCCCCTGGGACCTGGGTTTTACATCCAGCACAGACTGACGGGATTAAAATCTTCTCTTTCTTTCCTTGACTCAAGGGCCTTTGAACATGAGTTTGGAGGAAGTTGCAGTTCAGTTTCTGGTGGGTGCAAGGCTGGCTCAAAATCAAAATGCTGCCGAATTTGTAGCAGGCAGGCACATTTTACAGGCATAGTGATAGATAGAATTATGTCGAATGTACAGCACTGAAACAAGCCAATCAGCCCAACTGGCCCAAGCCGGTGTTTATGCTCCACACCAGCCTCCTCCAGTGCTCATAGAGAAGTCTGGGTACTGTATCTGTGAGTATTCCTGCCTGACTCAACAAGAGATTTATTGTGCTAGTCAGTGATCCATGAAATAGGATATAGAGGCATTGGAGAAGTTGCAAAAAAGATTTACTAGAATATCAGAACGAAGAGGTTATAACTATCAGGAAAGATTGAACCAGCTGGGGATCTTTTCTCTAGAAAAGAGAAAACTGAGGGGTCACCTGATGGAGGTCTTCAAGATTGTGAAAGGGTTTGATAGGGTAGACGTAGAGAATATGTTTCCTCTTGAGGGGGAGACCAGAACTAGGGGCCATAAATATAAGATAGGTACTAATGAATCCAATAGGGAATTCTGGAAAAGCCTCTTTACCCAGAGAGTGGTTAGAATGTGGAACTCGCTACCACAAGGAATAGTTGAGGTGAATAGCAGAGATGCATTTAAGGGGAAGCTAGATAAACACACGAGGGAGAAAGGAATACAAGGTTATGTGTTGATGGGGTGAGAGATGAAGAAGGGTGGGAGGAGGCTCGTGTGGAGCATAAACACTGGCATGGACCTGTTGGGCCGAATGGCCTGTTTTGGTGCTGTAAATACTAAGTAATTCTATGTAATCTGGCTGCAGTATATCTGCTGAACCCGTGTAAGTCTTTTCTAAAACCCTTGGCCTAGAAATTGGGTATAGCCCCGCCAGCTCGGTTGCGCCGGAAATTTTGCGCTGGCCGCGGAGCCAGTTGCGCCCGTCCCATATTCACTTTTAGCGCCCCAAGGCAGAACCGGGCGCTGTTCCAGGGTGTGCCCGCCCCCGCTTGGGGCGCTGAAAGTGAATTTCAGCGCTCCAGGAGCCGCTGCGCAACCCGATGCGGTGCGGCAGGCTGCTGTACTGCAGGCCTCCTCCTTCTCTTAAGGAGGAGGTGCCTGCAAGGGGGAGATCGCCACTGGATTGTGCCGGCAAATGAGCCCGGCACCACGGAGAAGTGCCGGGCTCGCGGAAAGCAGCCGGCATTGCCGCGGGGGGGGGTGGTGGAGGAGGCCGGGGAGGGAGGTGCGGCCAGGCGGCCGCCGAAAAAGCGGCCGGCCGCACCGCCACCTTTATGCGCCCCACTAAGGCTGCAGGAAGGCCCTGGTCTCCCAATGTTAGTAGCGGCCGCCACGGAGGAGGCGGCCGCAACTAAATATGGGGGTCGGGCCGGCATCAGGGCGGAACCGGGGCACTGCGCACACCGATGACGTCATCGGTGCCGGCGCAGCGCTACCGGCTACCGCCGCCATTTGCGCAGGGCTCAATTTCAGCGCAAACTCCTCCAATGGCGCAGAGGCCCTCTTTGGGCCTTTACTGGGCGCAAAGCCCACCGAATTTCCAGGCCCTTATGTTTCAATGTTTTGTCCTTGTTAGGCAGAGGTACGACTCAGAATGAATACGTGGATCGCAACACGCTGTCTTACCACGTAGGAAATCTGAACCCTGGGACCCGCTACACAATTAGCATCCACGCTGTGTATGGAAACTCCGAGGGGCCCGCTGTGTCTCTTTCTCAGATGACAGGTAATTAATGAGGTGGACAGAGGGGCACTGGTGAAACCTTTGATTATAATCATGGTGGAGAGGAGGCTTACTGTTTCATGGGGGAGTCACCAGAATACCGGGGCTTAGAGGGTTAAATAACGAGGACAGATTGCATAAGCTTGACCTGTATTCCCTTGACTACAGAAGACTGAGGGGTGCTTAGAATGTTAAAAGGATTCGACAGGGTAGACAGGGAGAAACGACTTCCTCTGGTGAGGGAATCAAGAACAAGGGGACATCATCATAAAATTAGTGCTCGGCCGTTCAGGAGTGAAATCAAGAAACACTTTTTCACCCACAGAGTAGTGGAAATCTGGAACTCCGAAAGGCTGTGGATGCAGGGGGACAATCGGAACTTTCAAGACTCAGATCGATAGATTGTTGTTGGGTAAGGGTATCAAGGGATATGGAGCAAAGGCAGGTAAATGGGGTTGAGGTACAGACCGACCATGATCTGATTAAATGGCGGAGCAGGCTCGAGGGGCTGAATAGCCTACTCCTGTTCCTATGCACGTGACTCTTTATTATCGAGATGCCTGGTTGAAACGCTGAGAACCTTTACGCAGGACACCACGAAGGCTGAACACAGCAAGGGAGAAGACTTGATAAATCAAAAAGTAATGGTTAGTTGATGCCATTTGAGTTTTAAAAGCCTATTGATTGTGGAAGGAAAGGAAGACTGAGAGAGTTATCAAGTTTGTGAATTCTTGAGAAGGATTGAGTTAGAGGAGATGGTGTGATGGGTCAACGCATTGGCTGTCAGAGATAGTATAAATCAGAGTCCCTGTGATGAGTCCTCATTTCAACACAGTGAGAACGTAGGGAGGAGGAAGAGCACATGAGACAACGTATTTGAAATTTAGAAGGAATAAGAGAAGAAAATGTCCATACATTACACCAGTGACTACACTTCAAAAGCACTTTATTGGCTGTAAAACCCTTTGGGACGTCCTGAGGCTGCGAAAGGTGCCGTATAAAATGTAAGTTCTTCCTTCCTTTCTTTAAAATTCAGAGGAAGCAAGAACAAACGGACCTGCATTTATATAGTGCCTTCTCACACAGAATCTACAGCACAGAAACAGGCCATTCAGCACAACTGGTCCATGCCGGTGTTTATGCTCCACACGAGGCTCCTCCCGCCCCAATGACCCCTTCCCACCCTGGCCCTATATCCCTCTGTTCCCCTCACCCTCAGGTATGGATCACCCCTCCCCATTAATGCTCTCTGCTTCACCCACCCCGTGTGGCAGTGAGTTCCACATTCTCACTACTTTCTGTGCACATAAATTGCTCCTAAATTCTTTATTTGCCCTGTTAGTGGCTCTCTTATATTTATGTCCCTCTGATCTGGACTCTCCCACAAGTTTCTCCATATCTATCTTATCGATCGAATCCCTTTTATAATTTTAATGACCTCTTATTTTTTCCCTTTTCCAGAGAAGAGAGCCCCAGCCTGCTCAATCTTTCCTGATAGTTGCCTCCCACAGTGATTCTCCAACCAAAGAATTACATTCAAAGTGCAGTCACTGTTACTTTGTAGGCAAATGCAGCAGCCATTTTGTGCTCAGCAATCGCTGTCCCCCTTCTGAATGAAAGTCTCCATTGCAGAACACATCGATAAAGCGTACAGGACCCATTCATTGTTTTTAACCACAGCGTGTCCTTTCATCAATTGCAGCTTCTCTGGATTCCGAACAGGTCCAATCAGTGAGGGAACTGAAGGTCATAGAAACCGGAGCCAACAGCTTAAAACTCACTTGGAGAAAGATGCCTGGCGTCACGGGATATAGAATATCTTGGGCTCTACTGCGAGGTGGGGACTTTGGCCTGTTCACTTGGGCCCTTGTAAGATAGGGCTTGACCTCTACCCGTGTCACTGAGATCTCTTGTTTGCATAGTACATACTGCATATACCTGCTTAACAGGCAACCGCACATGTTCATCTGAAAGACAGCCTGAGGGACTCCTCTACTTCCCAGCTAATGAACGTGGTGTTGGATAATGTGAAGTGAGAGACTGAGAATGGAGGTTCGGTACCGAACCTGGCAATTGTATTTGTGATCCTGCAGCCCATCTCCCATTCCATTTAATACTCATGTACAAGATGACCCTTCAACTTTAACCTGCAAGTGTAAATATCATAGAATCTTACAGCACAGAAGGAGGCCATTCGGCCCATCATGCCTGTGCCGGCTCTTTGGTAAAGCTATCCAATTAGTCCCACTCCCCCTGCTCTTTCCCCATAGCCCTGCAAATGTTTCCACTTCAAGTGTACAAGGCAGCTTTGCTCTTTGCATGCGTTTATTTTCCTTTAAAGTGTAATGGTGTAAGGTGGGAGTTTGGCACAGTGCGTTGGTGCAGTGGTGAATTCCAGAACTTCCCTATGGTGAGTTCCCAATCTCGGCTTGAGGTAGGAAAAATTGGAGCCTGAGTTCATCTGTGCCACTCTCTCAGTTGACCCCAGTAAGAGTGGCAGAGGACCAGGATATGAGCCAGATGCTCATCTTTTTTGGATGGTGAAGGACTCATGCATGGAGAACCTCAGAACCAAAGAAGTCAAAAGGCTGCCCCTAATGGTTTAACAGCACATGGTGTGGTGCCACACCATATAGCCAGGAAGATCAATAAACGCAGTTCATGATCTATGCAAAGACCACTTTGGATGCCCTAGTGGTGGATGGCTTCAATCTACTTTAACTATTCATAGCAGACATTTGAAAACGACACTGATGGGAGCTGCCTCCTCCAATTCAGTCACTCATCATACATTACCTGGTCGAAAAAAAATCAACTCAACAAAAATATTTGTTCCTCATTTATCTATATTTTGTGTGTGACTCTGTGTATGTGTTTGTGTGTGGGTGTCTGTGTGCGTGGGTGTGTGTATGGGTGTCGGTGTGGGGGTGTGTGTGTGGGGGTGCGTGTGTGGGTGTCTGTCTGGGGTTGTGTGTGGGTGTCTGTGTGGGTGTGTGTGTGCGTGTGTGTGTGGGTGTATGTGTGGGTGTATGTGTGGGTGTGTGTGTGGGTTGGTGTGTGGGTGTGTGTGTGCGTGTCTGTGTGTGTGGGTGTCTGTCTGGGGGTGTGTGTGTGGGTGTGTGTGTGTCTGTGTGTGTGTGTGTGTGTGTGTGTGGGTGTCTGCGTGGGTTGGTGTGTGGGTGTGTGTGTGCGCAGTTATCAAGAGGAGGGATGGCATTGTTGGGCAGAACACTTTGTGCTGTTTGTTTCCAGTAACAGTGTCGAGTGCTCCCTGTCTGTGACACAGAACAAAGCTTCCTCCGCCTGATCCAACAATGTGCGGCAATCCAAACCCCAGCAGAGCGCCCTCTGCAGTACCACTGTGACACTCCATCAGCTGTCTTTTCTCTTTATTTCTCCTCTGTTGAAGGCGTTGACTCCTTGTTGAATGGGGTCCCAAGTGGCTCCTATTCACGTTTGGGCCTAATTAGTGAATGTTGACGTGCTATTTTCTTCTGGCGGCCATCGCAGCGAAGTCCAATGCCATCATCCCCCAGTGGCTACGCACTTGCGCATCCAGCAGGGGGCACCGTGCAGTGTTTTGGAGCAGGAGCCATGGCCAGTTTCCAGAATCCAGGAGCACTATGGCCAATTGTGGAACTCCTCCTGCTAACTCAGAAAAAGACTTGGGGGGATCAATCCTGGGCCTCGCTGGTCTGTACTGTCCAGCTGTATCCCTGGATCAAGTTGCTGAGTCATTGGGGCGGGATGGGGGTGGTGGGGTGGAGCAGCAAAGAGACGGAAAACTTTCACCCCATCAACTTGGGTTGGCTCTCATCCCAAACCCCAGAAGTGAATGGACACCGTGCCACCTGAACTCACTGTCATTTTGCTATTGGTCGAGAATTTCCCTGGAGCTGTGGCCCTGTAATTTTCCTGGCAGTACGATGGAAACCCTGTATGCATGCGCAACTGGGGCTTCTGCCGAGGGCTGCCAACCTGGAGTCTCCAGGAATTAATCTCCTGGACACGGCTGCGAGCAAACCCGGGAGAAAAATCCTAGGGGCGTTAAAAAAAGTGTTTTTTTTTTTCATTTTCACGGGTAAAACGGCTGTTTGATTGGGCGGGGCGGTTGGAGGCAGAATGTCATGTGATGAACCCTCCAGGAATATGTCCCACCAGATCCGGCAACTCTACTTCCGCCGCACTTACGGCGAAGTTATGGCAGTGGAGCAGGCGCAGCGCCGAGGCAGTTCCTGACCATTGTGTTGTGCTTGAACCAAGAATAATAAAGAATCACCAAGTGCTCACGTACGACCGCCGTTTATATTATCTCTTCAGGGGGTCCTGAGAGGACAAAAGTTGTCCCAGCCGATACGACGCTTTACGTGATAAGCGGATTGCAAGAGAGTTCCACGTACACCGTCCGAGTCTCGACCGTGGTGGGAAGCAGGCAGGGGACGCCCATAGTCGCCTCGGCCCAGACACGTGAGTGCACTCGTTACTGCAGCTTAAGCAGCCGGACCGTTTCCAGGCTATGGTGAGGCCTGCTTGATAGGCCTCAAATGCTGTGGTTGGATTCCACCTGCACAATCTCAGCATTTCTGTCTGCTCATTACTCATTGGTTTAACAATATTAGTACAGGTCAAGTGGTCTCTCCCGGTGTTGCTCACAAGGTTGACGATGAGGCTAGTTTGGACATTGTTATATTACTGTATATAGAATCATAGACATTTACAGCACGGAAGAGGCTATTCGGCCCATCATGTCTGTGCCAGCCGAAAAAGAGCTATCCAGCCTAATTCCACTTTCCAGCTCTTGGTCCATAGCCCTGTAGGTTACGGCACTTCGAGTGCATATCCAAGTACTTTTTAAATGTGATGAGGGTTTCTGCCTCGACCGCCCTTTCAGGCAGTGAGTTCCACATCCCCACTACTCTCTGGGTGAAAAGAGTTCTCAGCTCCCCTCTAATCCTTCCACCAATTACTTTGTATCTATGCCCCCTGGTTATTGACCTCTCTGTTAAGGGAAATAGGGGGAAAAATTTGGTTGCTTTGTGCCTCCCGGTAGCACCCTAAGAGGGCTCGGCCGCGATCTTCGGTAGCGCCCCCTGACAGGGTCAGGGGGGCCTACCTGCAGCCGGGGTGGCGCTAATTAAAGGCGAGGTGCCGGCTGGCCATTTTTGTTGCTGGCCGCCTGCCAGCACCTGCCTCCGCTGCCGTCCCCAGCCTCCTGACCGCCCCCCTCCCCGCGGAGTGCCGGCTGCGCTCCATGAGCCTGGCACTTCTCTTGAGTGCCGGGCTCTTTTGCTGGCACTCCGATCCCCGGTGGCCCAGCTGGGCCCCGGGTCGTGCTGGGCAAGGCCCCTCCCCCTTAAGAGGAGGAAGGCCTGCAGTACCACGGCACGTAGTGCCACGATATTCCCTCGCAGCGCCCCAAGAGGGAGGCGGGGCGCTTCCAGTAGCGTCCCGCTTTCCTCTTGGGGCGCTACCACTCAATTCGGCCGCAGGCGCGCTAATTTTTCCAGGGGAAATTAGCGCCCCAAAGGGGACACGACTCAATTGCTCCCCCATAGTTCCTTCCTATCCACTCTATTTAGGCCCCTTATAATTTTATACACCTCAATTAAGTCTCCCCTCAGACTCCTCTGTTCCAAAGAAAACAAACCCAGCCAATCCAATCTTTCCTCATAGCTAAAATTCTCCAGTCCTGGTAACATCCTCGTAAATCTCCTCTGTATCTTCACTGCAGTCCCACTCGGGCCCACTCAGTTTGCAGTGCAGCCTTCTCAACCTCTTCTGGAGCCCATTGCTGACCCGCTCAGTCTGCCTTAGAGCTGCTCAGGCCCTGCTGATCGGCTCAGCTTCCACCCCATAACAAGACAACCACGCAGCTTATTTAGACAGGCAGTTATTGAATAATTTCAGTAAATAATGAATACATAAATAATGAACGTCCGCATGTTAATGCACGCCCCCGAGGGCCTCGCACCGATCGCTGTCATTACTATAGTCCCGTTCACCCATCACCCCTGTGGTCGCTGAATTACATTGGCTCCCGGTTCGGCAACGCCTCAATTTTAAAATTCTCATCCTTGTTTTCAACTCCCTCCGTGGCCTTGCCCTGCCCCGCCCTATCTCTGCAACCTCCTCCTGCCCTACAACCAATGTTCCCTTTAAGCTGTGCGGTCGCGCAGCCGGTGAGCTGGCTATTAAGCTGGAAAAAAACTGCGCATGCGTCGACTTTTTAACAGGCCACACAGCCCAAAAGAAATGACGGGGATCATTGCCTGCAACCCTTCGAGGTCTCAGCGCTCCTCCAATTCTGGCCTCTTGAGCATCCCCAATTTTAATCACTCCACCATTGGCGGCCGTGCCTTCAGCTGCCTGGGCCCTAAGCTCTGGAATTCCCTCCCTAAATCTCTCCACCTCTCCACCTCACTCTCCTCTTTTAAGACGCTCCTTAAAACCTACCTCTTTGACCAAGCTTTTAGCCATCTGTCCTAATATCTCCTTATGTGGCTCGGTGTCAAATTTAGTTTGATAATCGCTCCTGTGAAGTGCCTTGGGACATTGTACTACATTAAAGGCACTGTATAAATGCAAGTTTTTATCGCACTTTTAACGTGGAAAATCGTTCCAAGATGTTTCACAGAGGCATAATCAGAAATAAATAGACATCAAGCCAAAGGGGAGATACTAGAAGTCTTATGCCATCTCAATTTCACGTGTTACACATATGATACACTTCATAAGCTCTTTGTTTTCATGCATGTTGTCAGCAGAGATTCATAAGAATGTAAGAAATTACTGAACAAAACCCCTGAAATCTGTCCCAGATCGCCCTACCCCATTCCAACCACGATTATAGGAACCACTGGAATAAATATGTAAACTAAATAGAGTTCAGGATTCAACGAATTCAGAATGCAGCCTGCAGTACCCCAACATACCCACCAGGGGGCACGGAGGAGAACAGGTGACTTTTCTCGCTCAACGGCGCCATGGTGAGGAAGTGCAGCGAATTGCAGCACGGCAGGTGTTCAATGTGCCTGTCAAATTAAATGCTTGCAAATTTATTTAAACTCTGTACTTAAAGATCTGTAACTGAGATTGATTTCTTGTAATTTTATGGATGAGTTCCTATGTTTGTTTTGCTTTTAATTTTAAGGTGTTTTCAGTGTAAGACTGGGGGTCATAGTTTCAGAATAAAGGGTCGCCCATTTAAAACTGAGATGAGGAGGAATTTCTTCTCTCAGAGGGTCATAAATCTGTGGCATTCTCTGCCCCAGAGAGCTGTGGAGGCTGGGTCATTGAATATATTTAAGGTGGAGGGGGACAGATTTTTGAACAATAAGGGAGTGATGGGTTATGGGGAGCGGGCGGGGAAATGGAGCTGAGCCCAAGATCAGATCAGCCATGACCTCATTAAATGGCGGAGCAGAATCGAGGGGCCAAATGGCCTGCTCCTGCTCCTATTTCTTATGTTATGTTCCCAGCAGCTCACGCCATCCCTGCAGAGAGGGCAGGCAGCCACAACTTGGTCCCAGGCCTTTGCCAATACCCTGCTGGAACCAGGGCCGGAAAGAGAAAGAAAACAGTCGCCCCTCAGCTTTCACCTCCCAAGAATGGCACGGAGTGAGGAATTGTATCCCACTGCTTCTTAACACTGTGGAGGCTGGGAACGCAAGGAGTGAGGAATTGTATCCCACTGCTCCTTAACACTGGAGACTGGGAATGCCATGGGCTCGATTTTCCAAGCCCCGAGGAGGCGGGCATGGAGGCGGGACAGCACGTATAATCGGAGAAATTGGGGGCGGGTGGCCATCCCGCCTCCGTGCCCTTTTGCCAGGAGGCGGGAAGATGTGCAGCTTTGGGTCCCGTCTCCTGGAGGCAGGAAAGGCTTTTAATCCTTTTAACTGCCTGTTAACAGGTAGTTAACAGGCAGAAAAAGGGATTAGTGCCATTTTACCTTCACAGGTGAAGGCTTCCCAACCTCGGAGAACCCCGCCGGGTTGGAGGAGACGTGGAGGAGGTCTGTGGCGGTCGGAGGCACCGAGGTGAGTGATGGGTGCAAGTGTGGAGTGGTACATAGATACATAGATACATAGAAGATAGGAGCAGGAGTAGGCCATTCGGCCCTTCGAGCCTGCTCCGCCATTCAATGAGATCATGGCTGATCATCCAAATTCAGTACCCTGTCCCTGCCTTCTCCCCATATCCCTTGATCCCTTTAGCCTTAAGAAATATATCCAACTCGTTCTTGAATATACTTAATGAACTGGCCTCCACCGCCCTCTGTGGCAGAGAATTCCACAGGTTCACCACTCTCTGGGTGAAGAAATTCCTCCTCATTTCAGTCCTAAATGGCTTACCCCTTATCCTTAGACTATGACCCCTGGTTCTGGACTCCCCGGCCATCAGAAACATCCTTCCTGCATCTAGTCTGTCCAGGCCTGACAGAATTTTATAGGTTTCGATGAGATCCCCTCTCAATCTTCTAAACTCCAGTGAGTATAAGCCCAATCGACACAATCTCTCCTCATACGTCATTCCTGCCATCCCAGGTATCAGCCTGGTGAATCTTCGCTGCACTCCTTCCATGGCAAGAACATCCTTCCTCGGGTAAGGCGACCAAAACTGCACACAATACTCAAGGTGTGGTCTCACCAAGGCCCTGTACAACTGCAGCAAGACATCCTTGTTCTTGTACTCGAACCCTCTTGCTACGAAGGCCAACATACCATTTGCCTTCTTAACCGCCTGCTGCACCTGCATGCTTACCTTCAGCGACTGGTGTACAAGAACACCCAGGTCTCTTTGCACTTCCCCTTCTCCCAATCTATTACCATTCAAATAATAATCTGCCTTCCTGTTTTTGCCACCAAAGTGGATAACCTCACATTTATCCACATTATAGTGCATTTGCCATGTTTCTGCCCAATCACCCAACCTGTCCAAATCGTGCTGGAGTTTCACGACATCCTCCTCACAGCATACCCTCCCCCCCAGCTTTGTGTCGTCTGCAAATTTGGAGATATTACATCCAATTCCCTCGTCCAGATCATTAATATATATTGTGAACAGCTGGGGTCCTAGGACCGATCCTTGCGGTACCCCACTAGTCACTGCCTGCCACTCGGAAAACGACCCGTTTATTCCAACTCTTTGCTTTCTGTCCGCCAACCAGTTCTCTATCCAAGTCAATACCTTGCCCCCAATCCCATGTGCCTTAATTTTGCACGCTAATCTCTTATGCGGGACCTTATCGAAAGCCTTCTGAAAGTCCAAATACACCACATCCACTGGTTCTCCCTTATCTATTTTACCAGTTACATCCTCAAAAAATTCCAGTAGATTAGTCAAGCATAATTTACCTTTTGTAAATCCATGTTGACTTTGTCCGATCCAGTCACTGCTTTCCAAGTGCTCTGCTATTACATCTTTTATAATGGACTCTAGCATTTTCCCCCCTACCGATGTCAAGCTTACCGGTCTATAATTCCCCGCCTTTTCTCTACCACCTTTTTTGAATAGTGGGGTAACATTAGCTACCCGCCAATCCATGGGTACCGTTCCAGAGTCTATCGAGTTCTGGAAGATGACCAGCAATGCATCTATTACTTCTAGGGCCACTTCCTTAAGTACCCTGGGATGTAGATTATCAGGCCCTGGGGATTTATCGGCCTTCAGTCCCATCAACTTTCCTAACACCATTTCCCTACAAATACTGATTTCTTTCAGTTCCACCCTTTCATCAGACCCTATGTTCCCCGGCATCTCTGGGAGGTTATTTGTGTCCTCCTTTGTGAAGACAGAACCAAAATATGTATTTAGTTGGTCTGCCATTTCTTTGTTCCCCATTATAAATTCCCCCGATTCTGACTGCAAGGGACCTACGCTTGACTTCACCAATCTTTTTCTCTTCACATATCTATAAAAGCTTTTACAGTCAGTTTTTATGTTCTCTGCAAGCTTACTCTCATATTCTATTTTCCCTTTCTTAATTAATCCCTTTGTCCTCCTTTGTTGAATCCTAAACTGCTCCCAATCCTCAGGATTATTGCTTTTTCTGGCCAATTTATATGCCCTCTCCTTGGACCTTCTGCTATCCCTAATTTCCCTTGTTAGCCACGGTTGGGTCACCTTTTTTGTTTTATTTTTATGCCAAACTGGGATGAACAAATTCTGTAGTTCATCCATTCGGTCTTTGAATGTTTGCCATTGCCTATCCACCGTCAACCCTTTGCGCGCCATTCCCCAATCAATCCTACCCAACTCGCTCCTCAGACCATCATAGTTTCCTTTATTTAAATTGAGGACCCTAGTCTCCGAGTCAACTACTTCATTCTCCATCTTAATGAAGAATTCGATCATATTATGATCGCTCCGACCCAAGGGGCCTCTTACAACAAGATTGCTAAGTATGCAAGGTGAGTGATAAGCTTAAAAGAGTGTTTACTTACCTTTTTTTACTTCTATAGCCTTTAGCCGCGCTGGATCGGGAGAGCGGACATCCACCTTGTCAATTTCAGGTAATGGCTGATGGACTCTCCGATCCATCAGACATCTGAAATTTACTTTTTTACAATGTTTTTTCAGTCCTCACCACAAAAACGAATCAAACTCAAGAGAATGTCAGTGTTTGACAGCTTCACAGAGCTGTCAAATGCTGTCATTTCTTCTTTCAAGAAGTCTTGGCAGATAGCACGTCTGACGTTGACGTGATCTGTCGGTGACTTCTTCCCTAATTGGCTAGCTGAGCCCGCAGGGCGGGCTTAACAAGCTCAATCGGGGGAAAATCCCTCTGAATGGTCAGGCGAGGATGGAGGCAGGACATTGACACGACAAGCAGCAGTCCTGCCTCCATTGACAAAATCCAGCCTAAAGAGTGAGGAATTGTATTCCACTTCTCCCTAACACTGGAGACTGGGAACACAAGGAGTGAGGAATTGTATTCCACTTCTCCCTAACACTGGAGACTGGGAACACAAGGAGTGAGGAATTGTATTCCACTTCTCCCTAACACTGGAGACTGGGAACACAAGGAGTGAGGAATTGTATTCCACTTCTCCCTAACACTGGAGACTGGGAACACAAGGAGTGAGGAATTGTATTCCACTTCTCCCTAACACTGGAGACTGGGAACACAAGGAGTGAGGAATTGTATTCCACTGCTCCCTAACACTGGAGACTGGGAACACAAGGAGTGAGGAATTGTATTCCACTTCTCCCTAACACTGGAGACTGGGAACACAAGGAGTGAGGAATTGTATTCCACTTCTCCCTAACACTGGAGACTGGGAACACAAGGAGTGAGGAATTGTATTCCACTTCTCCCTAACACTGGAGACTGGGAACACAAGGAGTGAGGAATTGTATTCCACTGCTCCCTAACACTGGAGACTGGGAACACAAGGAGTGAGGAATTGTATTCCACTGCTCCCTAACACTGGAGACTGGGAACACAAGGAGTGAGGAATTGTATTCCACTTCTCCCTAACACTGGAGACTGGGAACACAAGGAGTGAGGAATTGTATTCCACTGCTCCCTAACACTGGAGACTGGGAACACAAGGAGTGAGGAATTGTATTCCACTGCTCCCTAACACTGGAGACTGGGAACACAAGGAGTGAGGAATTGTATTCCACTTCTCCCTAACACTGGAGACTGGGAACACAAGGAGTGAGGAATTGTATTCCACTTCTCCCTAACACTGGAGACTGGGAACACAAGGAGTGAGGAATTGTATTCCACTTCTCCCTAACACTGGAGACTGGGAACACAAGGAGTGAGGAATTGTATTCCACTGCTCCCTAACACTGGAGACTGGGAACACAAGGAGTGAGGAATTGTATTCCACTGCTCCCTAACACTGGAGACTGGGAACACAAGGAGTGAGGAATTGTATTCCACTGCTCCCTAACACTGGAGACTGGGAGCTCACGGAGTGATTTGACTCTGAATTACTTCCATTCAGTCCTACAGTTGGTCCAGAGCAATACAACTAGATCCCAGGCCATCCACCAACCCCTGGGCTAAATTTGGAAGTTGGCTCAGGAATATGTGGAGAGAAAATTAGATTTAAAAGAATGGCTTAACCACAGAAGAAAGGTTAAAGGTCAATTGACTGCAATCTTTCCTTAATCAAAATGCAGGAATAATTCGAAAGTTCTTTATAAAGTAAAGGCAGATCTTAAACAATTTCATCTCGCCTCAATAAAGTAATTCCTAGTCTCTAGCATCATTGTCTGAAAGAATTTGTCTCTGTTTTGATCTTACCTTAGGCTCCAAAAAGAAACCTTCTGTCACGGCTAAACCACCAGCGGTCATTTCACCCGTCGCCCTGGCAACCAAACCTGCCCTTGCTGTAACGTTCCGATCTGGTGCTGGTCAACTAACCAGCAGCCGAGGCAAGCCGGCCATACTGCCTACAACCATCACCACAACCGCCAGGAGGATCACCGCGACCACCAGCCCCGCCACAACTTCAGCCGCTGCCAGGAGAGCCTCGGCACCTCAGGCCATGCAGGACAGACCTGGTAAGTGAGCAACCCGGTTAGGGATCAACTGAACAAAGAGCGCGTATTAACCCTTAAGACTACCGACAGTTCCAGGTGATTTCAGTCTCCGAGCTCGATCCTGCCCTCACCCGACACTTCCGCCTGTGCACTTCCCAGCAGAGGCCACCAGAGGGCAGTCAACAGCAGGCGCCCTCGGCCAAGGGTGCTGAGGCCAAATGTGGAACCTTAACTGCTGATCTAACTGAGATCAGCTAACTTAGGACAGACCTAACCGCCTCTAAGTCTCAGTTCCCATTGGCTGTCTATTTATTTTCTGAGCCATTGGGAACCTGTCAGCATATGCTTTATCCATCTTAAGGAAAATTGTCTTCACAAAAATATGGCCAACGAACCTTTTATTGTGTGTTTATAATCACATGACGCAAAAATGTATAATATGTCAAAAAGCATCAACAAGTGACTTGTTCATGATACTTTAAAGGTGAAAATGACACAGGGCTTTTCCTTCTCCATCATACAGAGCAAAGCTTCCCAAAACTTTTCATGAAGACAATCTAGGACAAATCTTCAAGAACTTGCTGCTCCTTCTCCATTTCTCCTGTGAGGGGTTTTGATAGAGTAGATAGTGAGAAACTGTTTCCACTGGTAGGAAGGCCGGTAACTGGGGGGACCCAGATTTAAGATAATTGGCAAAAGAATCCGGGGGATAAATGAGGAAAAAAAATTTACGCAGCGAGTTGTGACCTTGAACGCATGGCCTGAAAGGGTGGCGGAAGCAGATTCAATAGTAACTTTCAAAAGGGAATTGGATATAAAGTTGAAAAGGAAAAATTTGCGGGACTATGGGGAAAGAGCAGTGAGAGTGGGACTAATTGGATAGCCGGCACAGGCACGATAGGCCAAATGGCGGCCTCCTGTGCTGTATGATTCTATAAAATCTCAAATACACTTTCACAAAAGGTTGTGAATGCTGCGTCAATTGAAATTTTCAAGACTGAGATCAATAGATTTTTGTTAGGTAAGGGTATCAAGGGATTTGGACAAAGGCGGGTAAATGGAGTTTGTGGTGTATGTAACCTGTTCCACCTTAAGAGAACTACCTTAAGAGATGTACTACTTTCTCTTGGCTGCTGTATACTGTAATACCGGTGGTGACCACACCGGTATATAAGTGTTGTGTAGGGATTTGCTGGGCAGTTCAGCCCTGACCTCTGAATAGTAAAGACCTGTTAAAAGTTATTCTTGTTGTCTGTGTCCAGTGATTGATCCTAAACATAACTGGAACACACAGACTCAACAGTGGTGACGAGTCCGATCTTACCCTGTGGCAGTTTTACATCCAAGGCAGCTTCGTCCTCAGAACGGGCATCGAGAAGAGGCATCCGCCCTCATCATCCTGCTGAGCACCATCACACGGGAGGCATCGAGAACCCGGGTTAAAAAGAAAAATTCTGACCACGAAGCCCTCCATCAGCGACAGGCAGTGATCATCCCTTCTACCACGGTGGTGGGTAAGCCGATCAGCGACACGAGCAGAAAGTCGGCTGCGTTGGCTGTGGAGTAGGGGAGGGAAAACGAAGGAATAAGGGCGGAGAACTCGACCACGGCCGGTAAAAAGGGCCGGGCTGCAATCGAGGCCGAGAGGCGCAGCGACTGGGGCAGCTTAAGGCACGAGAGCCGCGGAGAAATCAAACGCAGCCGGTGTAAAGGACCGGGCTGCAAGCGGGGCTGCAAGGCAAAGCAGCGTCGGGGAATTGAGAACCGCTGGGGAGGCGAGAACGGCAGCAGCACGGCAATCGCCATTGCAGCCAGCGGGGGAAGAAGGCAAACGCGGGAATCCGCCATTGTAGTCGGCGGGGGAAGAAGATGAGCGCGGGAAGCCGCCATTTTAGTAGGCGGGGGAAGAAGACAAGCGCGGGAAGCCGCCATTTTGAGAAAAAGAAAAATTAAAAAACTTGCAAGGATGCCTAAACATGGGAACATTAATACCTTTGATAGTGATATCGAAGATTGGACCACGTATGTAGAACGCATGGAAGTTTATTGTAAAGCAAATAAGGTACCAGATGATGAGATAGCACTAACCTTATTAAGCTCAATGGGTGCGAAGACATACGGGCTATTGAAGCACCTTCTATCACCAAATAAACCGGCGGATCAGACTTTCGCGAATATTGTTACTGTCCTGAAAAATCATTTAAACCCCACGCCGCTGATGATAGCGGAACGATTTAAATTTTACAGAAGAACGCAGCTGAAAGACGAAAGCAACGCTGAATTTTTAATTGAACTGCGTAAGCTATCGAAGTACTGTCAGTTTGGAACAGGACTAGCAGATGCGCTGAGAGATAAATTTGTGTGTGGCTTGTTAAAAGAAGGAACACAAAAGCGACTGCTTGAGGAGAATGATCTTACGCTTGATAAAGCTGTCACTATTGCAGCATCGCAAGAAGCCGCAGCGAGAGGCACGGCGGAAATGCAGCTACGGTCACCGGAACTCAGCACCAATCAAATGGTCTTGGGTACAGTAAAATGTTATCGTTGTGGAAAGACAACGCACGATCAGAACCAGTGCTGGTTCAAA
Organism: Somniosus microcephalus; assembly: GCF_052327205.1. Lineage (NCBI taxonomy): Eukaryota > Metazoa > Chordata > Chondrichthyes > Squaliformes > Somniosidae > Somniosus > Somniosus microcephalus. Next base: position 71,556,739 of record NC_141003.1, on the reverse strand, counting down.
AATCAGGAATGCAGAAAATGTGGCAGGCTTGGTCACATAGCTAAAGTATGCCGGTCAGGAAAGAAGACCAGCAACAAAAAGTCACCGCAGGAAAAGTACAGAAAGGTACACAAGGTGACAGAGAACAGTTCGAACGAACAGAAGTCAGATTCAGACTCCAGCAGTAATGAACTGGGTAGTCTAAGAGTACACAATGTTGGTAAGGAAGCAGACCTCCAAACAATTTGGGTCACACTTCAGATAGCAGGAGTCCAAGTGAAGATGGAATTGGACACTGGATCGGCATTGACGGTCATGAATAAGCAAGATTACAAAAGGTTATTCCCACATATTCCCCTACGGGATACGGAGATTGTATTGAAAACATACACGGGGCAAAGAGTATACCCCATCGGGAAGATAGAGGTAAAGGTGGTCCACAAGGGCAAAGAAAGCCGAGGAATGGACTTATATGTGCTACCTGAGGGAGGTCCACCACTACTGGGACGGGAGTGGATTAGGAAAATAAATATGGACTGGCATTCCTTAAAAGCACTAACGGTAGATTCCGGTAAAAAAGATGTCAAACCTAAACGATTGTCCAGAATATTGGACGATGCTAAAGAGGTGTTCCAACAGGGACTGGGAACACTGAGAGGAATTACGGCAAACATCAAGGTTGAAGAACATGCAAACCCGAAATTTTTCAAAGCCAGACCGGTACCTTATGCGATATGACCTGCTGTGGAAGCTGAGCTGGAAGGGCTAGAACGTTCAGGAGTACTGTCTAAGGTAGACTGGAGTGAATGGGCTACGCCCATTGTTCCCGTCATGAAGCGTTCATCGAGCAACAAGCCGGGGGAACCGGGGAAGGTTCGCATCTGTGGAGATTTCAAGATCACTGTTAATCCGGTGCTTCACACGGTGCAGTATCCGCTTCCGCGGATTGAGGATATCTTCGCTTCGTTGTCTGGCGGGAAACACTTCACCAAGATAGACCTGGCGCAGGCGTACTTACAGATGGAAGTTGAGGAAGAGTCACGCCAGTATCTCACGATCAACACGCATAGAGGCTTGTACCGGTATAATAGACTGGTTTTTGGAGTGGCATCGGCTCCAGCAATTTGGCAGAGGGCCATGGAGCAGGTATTACAGGGAATTCCAGGCACACAATGTTACCTGGATGATATTCTGATTACAGGAGATGATGACGAGGAACACCTTGCAAATTTGGAACTGGTGCTCACCAGATTGAAAGAATATGGACTTTGAGTTAATCGCCAGAAATGTGAGTTCTTTCAGAAGCGGACCTCGTACTGTGGTCATGTCATTGACCAGGAGGGGCTTCATAAGTCTCCTGACAAGATCGAAGCTGTTGTGAAGGCTCCCGCTCCGGATAATGTATCCCAGTTGAGGTCGTTCCTAGGGTTGATTAACTATTACCATAAGTTTCTGCCAAATTTATCCACGGTGCTGCACCCGCTGAACGCTCTTTTGCAGAAGGGAGTACCATGGAAGTGGAGTGAGGACTGTAAGAGGGCCTTTCGCAAAAGCAAGGCATTGATCACCTCAGAGGAAGTGTTGGCTCACTTCAACCCAACGCTGCCTATTCGTTTGGCTTGTGATGCTTCTCCATATGGTATTGGGGCAGTACTCTCACACAAGTTGCCAAATGGCCTGGAGAGGCCAGTCGCGTTCGCATCCAGATCATTGACCTCCGCTGAGCGCAACTATGCTCAGATAGATAGGGAGGCTCTCAGCCTTGTGTGGGGAGTAAAGAAGTTTAATCATTACCTGCCGGGCCAAAAGTTTACGCTTCTGACAGACCACCAGCCGTTGGTATCCATTTTTAACCCTAAGAAGGGTGTTTCGGTGATGACAGCACAGAGGCTCCAGAGATGGTCCCTTTTCCTAGGGGCACATCAATATCAGATTGAATTCAAAGGTACAAAGCAGCATGGTAATGCTGATGGGCTGTCGCACCTGCCACTGCCTACAGAGGAGGAGGCACCGACAGTTGACCCTGTTGAGTTATTTCACTCGACCATCATTGAATGTTTACCAGTCACCAATGCAAGTATTGAAAGAGAAACCAGGAACGACCCGACACTGTCCCGGGTCTACGAAGTGACAGTGAAGGGATGGCCAGCACATGGTGATCCACTGTTACCGGCATTCTCAGCAAGACAAGACCAGCTGTCCGTCTGTCAAGGAACATTGATGTATGGAACAAGGGTGATTATTCCTCCTAAGTTAAGAGAGAGAGTTCTAAAGGAACTGCATGAAGGTCATCTGGGGGGAGTCAAGATGAAAAGCCTTGCTAGGGCTTATGTGTGGTGGCCGGGTATCGACCAACAGATAGAGGATCTGACGAAAAGCTGCTCAGGGTGCCAAAAAGTGCAAAATGCACCTCCGATTGCACCGCTGCATCCATGGGAATGGCCTTCAACCCCATGGCAACGTGTACATATTGACTTTGCTGGTCCATTCATGGACTCCATGTTTTTAATTGCGGTGGACGCACATTCTAAATGGCCAGAAGTGATTAAGATGACTACCACTACCTCGGAAAAGATGATCGCGGTGCTAAGAACGATATTTGCAAGAAATGGATTGCCAGAACAAATATGTTCAGACAACGGACCGCAGTTCGTGTCAGAAGAATTCCAGAAATTCATGAAGAATGGGGTGAAACATTATACCTCTGCCCCATATCATCTGGCTACAAACGGGTTGGCCGAGAGATTTGTACAAACGTTCAAAAAAGCAATAAAGGCCATGAGCGAAGATCAGATTCCACTACAACACAAGGTGGACAAATTCCTACTGGCATATCGAAACGCCACTCATGCAGTGACAAACCAAAGTCCTGCCATGATGTTCTATAACAGGAGGTTGCGGTCCAGGTTGGACTTGTTAAAACCAAATGTGCGGAGGGAAGTTGAAAACAAACAGTTCCGGCATATAAATAACAAGACCACTCGGAGTTTCGAAATAGGACAACCAGTGTTAGCCCGGGACTATAAAAACGAGAAATGGCAATCTGGAACAATTCAGGCCAGACAAGGACCCCTGATGTACACGGTAGATATTGGTGAAAATGTAATACGGCGTCATGCTGACCAACTGGTAGAATCGAGAACAAGGGTCGAACCCATGGTTACGGCAGAGACAACCGTGGAAGAAGTTAGTGAACCTGAAGCATCTACCTCAGAAGTGAATGTACCTGATGATGATGTCCAATCCATAAGAGACCAACTAGATGAGTCACCCCAGCAACGAGAATCAGAGACACCTGAAAGGTGTTATCCAACTCGAATCAGGAGGCCTCCTCAGAGACTGAATCTTTGAACTGTTTTGCATGAAGTTGTATATATATATATATATATGTTATTATGTTATGTTAAATGGGGATATAACTGTTAAGCTAAAAAGGGAGGATTGTGGTGTATGTAACCTGTTCCACCTTAAGAGAACTACCTTAAGAGATGTACTACTTTCTCTTGGCTGCTGTATACTGTAATACCGGTGGTGACCACACCGGTATATAAGTGTTGTGTAGGGATTTGCTGGGCAGTTCAGCCCTTACCTCCGAATAGTAAAGACCTGTTAAAAGTTATTCTTGTTGTCTGTGTCCAGTGATTGATCCTAAACATAACTGGGACACACAGACTCAATAGAGTTGATGTACAAATCAGCCATGATCTAATTGAATTGCAGAAAAAGCTCGAGGGGCTGAATGGCCTCCTCCTGTTCCTATGCCTTTATGTGCTACTTTAAGGTGCTACATTGTACTTTATGAACATATTACAGTTGGGAAGTAAATGTATGATTTACTTGATTTCTTTGTTCTGGCTCAATTTTTATTTGTGTTACAATTCCACTGGCAGACACCCTCTGTTACCTTGTCTAGGAGCTGCTGCAGTCTGGAGACTAAGAGATCAGCAAGGAGGCTTGAAGACAACTAGGATTCGATAACTCTTGCTCTGTACTGACTACTTTGTGCTTTTTTGTTTGTCAGTTTGTGGCAGAGCCAAGGCCGACGTAGTGTTTCTGGTGGACGAGTCCTGGAGCATTGGCCAGAACAACTTTAATAAGATCAGGGATTTTCTCTTCAGGATTGTCTCGTACTTCCCGAAGATTGGACCTGCGGGAACCCAGGTAAGTGGAAGAATCCTAGGCTGGTGAGTCTGTGGGAGTAGGAAGACACTCAATGAAATTTGATATGCGTTCTTGTGATGCTATGTCATGCATTTTGGGTGAGCAAAATGCCATCTGGCCCACATGTGCTCACCCCAGTATCTTATTGGACCCATTCTTCCTCCCCCTTTTCCTGGGAAAGGCAAAAAAAAACAGAGACCCAGAGCCAATTCAGGAAATCTCTGTTAAAATTCCTCTCTGACCCTTCAAAGGCTATCAGGCAAGCCCCAGAAGATCCCAACTTATTAGTTATTCCCTAAAATCTTACCTTCTTTCTGCCACAATCTCATAGTTTTACAAATATGTGCCTAACGCCTACCTGAGGATTGCAAGAAGTCACTTTTCACTGTCGACTCCAGAATGCTGTCTACAGGCCGATCACCATCTGAGAAAAGTAACATTTGCTCACATCTAGCTTCACTCCTTGCTTCCTCATTTTAAATGGGTGGACCCTCATTTTAACTGGTCCCATCACCTTAAACAATCTATCCACTTGTATGATATTGATGCACTTAATAATTTTAATGAGCTGAATCAGGTCCCCTCTAAGTCTATCATGTCTCTCTTGCAAATAAAAATGCGGGGGCATGATCTGTCTTCGCAGCTCTTAGGTTAGGGATCATCTTCATTGCCATTTTCCGTACTTTCTCTGGAACTAAAATGTCCTTCTTGAGGTTGGGGAGATCCCCAAATTAGATTTCACCAAAGCCCTATTGTCTGGTGTACTTCAGAGAACTTTTACCTTGAGGAGTATGTTAAAAATGAGGGAGCTCCTTCTGTCTAGCCAAAACCTGTTACTGAGATCATGTTGCCAGAACAGAAGAATGTTAGAAAGTTTGGCAGTATGAGAAGGCCATTTGACCCAACAAGGCTGTTCTCTTCCCATGTAGAGTTTGATCTGAGGGGACTGGGTTGGGTTATGTCAATATTTCCCTCCCTTAGCTCACAGGGGCTGAGGCCAATTGCAACTGCTGAGATCAGTTGACTGAGTGCAGGCCAGAGATTGAGCCTGTGACCCTCTTGGTTGAATGGCTCAATTCCACATTGGGTGGTACATTTTTCAGTAGTGCCATATATAAAAAATATTATTTCTGTGAGGTTAAGCAATTGGCAACTCAGTTCTGGTTGTCGAATCTCTCATCAACAGGTTGCAATCTTGCTGAAAATCATTCCATCTCCTTCTTGGTTGATGTATCTTCCACCATCTAGCCAGTGGTATTTGCTGGTTCTGGTTTTCACTTTGAAGTTGCTGATTGGTCTCTCGTTGATATTAACCATTCCTGTGCTTTCTTTGCACTCTGTAACAGGTCGCTGTGGCTCATTACAGTGACAATCCCAGGACAGAGTTCCAGCTCAATCAGTACAAGGACAGAAATTCAGTTTTGAGGGCCATTAAAGGAGTGCAATACGGAGGAGGCAACACCAGAACAGGTGAAGCATTTGAGATATTTATCGGTGTGAAATAGACAGGGGTAGAGGATCATGCATTTCTCCCCTAGCAAAGGACTGTCCACTTTTGATTCTTGCCTAATGCAAGTCTCGTGGCGGTGTAGCTGTAATTGGATGGTGCAATAATCTAATGGAAATGGCACTGGTTTCCCAACATGATGGTCACTGTATTCGAGGCATCAAAATGTTTTGTTGGTGCAGTAATGTATTGATGGTTCCAGTCTATGTACCTACCCATCGAATCTCCGTTAGCTACACGCCATCCACCTCCATTATCCAGCCACCTCCATTCACCTCTATTATTTACCCACCACCCACCTCCTTCATTCATCCACCTCCATTATCTATCACCCCATTATCTATCCACCTCCAGTATCCATCCACATAGAGCAGTATTTTTCTGTATTATTCTACTTTGCCTTGAACTGAAAAATTTATGTTGTATACAAAATCTCCATTCCCAAGAAGGTCCACTTGCAACTTTAGCTGAGGGTCACGTGCTCGCCTTCCATTCCTAACGTCAGCCTATGTACTGCATCAGCATTCTTCCACCACCCATCCATCTATCTATTTGTCCATCCTTCCTCGCATCTATTAACCAAATCCAGCTGTCCACTGGTCTTGCCAAAGTTGGCTATTTCACACCACAGGGGGAATTTTCCAGGGGGTCAATTGGCGCGATCGGTGGCGGGTCGGGTGGGAAAATTGATTTTTTTGACAGCGGATCGGGACAATATGTATTTGTTGCACTCTCACCTCTGAGTCAGAAGGTTGTGGGATCAAGTCCCACTCCAGAGGCTTGAACACAAAAATCTAGGCTGACACCCAAATGCAGTGCTGAGGGAGTGCTGCACTGTTGGAGGTGCCGTCTTTTGGATGAGATGTTAAACTGAGGAGCCATCTGCCCTCTCAGATGGACGTAAAAGATCCCACGGCACTATTTTGAAGATGAGTTATCCCCGGTGTCCTGGCCAATATTTATCCCTTAATCAACATCAGTAAAAAACAGATTATCTGGTCATTATCACATTACTGTTTGTGGGAACTTGCTGTGCACAAATTGGCTGCTGCATTTCCTACATTACAACAGTGATTACACTTTAAATGTACGTCATTGGCTGTAAAGCGCTTTGGGACGTCCTGAGGTTATGAAAGCGCTATAGAAATGCAAGTCTTTCTTTTTGTACCTAGATCAGTGCTTTATTTCATCTGTTTTCCCAGCCAGAGGCATTGGTTATGTATTAAAGGAGTTATTCCAGACAACCGCTGGGATGCGACAGAATGTCCCCCACATTCTGGTGCTGCTTACTGATGGACGCTCACAGGATGAGGTGGAACAGCCAGCGAGAGTGGCGTTTGGTTTAGGTATGGCTCGGTTTGAACTTAAGAGTATCAACTAAGTGTTAATAGTTGGCATCTTCTGATGGAGCCTGAGACTGGCGTTTAATAGATTTAGCACTTCTAGTCTACGGGAACTTTCTCACTCAGAGCGCTGGGAAAGTTGAGGTTAATTATAGCGCTCCTTCCAGCAGTTTGGCTAACTCAGTACAAACAGGGGTCTCTCCTTGAAAAGCCTTTTATGGGTTATTGTAGCTGACAGAAAGGTAGTGGTGAAGAGTTTCAATGAGACTTGTCAAAATGTGTGGCACCGACACGATGGGCTGAATGGCCTCCTTCTGTGCTGTATCATTCTATGATTCTGTGTGAGATGCTGTTGTAATTTTGTGATTTTAAAAAATTCATTCTTGTGATATGGGCGTTGCTGGCAAGGCCAGCATTTATTGCCCATCCCAAGTTGCCCTGGAAAGGTGGTGGTGAGCCGCCTTCTTGAACCACTGCAGCCTGTGCGGTGAAGGTATTCCCCAGTGCTGTTAGATAGGCATTTCCAGGATTTTGACCCAGCGACGATGAAGGAATAGCGATATTTGTCCAAATCAGGATGGTGTGTGACTTGGAGCGGGACTTGAAGGTGATGGTGTTCCCAAGCTACTGCTGTCCTTGTCCTTCTAGGTGGTAGAAGTTGCGGGTTTGTATGGTGCTGTTGAAGAAGCCTTGGCAAGATGATAAATTGCAAAAAGATCGTTCTGCTACTGACTTGTGGGAGCATTAGGGTGAAGGTCAGAGGCTCCTTCCTTGATACAGCAACAATCTCACCCTTTGACCCTTCCATTGACCTAGTGTCACTGAACCAAGGACATGGACAGATCCCTGTACTTCCCTACACAGTGGCTTCCCGACCTATGTTGTCAGTCAAGGAGAAATCAGGAAGTGCCAAGTTAATATAAAGTTGCTAAATCACAGGCAGGGGACAGTTGGTTGCTAGTTGTGCACATCCCAGCAGCCAATTAAGGAGAGGAATTAGCAAAGACCTGGATGGAACTCAACCATCAGGTACTAACTTGGAGGAAAAATGGTACATGTGGCCATAACGAGGAAAGAGGGAAAATTAACTAAAAAACATAAAATAAAAACTGAAATAAGTAACATCTTGTCAAAGTTCCATGAAGGGTTTTCATAGAGTAAATAAGGAGAAACTGTTTCCAGTGACAGAAGGGTCGGTAACCAGAGGACACCGATTTAAGGTAATTGGCAAAAGAACCAGAGGGGAGAGGAGGAAAAAAAATGAAGTGATTTGTTGTGATCTGGAATGCACTGCCTGAAAGGGTGGTGGAAGCAGATTCGATAATAAAGCACAGGGGAGTGGGACTCATTGGAGAGCTTTTTCAAAGAGCTGGCACAGGTACGATGGGCCAAATGGCCTCCTTCTGTGCTATGATTTACAATCTAAATTCTGCATTGTATAATATTTAAAAATTACTGCAGTGATGTTTTAATTAGACCGAAGAGTGGGGGTTGAGACTGACGATAAGGAAATAATCTCATCAAGCGGTCCATGTGACTTCACAAACCATGAGACGGAAGCTGTAGCATTGGACAATCTGTGTCTTTCAGGTATTACGGTCATCACAGTGGGGATTGCAAGCGCAGATATGGAGGAACTCAAAAGAATCATCTACCGTGGGAACCGCAATAATATATTTTTCGCACACGCATTTGATGATTTGCCTTTGATCGAAAGAGAGCTGGTAGAACGAATCTGCACTGAAGCCACAGAGATTGAGGTAGGAGCTGTTCACACTCGCAATCTGCCATCACTTGTTCGCTCAGTCTGTTCCCATCACAACTGGATTACGTCGATCTCTGAGGGTCAAGGCTAAAAGAATAAGTTAGAGAGGGTGCAGAGGAGGTCTACTAGAATGGTACCAAGGAAACAGGACTTCAGTTACGTGGAGAGTCGGCGTAGGGCAGAGAAGTTTTAGGGGAGATTTGATAGAGGTGTTCAAAATCTTGAAGGGGTTGGACAGAGTAAATAAGGAGAAAATGTTTCCAGTGGCAGCAGGGTCAGTAACTGGAGGACACAGATTTAAGGTGATTGGCAAAAGAGCCAGAGGTGACACGAGGAAACATTTTTTTACACAGCGCGTTGTTGTGATCTGGAATGCACTGCCTGAAAGGGTGGTGGAAGCAGACTCAATAATAACTTTCAAAAGGAAACTGGATAAGTACTTGAAGGGAGAAAATTTGCAGGGCTGTGGGGAAAGAGCAGGGGAGTGGGACTCATTGGATAGCTCTTTCAAAGAGCCGGCACAGGCACGATGGGCCGAATGTGCTGTATCATTCTATGAATACTCAGGATGGCATCAATGGAACAGAAGACAATAGGGCAGCTTGGTGGCACAGCATCCTGCAGCTCCAACGTGCTGGACCGTGGAATGGTAAGCCACTGGTTCAGACCCATAATTCCCCAGGTGTTGAGTCAACACGGAGAGGTGCTGAACGGATGCTTCCCATGGGGGGGAGGAGGGGAGGAAGGAATATCAGAGGGAGAGTCAGTCAGTGTTGGCTTGTGCACCCCTATCAGTCAGTAATAGAAAGGCCATGGACAGAGGTTTTTGAACTTGCTTGCCTGCCCGTCTCCTTGTCCTCTCGGTTGTGGCAATGGAGGCCAGACTGAGTTAAGCATATCAAAATGTATAGAAGGCATTCAACCCAGCAAGCTCATACTGATGTTCTGGTCCATCCTAAGGACCCACTCACACCAACCAGTTGCATTTCCCTTGTCCTGTCTTGGTACGGACTCCCATCTATCCATTTCTTGTTTAAATGTTTCTGCTGAGCCTATGTTCACTGCACCGGGTGTCAGTTTAATCCAGATCCACTCCAGAGGATACATTTTCCGACTGCTTGCTGCCGGCACAGAGCCTTGCCTGCCAGGAGCCTATATCAGGAAAGCGAGCACTCGCAGCCCATTAAAATGAAAATAGGTGGGAAATCATAGGATCACGAGTGCAGTTTCCCAATACTTGTTCCCAGCAGGGCTCCCTGCTGGAATTTTGCAATTGGAAAATTTACCATTAGGTATGAAGTAGTCATTCCATAAGTTACGTTTCGCTTGAGGTTTCCTCTAATGCCCCCTGGTTCACCTGCCCTGGTTTAGTACAAAGAACATGTCCACATTGATCCCACCAAACTGCTGTGATTTACTTACAAAGGTCATTGTTCAACTGAAATCATCTGATGTGCTATAAATTCAACCCAGACTTGTCATTTTTTTCTTTGAAAGTGTAACAACTGAAGATTACAGAAATTTTGTTGACATGTACTGTAGTTTTATCTTTGTTCATGAGTGCACACCCTAATACAACCAATGGTGGTTGGTTACTAGGGCAACTGATGACATTATTTCTCAGTGCATTGCTTTTTGCCCCATTACTTTTTTTGGTTGGGTTGCTGTGCCGGGTATCTGATCACTCGTGTGTTTTCTAGTACCCTAAACAAGGTGGATCTGAAGCCAGGTCCTACATGGACAATCAACAAACGGAGTCTGCAATATCCGAAGCCGCCAAGCGTGAACCTGAAGATGTTAGAAAGCCAGAAGGTCCCTGTGCATCCCAATGCTCAAAGGTCAGTTTCTAAAGGAGGTGAAGCTTGAAAACACTTCAACCAGTTCTCTGTCATAGAATCATAGAATGGTTACAGCACAGAAGGAGGCCATTCAGCCTGTTGAGCCCGTGCTGGCTTTCTGCAAGAATACTTCAGTTAGTCCTACTCCCCCGCCCTTTTCCCGTAGCCCTGCAATTTCTTTTCCTTCAGGTACTTATCCAATTCCCTTTTGAAAGCCACGATTGAGTCTGCCTCCACCACCCTTTCAGGCAGTGCATTCCAGATCCTCACCACTCTCTGCGTACATTTTTTTTCCTCATGTCACCTTTGGTTCTTTTTCCAATCACCTTAAATCTGTGTCCTCTGGTTCTCGACCCTTCCGCCAATAGGAACAGTTTCCCTGTATCTACTCTGTCCAGACCCCTCATGATTTTGAACACCTTTATCAAATCTCCTCTCAATCTTCTCTGCTCTAAGGAGAACAACCCCAGCTTCTCTAGTCTATCCACGTAACTGAAGTCCCTCATCCCTGGAATCATTCTCATAAATCTTTTCTGCACCCTTTCTCAGGCCTTCACATTCTTTCTAAAGTGCGGTGCCCAGAATTGGACACAATACTCCAGTTGAGGCTGAACCAGTGTTTTATAAAGGTTCATCATAACTTCCTTGCTTTTGTACTCTATGCCTCTATTTATGAAGCCCAGGATCCCGTATGCTTTTTCAACCGCTTTCTCAACCTGTCCTGCCACCTTCAACGATTTGTGCACATATACCCCCTGGTCTCTCTGTTCATGCACCCCCTTTAGGATTGTACCCTTTAGTTTATATTGCCTCTCCTTGTTTTTCCTACCAAAATATATCGCTGCACTTTTCTGCGTTAAATTTAATCTGCCACGTGTCCGCACATTTCACCAGTCTGTCTGTCTCCTTGAAGTCCACCACTATCCTCCTCACTGCTCACTACACTTCCGAGTTTTGTGTCATCTTCAAATTTTGAAATTGTGCCCTGTACACCCAAGTTCAAGTCATTAATATATATCAAGAAAAGCAGTGGTCCTAGTACTGACCCCTGGGGAACACCAATGTACACCTTCCTCCAGTCCGAAAAATAACCGTTCACAGTGACTGTTAACTTTGTCCCTGATTATCGTTTCTAAAAGCTTCCGCACTATCGAGGTTAAACTGATTGGTCTGTAGTTGTTGGGTTTATCCTTACACCCTTTTTTGAACAATGGTGTAACATTTGCAATTCTCCAGTCCTCTGGCACCACCCTCGTATCTAAGGAGGATTGGAAGATTATGGCCAGTACCTCCGTGATTTCCCTCAGCATCCTAGGATGCATCCCATCTGGTCCTGGTGACCTATCAACTTTAAGTACAGACAGCCTTTCTAGTACCACCTCTTTATCAATTTTTATCTCATCTAATATCTCTACTACCTCCTCTTTCACTATGACTTTGGCAGCATCTACTTCCTTGTTGAAGACAGATGCAAAGTACTCATTTAGTACCTCAGCCATACCCTCTACCTCCATGCGTAGGTCTCTTTTTTGGTTCCTAGTCGGCCCCACCCCTCCTTTTACTACTTGTTTGTTATTTATATGCCTATAGAAGACTTTTGAATTCCCTTTTATTTTAGCTGCCAATCTATTCTCATACTGTCACTTTGCCCCTCTTCTTATTTTCTTTTTCACTTCCCCTCTGAACTTTCTATATTCAGCCTGATTCTCACTTGTATTCTCAACCTGACATCTGTCATATGCACTCTTTTTCTGCTTCATCTTACTCTCTATCTCTTTTGTCATCCAGGGAGCTCTGGCTTTAGGTGCCTTACCTTCCCCCCTTGCGGGAATGTACCTCGACTGATGCTGATATCGGGAGCCAAAGAGTGTGAGGACTTCCTTTCCCAGCATTAATAGGCCTCACTTTCAGAAGCACACAAACATCATCAAAAACAAACAGCAAAACAAACTATGGACTATAAATAGGTCAAGTCTTTTCTAATAGTAAAATTGTTATAAGATTTAAAATAAAACTAATTGTTTCTTATATTTTATTTTTGCAGGGTCAGAAGGGAAAGCAGGTAACATATTTATCTTGTCTTCTGAATAATTTCTAATTTAAAATATATTATTATTTCTTTAACATTGTACCTAACACAATCACAGCGGCCGAACTGGTGACTTTCAAATCCCTCCATGGCCTCGCCCCTCCATATCTCTGTAATCTCGTTCATCCCCACAATCCTCCGAGATCTCTGCACTCTTCCAATTCTGGCCTCTTGAGCATCCCAGATTTTAATCGCACCATCATTGGTGGCCATGCCTTCAGCTGCCTGGGCCTTAAGCTCTGGAATTCTCTCCCTGAACCGCTCCGCCTCTCTACCTCTCCTTATTTAAGATGCTCCTTAAAACCTACCTCTTTGACCAAGCTTTTGGTCATCTGCCCTAATATCTCCTTATGTGGCTCGTTTTGTCTTATAACGCTCCTGTGAAACAACTTGGGGTGTTGTTGTTTGAGTTACAATGGGTTGTTTCTCTGTCCTGTGTTTTTATGTCATTGCATTGACTTCCTTGTCAGCACGGGTTGCTCGCAATGTTTCGAATACTCCAGTTTTCCCTGCCGCTTGCGTTCCCTGTGTCTGTTTTCATCGTTCCCAGCTGACCTCTCTCGCCCTCTCTCCTTTTCATTCTGTCTCCTCTTTGCTCTTGAATTCCCTCCTCCCTTTACCTCGTTTTTCTCCTGCCCCGTTGTCCTCCTGCAGTGGCCCCCCCTAGCTGATCCGAGCAGCTCAGCTGGCTGACCTGTACCAAGTCCTGACCCTGCAGAACTGTCTCAATCACAAACAACTGCACAAATCGCACCTCAGCATAAGCATGCACACTGACCTTTCTATTCCAACTGCATTCTCTCTTGAAGCACTTGAAGCGCCTCGGGACGTTTTCCTACATTAAAGGTGTTATGAATCTCATCATCATGAAGAAATGACTCATGAAATAACACTGGACGGCCAGCTGGTGGCGCCGTCCAAGGAGTATAAATACTCGGGCGTGGTCCCAGCTTGCCGAGGGTCATTTTGTAAACAGGAACTAGTGAAGTACAACTAGACCTCCATGTTTTGAAAGAAGTTGATTAAATTGATGTAAAAAGACTACTGAGCCTTGTTTTATACTCAAACCAAGGGCTCAGTAGTCTTTTTACATCAAAAGGTGCTATATAAATGCAACTTGTTGTTGTCATACTTGATAAATGCTGTAAACAAGATACTCAGTGGAACTCCTGAGGGTTGTGTTTGATATCACTACCTATGGATCTAATTAACTACCAATACAGCCATTTATATACCTTCATATCTATAGATATTTCTATCTGCCTTTCTATGTCTGTCTGCCCTTTTATCTCCCTATCTAACTATATATATACATATACACCTACATTTCAATCTATCAAGTATTTATGCTCTAGTAATCAATAATTGTTATAATCTATTACCTATTGTAATCAATAATCACTATACTTTGAATCATAGTTAAATTTCAACAAACAGTAATGTGCAGATTGTCTCACTGCAGCCTCGTTCATTGAGTGGTTCAGTCTAACTGTGAACTGGAGGCACTGAGCCAAGGTATCTTTCACACAGAGTGGCTCTATTTTCAATGGGTGCTGTGAACTGAGGTGAGACGAGGTAGTATCTTGACTATCTTCATTGTGCTGGTCATTTGGAGAATGTTTCTCCCTGGCTCGGGAATGTGTTTGGGTTAGGCACTAAGTTGGGAACTTTATCAGGATAGTGGGAAATGGAAATATGGTGCAGTGGGAGGTGTTCTGAGCTTGGAGTTAAGTGCTTTATTCTGCATCTGGCATGTACAGCACATGAACTTGAGTTTTATGCAGACACTGGGTGCGAGTTTGAATTAGACCCCAGCACAAACCATCTCTGACAAACAGATAGACATGTGGCAGAGGACAGTCCCTTTAAAGTCTTTCATTCTTATTTCCAGGGTGAAATGGGCCCTCCAGGCATCCCGGTGAGTGTCTATGAAATCAGTGCTAACTGGATATGATGCGTTATTTTTTTCAACAGACTAAAGTCAACTAAAGCAGAGGGAGTGATCAAACAGAAAGCATTGTACTCCGAGGAGGGATTACAAGACATTAGCCTCATTGAGAGAATCAGACAGTGCCATCTATAACTGCCATTGAACTCTGAGATCCCATTACTACCTTGAAATTTCGCCTGTGTTTTGGATTTTTATGAAAAATAATCTATTTGTGGTCGTGTACTGTGTCTGTTTGATTTGGTTTTCCATTCCACTCCGGACTTGTATTAGAATACGGTTCCCGGTGCGCTGACTGCCCTTCGGTATCTGCGCAAGTGATCTTCCTTCAAAGGCTATTTGACTGTAGGGGCATCACAGCCAAGCCCAATCACGTTCTCTCCCGACGTCCATACATTTGCTCTTTCCAGCAGGACCCTCTGGATAGTGATCAGCAGCGGGAACCCTGGCTGATATCTCCCCTCCCCCCCCGCCCCCCCATCCACAGTCACGTAGTCACTGAGGCCAATTATAGTTCCCAGGGCTTCCTTGACAGATCAGCTAACTCAGCACCGAGCAGGGATGTAAACTGGGACCTCTCCAGTCTGTACAGCTCAGCACCATACCATTTTATACATTTATCCACTGGAGCTACATGGGAAGCCATGTTTAGTGTCTAATGCACAGTATCTTAAGTGGTAGCACCCATGTCTCTGAGTCAGAAGGTTGTGGGTTCAAGTCCCATTCCAGAGACTGGTGCCCATAATAAGGGAGTACTGAGGGAGTGCTGCACTGTTGAAGGTGCCGTCTTTTGGATGAGACGTTAAACCGCCTGCTCTGGTGGATGTAATAGATCCCATGCCACTTTTTGAAGATGAACAGAGGAGTTTTTCCAAGTGTCCTGGGCAACATTTATCCCTCAGCCGACACCTGGCCATTTATCTCATTGCTGTTTGTGGGAGCTTGCTGTGCGCAAATTGGCTGCCGCATTTCCCTACATTACAACAGTGACCACACTTCAAAATGTACGTCATTGGCTGTAAAGCACTTTGGGACGTCCTGAGGTCGTGAAAGATGCTATAGAAATGCAAGTTCTTTCTTTCTTAATAGGAAGCAATGAAAAATGGCCCCCTGAAAAAATGATAACTGAGTGCGCAAAGATATAGACACGGCTCCTCATTTACTGTTGGCTGAATAGTATTGCCCGATTCCCTGTGTTGATAGAGCTTTAACCAGTGTTAACAGTGGCCAGACAGATCACTGCGTTAACAAGCTGCACTCCTATACATTTCAGGGCCAGCAAGGCTTCACGGGCTTAAAGACAAGCGGGGGATACGATTCGTTTGCATTTGCTGATAAGGGAGAAAAAGGAGAAAGGGTAAGCACTGCCGTCAGTCCTCTTTTCATTCTGTTACTGTACGTGACTGAATAGCAGAGCTGGATCCCCAGCCTCGGGCGATCAGAAATAACCCAGAATCAAAGGATGAGTGACTTCAGTTACATGGAGAGACTGGAGAAGCTGGTAATGTTCTCCTTACAGCAGAGAAGATTATGGGGGAGATTTAATAGAAGCGTTCAAAATTATGATGGGTTTTGATGGAGTAAATAAGGAGAAACTGTTTCCAATGGCTGATGTGTCGATAACCAGAGGACACAGATTTAAGGTAATTGGCAAAAGAACCAGAGAGGAGATGTGGAGAATTATTTTTACGCAACGAATGACTATCGCGGCGCTATGTGCCGCAGTACTGCAGGCCTTCCTCCACTTCTTAAAGGGGAGGGGCCTAGTGCAGCGCAACCCGGGGCCCAGCTGGGCCCCCAGGGATCGGGAATGCCGGCAAAAGAGCCCGGCACTCAAGAGAAGTGCCGGGCTCATGGAGCGCAGCTGGCACTCCGCGGGGGGGGGCTGCAGAGGAGGCCGGGGACGGCAGAGGGGGCAGGTGCTGACGGGCAGCCAGCAACAAGAATGGCCGTCCGGCACCTTCCCTTTAATTAGCGCCGCCGCAGCCGCAGGTAGGCCCCCCTGACCCCGTCGGACATAGCATCCGGCAGTAAGTCAGGGGGCGCTACTGAAGTTCGTGGCCGGGGCGCGAGCGAGACGCTGCACATGGCGATGATGTCATCGCTGGCGGCACAGCGCCATGGGGCGCTAACAGTTACCGCCGCCACTAACCTCCCGCTGAATTTTGCGGGAGAAGTTGGTGGCGCCGTGCCCGGGCACTAGGCGCTAATGGGAGGCGCAAAGCAACCGAATTTTTAGGCCCATGTTTCTGATTTGTCTACATCAAATGTTCATAGGAAACCTTCTCCACTATGCTGAAATAGAGATTTGTTGCACTGACCCGCACTCTAACTCATTCCTTTCCAGGATCTGAAAACTTAGAAATGCCTCACCTCCCTCAGCCTTCCCTTAAAACTCGAGGTTGGCTTCACATGCTGATCACTAAATCTGGAATGCTGTTCCCCAAAAAAGCTGGGGGTCAATTGAAAATCTCAAAACTGAGATTGATAGATTTTTGTTGGGCCAGGGTATTAAGGGATATGGAACCAAGGCAGGTAAATGGAGTTAAGATAGAGATCAGCCATGATGTAATTGAATGGGCGGGACAGGCTCGAGGGGCTGACTGGCCTCCTCCTGTTCCTATGATTCACCTCGTCTACTCTCCTCATTTCAGACTTGGTTGCTTCCTGCACTGTGGTCTTTGGCTCATCATTTGAGGTTTCTCCGTTTTAAAAAAACCCAATTGTTTACCTCAGATCCTATTTAAAAATGAAAAGCTGTACTAAAAAAACCAAGAAGCAATAAGCAGGCAGTTCATTATCTGCATTTTATAGAAGTTGAATAATTTTTATTCAGTCCCAGGTATTAGAAAATTTTGGTGATAATCTTAATTTTGATGGTTGGAAATTATTTGTGAAGATTGTCCTGATTTGTAACCATGTAGGGCCTACCAGGAAAAGACGGAATCCCAGGCCTCCCAGGCCGGCCAGGCCGCACAGGCTCACCCGGCTCACCTGGACCGAGGGTAAGGAATTCAAGTCAATTAATAGTTATTCAAAATAACAACAGGAAACGCTGGAAAAACTCAGCAGGCCAGGCAGCATCGGTGGAGAGAGAAACAGAGTTAACGTTTCAGGTTGATGACCTTTCGTCGGAACTGGAAAAAAAAGTAGGAAATGGAAAGCAAGTTTGAGGGCTGGGAAAAGGGGGAGGGGATGAAAGAACAAAAGGGATTTTGGGGAACATGATTCCCAAAAGGGATCTTTATTTCGGATTTCCAGCATCCGCAGTATTTTGCTATCGTAATAGTTATTCAAACCATTTCCCCCCTTTTCATGTTCCTTGCAGAAAGACTGGCCTTTCAAATAGGGAATCTAGGCATTTGGATATGGGACAGAAGCCCCCCCCCCCCCCCCACCATAATGCTGCATTGATAAACAACTTTAAAAACAGAGCTGAATGGATATCTGGATAGACGTAGGATTGAGGGTTGTAAGTTTAAGTACAGATAGAGAAGATTCAGTGCTGTGTGGAATAGGATGGTCCCTGAGCTGCTGGGACCTAGGTAGATAACGGATCAATTATATAAAGGGGAGGGGAGGGGGAGAAATTGGATATCCATATTTCCGTTTTTTGGGCGTGAAATAGGCCAACCGGCGTCCAAAATGAGGTGGCGATCTCCCGTGACCGATTGACCCTGGAAGAGCGTCTCACGCCAAAATAAATCAGTTGCCCGGGGCTCCCCCCTCCCGAAACAGGCTGATTTGGTTCTGTAAATCAAGTTACCACAAGCTGGTTGTAGGATCACAATGTGAAGCTGGACAGCAACTAAACGAAATATGCGCCATGCAAGGTCCGGCTGGTTCTTCCCGGTCTAGAGGGGATTAACCTGCGGTCCTTAACGGGATTGCTGGAGGCCGCTTGAAAAAAAAAAGGCCCAAAAACTTTCTAAATTTTTGTAGGGGTGGCAAGGAGCAGGAAAGCTCTTCCTCGCAGCATCTAGCTGAGGTTCACTGTCGGCCTGGGCTCACCCCCCTCTCAGCACCACCAACCCCCAACCCCTCGTAGCACCTACCTGAGGGCCACTGTCGACTCAGGCTTACCCCCTCTCAGCATCGCCCGCCCCCTGCCTCCCCTGTCCCCCCCCCCCTCCACCTCCCACCACCCCACCCCTTGTAGGACCTACCTGAGAGCCCGTGCCGGCCTAAATTGCTGTCGATGGTACCAGCGATCTGTTACGGACGCTTAACTGGTGCCCACAGCTTGCCGGTTAAATGAAGTTGAGGCCCCGGTTCCGGAATTGGCACAGATCGGCATGGACCGGCAAGGACCGGCCCACGGACCAGCACACGGAACAATTGCTCCGCTGACTTACTACCCAATGTTTGCCGCAGGTCCAATTACTCCCCCATAATGTGGGATGTGAGGTTAGATAGGGATTCCAGAGTCTGGGAGGGGACTGGGAGAAGTTATGCAGAACCCTTCCCTCAGGACATTAAATTGGCTGGGTCGACCCATAATAGAGTGGATTGTAAGTGGATTGTGACTTTATCGGCCTTGTTCCATCTTTCTGATGCTCTTGTGCTGATATATCGCTCTTTATTGTAGCCATCTAAAGGAGCTTTCATTTATATTTTTTAAATAGCGTTACATTTAGAACAAGAAGTTTTAACTGCAAGTGCAGTTAAATCTTTAACTATAATATAAAATTAATGAAACACCCAAATAGTTGCCAGGTCGGCCATTTTGAATTGGTGGGGCAGTAGTTACATAGAGTGCATCAACTTAACTGTTCCCCAACAAAAAACATAACATTTTTGTTCCAGTTCCTGAATGAAGAGGATTGAAGATTTCGAAAGGGAATATTGTACTTTCTGAACAATAATAGAATTGCTTATAACTTAGCAGAATCTGATTGAAACTGGATTTAATTCAAATAAAAACACTGTAAAAAGTGTATTTATTAAAGCAGAACACTGAGTTGTTAACACACCCTCGTTTGTCACAGTCTCCTGAGGTAAAATCATGCCGTGCAATTTTAGTAACAAATGTTAACCCATTTAAAATAAACGAGTTAATGCCTTCAATAGAAAAGCAGGTACAACAAATTAATCTGAAGTGACGATGTGTTTGTTGGATAATATCCCACAGCGCTATTTAAACCCATGCTCGATTGAATTAGCACCTTGTAATTCTGTCAGCCACCTATTATTATCCTTTCTAATTATGATTATTGTCCACAGGAGCCAGTTCTGAAAGAGTTAATCAGATGTTGCATTATTTTTCTTTGTAGGGTCCCCAAGGAATACAAGGGGATAGAGTAAGTAACCTATCAGAATCTAATTTCATCTGTTAAAATATATGTGTGATATTCATAAACTTAATTGCGGAATCGACTGTAGGTTTTCACTCAGTAAATTTCCAGTGCTGGAATCTATAATCATTAGCACTTCATAGAAGATGTCACTTAGCAACAGTGTGGACTGACCTGGAGGGTTGAGGGCGGGATTTCCATATGATGCCCCCATCCCTGTCGTGACACTGGACCCGTGTTCCCCTTAAGCTGCGTGGTCGCGCAGTGCTCTGGAGGACCCGTGCAGCCGGCTCACCGGTTTTTAAATGGAAAATAACCGCATGCGCGGAATTATGAATGGGCCACGCAGCCCGTTAAAGGGGCCGCCCGGCCCCCCAAAAATTAGAGGGAACATTGCCCTGGACCCCAGTTTTCCTCCTTGTCCTCCAAACGTATGCCAGGGGTGGGGGTGGGGGCGGACTCCCGGTGGGATGTCCGACACTGAGAGAGAGCCCGCTGATGCAGAGGAAGGGGGGATCCAGCGGTGGGGACCAGAAGAGGAGCCAACCCACTTAATGGGGGCTGAAGAGGCCTAAAGACTGGTTCAAACTTTCCACTGAAGGAAAGCCTCAGCCCAGGCCAAGGCCTTCAAGAAGTGAGGCCTTTGCTGGAGGGAGAAGATCAGGCCAGTATTAGGCCCATTCCCATCAATCTATGTATTCGGGGCTTGACACCACTACCCTGTCGGTGCCTACCGCCATCCGTCTCTTGCCGGTCCCTAGGGGCCTGCTGGCATCAGCATTGATCAGTAGGAAAATTGGGTGGGTTGCTGGGCCCTGCTTCCCCACTTTTGTTTACATGTGGTGGAGTGGCGAAGGGGTTGCCAGCGGCCTTCCTGCTGGGGTCTCCCTCTGAATTTCCTGAATTTCCCCAGTTTGGCCCTATAGGGGTCATTTTCCAACTGTACACCCCCAGCAGGGAGCCTAGCCCACTGAAAGCACAGATCGGAAATGACTAACTCAAATTCAATAGTAGCTTTCAAAAGGGAATTGGATAAATACTTGAAGGAGAAAAAATTGCAGGGATATGGGGAAAGAGCGGGGGAGTGGGACTAACTGGATTGATCTTCGAACGAGCCGGCACAGACTCGATGGGCCGAATGGCCTCCTTCTGTGCTGTATTATTCTAGGATTCTCTGATTCCACATGGTCAGAAATCAACACGCAGCGAGTGCACAAACTGCTGATACATTCTAATGGTGTGCAAAGTCAGAAAAATTACCCCTTAGATGTCGCTGGCATATTTTGTAAATACCATAGCCCATCACAGATTGACAAAGTATATCAATGATATGTTGAGACATATATCATTACCAAACCGCTTCCCATTTTGACTTCTTGGCCCCAATACCAGATTCTTGACATCGCATCTAATGGAACTGCTGGTTTTAGCATCTGCTGTAAACATGGATTTCCCTGTGGAAATGAAACTCCTTCAATGATTACTAAAAGAATGATCGCAGAGCATTGATGGATGCTTGGACGCAATACACCAGCGAATGATAGAAAGATTCAAGGTTATTAAAAAAAAACGGTGAATGCTGCAAATCTGAAATGGAAACAGAAAATGCTGGCATTGTGCAGCAGGTCAGTCAGAATCTGAACGAGAACACAGATTAATGTTTAGGAAGGGACACTACCTCAGAATGCAGTATCCTTCATCAGAATGCAGCACCTTTCACAAGCTCTGATGAAGAAACCACACCCTAACTGCTAAGCTGACTTCTTCTCTCTCAGATGCTGGCGGACCTGTTGTGCGTTGCCATGGCTCCTGTTTTTATGATAAAAGGAATGAGTTAGATAGAAGGATTTCTTTATCCTTCAGTCCGCCTGCCCATCCTCAACTCCCCACTAGGGTAGCAAGCAGGCTCCCATTATTGCTCCCATATTTTTGCCATACACTTTCTGTAACCTGTGAACTTTCATTCCCCTAGGGGCTCCTTGGATTTAAAGGACCACCAGGACCCAAAGGCGACAGAGTGAGTATGATACTTGACGTATTATAAAACCTGGTGACCGGTGACATAAAAGAAGACCAACTTAAAAGGACTAAGTTGTAATAAAAAGTCAGTCCCTATGAGGGTTTTGACAGAGTAGATAGGGAGAAACTGTTTCCACTGGCAGGAGGGTCGGTAACCAGAGGACACAGATTTAAGATCATTGGCAAAAGAATCAGAGGGGAGATGAGAATTTTTTTTAAGCAGCGAGTTGTTGTGATCTGGAACGCACTGCCTGAAAGGGTGATAGAAGCAGATTCAATAGTAACTTTCAAAAGGGAATTGGATATATACGTGAAAAGGAAAACAACTGCAGGGCCACGGGGAAAGAGCAGGGGAGTGGGACTAATTGGATAGCTCTTTCAAAGAGCCGGCACAGGCATGATGGGCCGAATGGCTTCCTTCTGTGCTGTAAGATTCAGGATTAACTCAGGGCTGCTGTTATTGTTTATATGATGTGTTCTAATAGAGGTTCCAATCACACAAACACAGCACCGTGACATACGATAGGACAAGTCAGTCCTATTTGTAGAAAAGTGGAATTCTCTCCCCCTAAAGGCTGTGAATGTTGGGGGACAATTGGAGCTTTCAAGCCTGAGATCGATAGATTTTTGTTAACTATGGGTATCAAGGGATGTGGAGCTAAGGCAGGTAAATGGAGCTGAGGTACAGATCAGCCATGATCTAATTGAATGGCGGAGTAGACCCGAGGGGCTGAATGACCTCCTCCTTTTCCTACGTTTTCTGCTTCTTGTGGGGGTTGAGGTACACCAACAAGATCATGAGAGCATGACAGTTCTCCACCTTGAAATGAAGAGAGAAACTATTCTAGAGTTGAACTCAGTCACACCTCTGTCTCAACTGGACATCAAAAACATTTTCAGATTTAGTCTTACTTTGTATGGACCAAGTAAGTCAAGTCTTAGCATCTTGTCAGCTACTGTATCTCATTCACCTGACTTCATTGTCTTTTTAAAGGGAGAACCTGGATATGTTCTGGGAGGAGTTGATGTTATTCCTGGCCGGAGAGGAGAACCTGGATCTCCGGTAAGTATTGGTTAACTTATTATGGAAATGAAGCCTGAGGGGGCAATCTGGAGAGGATCCCGATATTGGGAGAGAGTGAAATCGTGATCTTAAGTAATATGCCGTCTTTTCACTTCTGTTCACTTCATGCACAAGGTAGGTGAGGAGATAAGGAATTTGTAGTGATATCAGACAATATGATTTTAAAAATACAGTCAATCAAGCCTTTTACGTCAATGTATGGTCCTGATGTTTGACAACACAATGATTGCTTGACTATCCTTTGGGGGGTACTAGTAGGCGGAATCTCTTTAGCCGTAAGGTGACATGTCTGGTGCAGGAAGGCTGGACTCAAGTCCACCCTCTGTGACAGACTCTCTAATCCGATACCTGAGCCAGGCAGGCCTGCAGTATTCTTGATGATTGACCGACCAGTCTGGCTGATTGATGTGAGCTAGAGTGGTGGACCTCTCAATGGGGATGATCTTCTTCCCTCCAGATGTTCCTGCATGCCAATGCCCTGGCAGGTATGGTACTCCTAACTGGATGAGCAGCAGTAGGATTATTTGAGGTTTCTAAACCTTGTGGCTTTTGGCAACTGTACTGGAGAAGCTGGGGTTGTTCTCCTTGGAGCAGAGAAGGCTAAGAAGAGATTTGATAGAGATGTTTAAAATCATGAAGGGTTTAGATAGAGTAGATAAAGAGAACCTGCTTCCAATGGCTGAAAGGTCGATAACCAGAGGGCACGGATTTAAGGTGATTGGCAAAAGAACCAGAGGCGACATGAGGAAAAACTTTTTTACGCTACAAGTGGTTAGGACTTGGAATGCAATGCCTAGGGTGGTGAAAATCGATTCAATAGTAGCCTTCAAAAGGGAATTGAATACTTGAAGGAGAAAAAATTGCAGGGATATGAGGAAAGAGTGGGGGAGTGGGACTATCTGGATTGCTCTTCGAAAGAGCTGGCGCAGACTCGAAGGGCTGAATGGCCTCTTTTTGTACTGTACTATTCTATGATTCTGTGATAAATGGTGGGATTCTCCTCTTCAAGTGAGGTGGGACATTTTCCTGGGTCAGGGTTCATCCTATAGGCTGCTTTGGGGACATGTATGAGTGGGAGGCCTTTATTGCTGCTTCATGGAGAATACCGCCATTTTCCACATGGCACCCCCAGGAAGCGGATGTAAGGGGTGGATGGGAGCGACGTCCTCTGGGGTCCGGGCTTCTATCTCCACCACCATTTGGAGATGGCAGGTTGGGGAAGTAGCAGCCAATGGCTGCCCCAGACAAGGGGCGGGTAGAGCGAATCCTAGTCAGGTGGTAGGCCTCACTGCCTGAATCTTCCCTCATTCTCTGCCGCTATTACTGAGGAGAATTCGGCCCACCCCTCCCCAAGCTCCCTGGGCTTAGGTAAGTGGGGTGTGTCTCTACTGAGAGAGAATCTGGACTCCCCATCGGGTAAATAGAAACTCTACTTGATATGGATTTTTCAGTCATTTATTTTGGAGCCTCTTAAACACGGTAATGGCTTTCTTTGCCTGTCACTGGTGAAAAACGATAGCTTAAGGGAGAAATATATTTCTAAAAGTTATAAGGGTCAATGACAGTGATTACAGTTGTCCCTTTCTTAGCTTTAAAGTTGCTGGTTACAGGGAGACAATTTATGCGGTATCATGAAGTTGTGCCCAGTGACATTGTTAATGCGGAATTCTACTCACAAACCACTGCCCTATTCATGATATCAATGGGGGTGGAGCTTCACAACATCTCACTAAGTGGCTGCTCCCAGGTTGACTGTAAAACAGCGAACCAACCCAAAGACACTGATGAGTGCATGGGTAGCATTCTTCACCTCACCTAAGGTTATGCCACAATTCAGCTGGAGATTCTTCCATTTTAAATAAGAATTACTATTCACTGCTCAAGCAACTTTTACATTTAGGGTCCGAACGGCGAGCCAGGATTTCCAGGGGTGCCAGGCCCATCAGGGCTTCCAGGGTCGCCAGGGCCTCAGGGACAACCAGGCCTCTCTATCAAGGTTGGTAACCATGGCAAAGTAGTTAACATTCTAAACGTTTATTCACTGTAAATTTAGGGTTGCCAACTCTGGTTGGACGTACTCCTGGAGGATTCATTGCGTGGGTTCTCGCCCCACACCCCCCGTGCTCCCGCCATTGGTTGTCCAACACCTCCACCCTCACAGCGCACTGCCTTCCCACGCCATTTGGAAAGTAGAGACTCTTTTGCTGATTCATTCACGGGATCTGGGCATCATATTTATTGCCCTTGTTGCCCTTGAGAAGGCGGTGATAAGACGCCTTCTTGAACCGCTGCAGTCCGTGTGGTGAAGATACTCCCACAGTGCTGTTAGGGAGGGCGTTCCAGGATTTTGACCCAGCGACGATGAAGGATCGGCGATATACTTCTAAGTCAGGATGGTGTGTGACTTGGAGGGGAATTTGGAGGTGGTGATGTTCCCATGCGCCTGCTGCCCTTGTCCTTCTAGGTGGTAGAGGTCGCGGGTTTGGGAGGTGCTGCCGAAGAAGCCTTTTTGGATTATTATTGACTGTCACTCAAACAGCTTTTTTCCCATCTCCAATATCTAATAAATGAAAGTGTTCAAAGAAAAGGAAAAAAAACACAATTTTTTTTAATGCCCCTCTGTTTTTTTCTCCTGGGTGTTGCTCATAGCAGCGTCCTGGAGATTAATCTGTAATTCCTGGAGACTCCAGAGCAATCCTGCAGGGTTGGCAACCCTACTGTACATAGGGCCATATTAGCATGGGCCGCGTTAGCTGGATCAGTAGGTCGAGGCGGGTGCTCTCTTACAATTGGTCCAATTAAATAGTCAGCGCAAAGCCAACTTTACCTCGGTTAATGGTTTGAATATCACTAAAGTGTCATCTATCAGAGCCCTGGTAAAGATCTTACTGTGTAGCTGACAGGCTCCTGATTAACATCGTGATCTATTCCATTCAATACTGAACACAACCAGCCAGCTGTGACTGCATTGGGGTAGATCTTGACTTTGTGCGATAGCGGATGGCAATGGGGAGAGCTGTAAAATGGGTTGCTGATTCACTGTCGCCTTACTTTACATGATCGCACAAAGTCAAGGATCAATACCAACAGACTGCTGTCTGAAAAAATGTGAGCAGTGGTTATGATCTGAAATTGTTGAACTCGATGTTGAGTCCGGAAGGTTGTAAAGTGTCTAATCGAATGATGAGGTGCTGTTCCTTGAGCTTCCAAGTCAGGTCGTAACTAAGACGGTTCATCTCCTACACCATGGGAACTGACCAGCCCATTACAATAATAGAGGGTATTTCAATTTGAAAAGATTGTTTTCAAGATTCTTCTGAATTAATGCAGGCAGATTTGGGCTGGTAATTGGATTAAAATATAATTCTTAAACTCTACCACCTCAAATTTGCCACAGACATGAATTTGCACCTGCGTTCTCTTCTGAAAACTCTCTCTGCTCAGCCCCAACAATCAGCATTAATTCTCACCTCAGAAGTGGGATATTGGTGGGATATGGTAATTGTCAAAAGAACCGGGGGTGGGGTGGCGGGGTGGCGGGGGGGAAGAATTTCTTGATGCAGCGAGTTGTTGTGATCTGGAATGCACTGCCTGTAAGTAACCAGAGTCAATGGTAACTTTCAAAAGAGAATTGGATAAATACTTGATGGTTGAAAAAAAATTGCAGGGGAAAGAGCAGGGGAGTGGGACTAATTGGATAGCTCTACCAAAGAGCCGGCACAGGCACGATGGGCCGAATGGCCTCCTTCGGTGCTGTATCATTCTATGATTCTAAGATTCTATTTCCCATGCCAGCTGTAATATGACCTCTTTGACTGAGCTTGCCAATATAATGCCATTTTGTCATTAAGTGGCAGCCAGCTTCATGAGATGGGCCACAACCAGCGCTAATATGGTTAAAGTAGTCCCAGTCTCATTGTGCATAGGACCCTTGCACCTGACAGGGGAGAGACTTTTGTCTCATCAGTGTGGGCTGCACTTGGACCCCGGTCCGGGGTGGACTGGCCATAGGGGAAATCGGCACCCTCTCGCCCACCCCATCCTTCTTTCCGTGAGAATCCCAAAGCATTCTGTGCCCTTTCGGGGGTGTTCGTCCACCCCTAACCAGGTCCCAGAGGTGATGGAGCCACTGTGCTCACCCACTGCATCATCCATTCCCCATTATCTTTTAACATGACAAAGAGTATCGCCTGATCTGTCAATTGTGTTTTACAGGGTGAGCCAGGGGCCTCAGGTACACGGGTAAGTAATTATTGATTTTAGCTGTGCTGTTTATCTTTATTAATAACAGTGCTGTAACTTCCCTCTGAGGGTGAAACCTATTGATAATTTTAAGAAGACAGTCAGCTTGAGTACAAAGGGGAAATCTTCATGTCGACAGTCACTAAAATCAGCACTGATAGGATTGTCATTCCTGAGTATTTGGAGTCAGTTTTGAAAACTTTAAACTTCATCGGCTTGATTTTAAGTTTAGTTTGGCAAATAATTTATTTTCTTTAAATTAGGGTATTTCCCCGCCCAGTTCTGACCCTGTCCGTGCTCCACACTATTGACTGGGTGACGAAGCACTAGGCAATCTTCTCTTGGGCCTGGTGGGGTATAATTGGTTGCCAGGGGTACCTAGAGCAAGGCCTGGTCTGACTCACCCTCTAGGAAAGTAATTTTAGCCTCACCTGGCCGGCGGGAAGAAGCCAGGACCAGATCTGCCGCCCATTTTACTCCCCGCCCGATTTTACTTTCCATTGAAGTCGATAGAAATAAATTCGGGCCGGGTTTAGAATGGGCGGACAATCCAATGATGGCGGTTTCCCGCTGGCCAGGTTAGGTTAGGTTAAAATTACCCACAAGCTTTACTGTCTCAAAAAATAGTAAAGAGTCCCATTTTAAGAGATGGTCAAGTCAGTTATGTGCTCAAGTCCTGGAGCAGGCCTCAAATCCAAAACTTTCTGCCCCTTATGTGACAGAGCTGCTAACTGAGCCAAGTTGATGCTGATTTCATTTTGTACTTACAAAACAAATAGTATGTCAAATTCTTTAGGGTGAAGATTGGGTCTCTCTGAGTCTAAAACGATGCGATACAGATCATTACTTTCAAGGATTCAAAAAGTATAGCCAGAAGATATAAATGGAACTTACTGAAAAATAAATTTAAACCTGATTTCAGTAAGAAATTCTTTACTCAAAGAATGCTTATTGAGCTGGAATAATCTACCAATGTAAAATAGAGGCAAAGCATGGAGGTTGTTAATATACAATAAGTTGGCATGATGGAAGAGTTATGGGCCTTGATGGACTTATAGGCTTTTCCTCAACCTTGACATTCCTTATATTAATTTATGAGTTATGTTAAATTGACAGTCCTTATGTTACAAATCCACTGCTTTCTGATTTATAGCATGAGTTGTTTTAAATGGCGGTGTTGAGTGTAGCATTTCATCCAATGATAATTAAATATCTGATTAATCAACAGGGTCAGCGCGGTAAACTTGGTCCTAAAGGTGACAAGGGAGAAACAGGAGTTGCTGTAAGTACCAGACTTTATAGAATCTCCTCAATGATCAATGGGGAAATGCAGTGTTCCGACATTGCCATAAGCAAAGCCATTGTATTAGTGGTTGGCCACGGGGTAACCTTGGCTGAGACTTGCAATCAGGAATGCAGCCTGTGAATACAGAGGACTTATGAATGGCTTGAGGAAACTTGGGAGGGAGCAAAAGCAGTTGCAAAAATAAGTGGGTTATTGCTTCTTTTTCTGTTCAGGGCATTGCTGGTTTGCCGGGACCAATCGGACTTGATGGAGTTCCTGGGCTCCCAGGGCACAAAGGAGAACAGGTAACAGAATCTGTTGTGGTTCCAGTGTTTCAACACGTTTGCATGTTCTTGACTAGGACTCATAGTCATGAAGCACACCTCAATGTTCTTTCAGAAACTGTAACTGTTCCTCCTCATAGTTCAGTTAGGAAGGAACATAGGAACAGGAGGAGGCCATTCAGCCCCTCGAGCCTGTTCTGCTATTCAATTAGATCATGGCTGATCTGTATCTTAACTCCATCTACTCGCCTTGATTCAGTAACCCTTAATACCCTTGCCTATCTAGTGGATACATTTGCTGCCTGGTGTGGTATTGAGCCATACAGACGAGGGAGAACCCAGGCTCAATCCTGGACTCTGCTGAGCCAACTGATCTCAGCCATAGTGCCAATGAGGACATTAACATTGACTTTGATGATTCTGGGCTGGGAAGATGGAAAGCCTCACCGATTGGTATCCAGAGACCCTGCTGGGACAGGCCTCTATGTCTGTGTATATGTCAAGTGAAGAAAAAATATACCTGTGATACCCTCTGCAGGCCCTCCCCAGTTGAGTAGCCAGCCAGTACTCGCAGTCTAGATGCACAGGTGAGAAATGGCCACTTGGGCGAGGGCAAGAGGGTGCCTGCATGGTACATGGAACTGCCCCCCTCCCCGCCCCCCAGCGCAAGTCAACACCTTCAGAATGTCAGCTGTGGCTCAGTTGCTAGCACTCTCACCTCTGAGTCAGAAGGTTACACGTTCAAGTTCCACTCCAGAGACTTGAGCTCATAATCTAGGCTGACACATCTGGATGTGGGCCAAAACATAACCACTTGAGCTGAATGTCCCCAGTGAGAGGATGTCTATCATTTGGTGAGGTCACTGCCCTCACAACATAGTAACTGTACCATTCTACGGCCGACGAGTTTGTTAGTGGCGAACGATGCTTTGCTTTAAGAAAATTAATTTTGATAATGAGTTTTTTTATAGGGAGTTGATGGGATTGGCATCCCAGGAATACCAGGACAGAATGGAATGAAGGGAGAGAAGGTAAAATAATTGATCTCAAGACTTGAACTGTGCCCACCACCACTGGGTCTCAGAAAATCATGGGCACCCTGTCTGCAATTTAGTGCATTCAGAAAACAACCCCTAAAATGTTATCTTTGATTCAAAGACAAATAACAAATCTTTTGATTTGAAATGTGTAAATTCGCAGGTTAGAGATTATTTTTCTTGTATTTTCATCCTAACCCTTTGCATATTTTCTCGTAATACTTTCCTGTACACATAGGTAAAAATACTTTAAGTAACTGAGTGGCCTAAAATGAGGAGACATTAATATAAGATTAAATTAAAGAGTCAAATTTTGTCTGATAATGCTCCTGTGAAGCGTCTTGGGAAGTTTTCACTATGTTAAAGGTGTTGTATAAATGTAGGTTGTGGTGTAGTAGGAAGAGATTTAGGACAGAGAGCAGGAGAAACTTCTTTAACCAGAGGATTATCAGGCTGGGCAATGTACATCCGGAGTTAGTGAGTGAGAGACTGGGGAAATACACTCCCGGAGTTAGTGAGTGTGAGACTGGGAAAATACACTCCCAGAGTTAGTGAGTGTGAGACTGGGGAAATACACTCCCGGAGTTAGTGAGTGTGAGAGACTGGGGAAATACATTCCCGGAGCTAGTGAGTGAGAGACTGGGGAAAAACACTCCCGGAGTTAGTAAGTGTGAGACTGGGAAAATACACTCCCGGAGTTAGTGAGTGTGAGACTGGGGAAATACACTCCCGGAGTTAGTGAGCGTGAGAGACTGGGGAAATACATTCCCGGAGCTAGTGAGTGAGAGACTGGGGAAAAACACTCCCGGAGTTAGTAAGTGTGAGACTGGGAAAATACACTCCCGGAGTTAGTGAGTGTGAGACTGGGGAAATACACTCCCGGAGTTAGTGAGTGTGAGACTGGTGAAATACACTCCCGGAGTTAGTGAGTGTGAGACTGGGGAAATACACTCCCGGAGTTAGTGAGTGTGAGACTGGGGAAATACACTCCCAGAGTTAGTGAGTGTGAGACTGGGAAATACACTCCCGGAGTTAGTGAGTGTGAGACTGGGAATTACACTCCCGGAGTTAGTGAGTGTGAGACTGGGGAAATACACTCCCGGAGTTAGTGAGGGTGAGACTGGGGAAATACACTCCCGGAGTTAGTGAGTGTGAGACTGGGGAAATACACTCCCGGAGTTAGTGAGTGTGAGACTGGGGAAATACACTCCCGGAGTTAGTGAGTGTGAGACTGGTGAAATACTCTCCCGGAGTTAGTGAGTGTGGGGCTGGGGAATACACTCCTGGAGTTAGTGAGTATTAGACTGGGGAAATACTCTCCCGGAGTTAGTGAGTGTTGGACTGGGGAAATACACTCCCGGAGTTAGTGAGTGTGAGGCTGGGGAATACACTCCCGGAGTTAGTGAGTATTAGACTGGGGAAATACATTCACGGAGTTAGTGAATATTAGACTGGGGAAATACACTCCCGGAGTTAGTGAATATTAGACTGGGGAAATACACTCCCACCGTTAATGAGTGTGAGACTGGGGAAATACACTCCCGGATTTAGTGAGTGTGAGACTGGGGAAATACACTCCCGGAGTTAGTGAGTGTGAGACTGGGGAAATACACTCCCGGAGTTAGTGAGTGTGAGACTGGGGAAATACACTCCCGGAGCTAGTGAGTGTGGGGCTGGGGAAATACACTCCCAGAGTTGGTGAGTGTGAGACTGGGGAAATACACTCCCGGAGTTAGTGAGTGTGAGACTGGGGAAATACACTCCCAGAGTTAGTGAGTGTGAGACTGGGGAAATACACTCCCGGAGTTAGTGAGTGTGAGACTGGGGAAATACACTCCCGGATTTAGTGAGTGTGAGACTGGGGAAATACACTCTCGGAGTTAGTGAGTGTGAGACTGGGGAATACACTCCCGGAGTTAGTGAGTATTAGACAGGGGAATACACTCCCACAGTTAGTGAGTATTAGACTGGGGAAATACACTCACGGAGTTAGTGAATATTAGACTGGGGAAATACACTCCCGGAGTTAGTGAATATTAGACTGGGGAAATACACTCCCACAGTTAGTGAGTGTGAGACTGGGGAAATACACTCCCGGAGTTAGTGAGTGTGAGACTGGGGAAATACACTCCCGGAGTTAGTGAGTATTAGACGGGGGAATACACTCCCACAGTTAGTGAGCGTGAGACTGGGGAAATACACTCCCGGAGTTAGTGAGTGTGAGACTGGGGAAATACACTCCCGGAGTTAGTTAGTGTGAGAGACTGGGGAAATACACTCCCGGAGTTAGTGAGTGTGAGACTGGGGAAATACACTCCCGGAGTTAGTGAGTGTGAGACTGGGGAAATACACACCCGGAGTTAGTGAGTGTGAGACTGGGGAAATACACTCCCGGAGTTAGTGAGTGTGAGACTGGGGAAATACACTCCCGGAGTTAGTGAGTGTGAGACTGGGGAAATACACTCCCGGAGTTAGTGAGTGTGAGACTGGGGAAATACACTCCCGGAGTTAGTGAGTGTGAGACTGGGGAAATACACTCCCGGAGTTAGTGAGTGTGAGACTGGGGAAATACACTCCCGGAGTTAGTGAGTGTGAAACTGGGGAAATACACTCCCGGAGTTAGTGAGTGTGAGACTGGGGAAATACACTCCCGGAGTTAGTGAGTGTGAGACTGGGGAAATACACTCCTGGAGTTAGTAAGTATTAGACAGGGGAATACACTCCCACAGTTAGTGAGTGTGAGGTTGGGGAAATACGCTCCCGGAGTTAGTGAGCGTGAGACTGGGGAAACACACTCCCGGAGTTAGTGAGTGTGAGACTGGGGAAATACACTCCCGGAGTTAGTGAGTGTGAGACTGGGGAAATACACTCCCGGAGTTAGTGAGTGTGAGACTGGGGAAATACACTCCCGGAGTTAGTGAGTGTGAGACTGGGGAAATACACTCCCGGAGTTAGTGAGTGTGAGACTGGGGAAATACACTCCCGGAGTTAGTGAGTGTGAGACTGGGGAAATACACTCCCGGAGTTAGTGAGTATTAGACTGGGGAAATACACTTCCACAGTTAGTGAGTGTGCGACTGGGGATATACACTTTTGGAGTACTGGGGGGAGTTTTGCCAGCCCTGTGGAGGCAGGTAAGGAGGCGGGACTGCTGGGAAAATGGCAGAATCTGGCGGTGGGTACCCATCCTGCCCCCAACCCCCCTCTGTGCCATCTTCCCAGGAGGCGGGTACCCGACCTGTGCTAGGAGCCGCCTCCCCGAGGCGGGAAGGGGTTTAGTGCCAATTAACTGCCTGTTAACAGGTAGTTAACAGCAGTTTTTTCGAGAATCCCTATTTTGAGCCCTGAAGTGTGGACTTCCCGACGGCTCCGAACCTCACCAGGGTCAGCGAGGCGGGCCTTCGGTCTGCGGAGGTTGGAGGTGTCGAGATGTCTGGTGTGCAGGTGAGTGATGAGTGCAAGTGTGGAGAGGTAAGTGTGTAAGGTGTGTGTAAAGTGTTTTAATAAGTTTTACTTACCTTTACTTCTTCCTGCAGGCTTCCTCCCTTCAGTTCTCGGGAGTCCCTCATCTCACCGGCACAGAAAGCAGAATGGCCGCTGAACTGTCAAAAGTTGCAGCCTTCTGCTTTCTGCTCAGGAGAGATCTCTAATTGAGCCTGAGTGGAAGGACTCAACTTAGAGGACAGATTGTCAGTGTTTGACAGCTTCACAGAGCCATCAAACGCTGACATTTCATCTGTCAAAAGCTCTTGACAGATGAAATGTCACTCGCTGACGTCACCTGTAACCGGCTTTCCCTTAATTGGCCTGCTGGGCGGACTTAACAAGGTCAATCAAGGGAAAATAGCATGGGTTGATGGAGGCGGGACTGAAACCCGACAAGTGGAAGTCCCTCCTTCAAAAGCTCCCCATTGGCAAAATCCAGCCCCTAGAGTCATAACGGCACAGGAGGTGGCCATTCAGTCCATCGAGTCCGTACCAGCTCTCTGTAGAGCAATCCAGTCAGTCCCACTCCCCCACTCTATCCCCGTAACCCTGCAAGTTTATTTCCCTCAAGTGCCTATCCAGTCTCCCCTTAAAAACATTGAGTGTGTCCGCTTCCACCACTTCTGCCGGATGGCCACGTCGATGGAATGTTAGACTGGGAAATACGCTTCCAGAGTTAGTGAGTGAATGGAGACCCTGGCCGGGAAATTCTTTGAAGCAGCTCCTGCTCCGCTGACGTTACTTCGTTGTAAGTGTGACGGGAATCCCGCTTACGTACGTAAATGAGGTTTGTGCCACACTCTCGGCAAAGTTACATTGGTGGAGCGAGAACGGCCCATTTCAGCATTTAACAATAAGTTAGGTGGCTGAAGGAAAGGCAGATAGAGGGATATGGAAACAGGGTAGGAACTTGGGATTCGGTGCTACTGCTCGTGAGAAGGGTAAGCACCAAAGACAGACTGGTTGGGCCAAATGGCCTGTTTCCGTGTTGTACTTTTTAATGTAGGTGTCAAAACAAGGAGACTCTCTGTGCTCACACTGGCCACTATATAGTCCTAAAGATAAATCAGGGTTTTCATTGGCTTTCAAGGCTGGTATTTCAACTAATTGAAAGCCCAGACTCAGACTAATCATCATTTTTTTATTTGTTCCTGGGATGTGGGCGTCATTGGCAAGGCCAGCATTTATTGCCCATCCCTAATTGCCCTTGAGAAGCTGGTGGTGAGCCGCCTTCTTGAACCACTGCAGTCTGTGTGGTGAAGGTACTCCCACAGTGCTGTTAGGGAGGGAGTTCCAGGATTTTGACCCAGCGACCATGAAGGAACAGTCGATATATTTCCAAGTCAGGATGGTGTGTGACTTGGAGGGGAACTTGGAAGTGGTGGTGTTCCCATTTATGTGGCCAGATGAATATTCTGCATGTTAAACAGGAAGAGGCTCTGCTGATGAATATAATTGTCAGTGGTCCTTGGAATCTAATAACCCAAGAATTAATCTCCACAAGATTCCAGAACTTCCACCATTTACTGTAAATGTAAAATAAATCTTTGGTTACTGTGGTTTTTCCTTGATAAGGAGCTAATGATCGTTTTGTCATCTTTAGGGATTGATTGGACAACTGGGGATCCCAGGCTACAAGGCAAGTTTTAATATATTTACTCATAAGTGTATTTGAAGAAGAAGAGCAGGGGAGTTATCCCTGGTGTCCTGGCCAATGTTTATCCCTCAACCAACATCACTAAAACAGATTATCTGGTCAAAATCACATTGCTGTTCAGTGGGATCTTGCTGTGTGCAAATTGGCTGTCATGTTTCCTACATTACAACAGTGACTACACTTCAAAAGTACTTCATTAACTGAAAAGCACTTTGGGACGTCCTGAGGTCGTGAAAGGCGCTATATACATGCAAGTTCTTTCTTTCTTTCTTGAAAGAGAGCCTCACTATTAGAACACCTTTTAATAATTAAAGGGGGTAATATTTGGAAGACAGCTATTAGCAAGGACCTGACTATTGTGCAAATTTATGTGCTCAAGAAGCTGGGGGATACTGGTTCTGAGAAATGCAACACATCCTCATTTCAGGCATCCAGTATGGTTGTTAAGCACTCCCAGGTCAGATGCAGCATGTTTAGATGCACAGTAAAGCTCCCTCTACTCTGCCCCAACTTTGTGCCTCACTCCGTTCACCTGCTTCTCCACCAATGTGATATTATTCCTGTTTCCACACTCGCCGTCCCGTGGCCTCTTTGGGTTATAGTGCCAATTTTAAGGCTAATTGGTGCCATCTTAGAGCAAACTATTGTGCTGTGAGAATGAGCCTTCAAGTAAGGAGGTCAAGACTCATTCTCCAAAGCAGACGTAGAAGACTTCCACCCCGTCAGTCTGGGCTGGATTCATTCCAAGTTGAAACACAGTGTAATAATTCATTATGCCATTTGTTACATTTTTCCCGGACAGGGAATAAGACAAATTTGATCCACTGGGGAAAGTATGAACCACATGTCTGTGGCCAGGGAAGCACCAGGAAAGTTAAAAAAAAATTTTTAAACAAACTTAACCTCTTCTGTACTTATTCAGCACAAGCACGATGGGCCAAATGGCCTCCTTCTTTGCTGTACCATTCTATGATTCTGTCCCTGGAAACTTGCCGATAGTTTAGCCTGGTGGGGCAGCCCTGCTCAGGCTGCAGGTTAATATTACAGGCCAGACCCAAATTACATCATCTGCATAGTTAAGGACTGATCCTTGCCGGTTTCGGACAGGTGCCCTTGCCGCCTGTCGATCAGGTGGAGAAGCCAGTAGGTAAGTCCCCAACTTCAACAACCCCTCTGCTCTCTTTCCAGACAGGTGGGGAGGGGGTTAAAATTCCCTCCTAAGAGTCTGTAGATTGTAGGAGGAAGGGAAGTGATGAAGTCAAGCTCGATTCTGACGGCAAAATTACTTATCAATTATTTTTTGTATTTGTATTTTGATTGTAGAAATCCCTTCAATAATTTTAATCTTAAAAATAGACAACATGACATGTGGGAGGGCACATAGTGAATTGGACTCCTGCCTCACTTAACTTTTATTTATGATTATTGAAAAAGGCATTAGATAAATTAAAAGCATTGGAAAATATGGAATGAGAAATGGTTGTGTTGCTTACTGAACTTTACTGAATCCTTTTATGGATGATCTACAATCTTTTCTATCATGGACTCTCTCCAATTTATTCCATTTCCTTTGGGAGGTGACAAACCATCGATAAACTCTTGTGAAATATCTCCCAGACCCCTGGAGGATATCTCATGAGAACGTTAAAGAGTTTTGATTTATCTCAGCTTCTGTACCAATCTTTTCCAACCTGCTGCACTGTGGCCCTTCACAAAGGCTTTAAAAAAAAAAGTTTTGTTCAATCTGCTTCTTTATTCCACTGGTGAATCCCACAGATACCATTTCCATGTGACCAGCTGCACAGGAACTAGAGAGTTCCACAGAATATTTGATTGTCCATCCCAGGTCCTAATATTCCATGGGGTGGGGGTTCCCCATTTCCCTGGGTTTCCACTGGCCTCCTGCCGAAGTTACGGTGGTTGAACATTCTTGAGAAATTTCAGAGCCCTTGTATTTATCCTCATAACCTCAAGCCTCAGATATTTATTGATCCAGCGTTTTATTAATTCGTTCTCTTTACTTTAGGGTAATCAAGGGGACAAAGGGAAAGATGGTGTGGTTGGCCAAAAGGTAAGAGCTGTGTAGGTAACACGCAAGTCGCAGCGTTGGTTAGGCTGCTGGCTTTGGAGACTTGTATGCTTGCAGAAGCTCTGTATTACAGGCTAGTGTTCCCCATTGGGATGATGTCAGTGTGACATCTGGCTTTGAATTAGCTGCACAAAGGCAATGTCAAGCACCTCATCTCATCTTAATGTAAGGAGCGAAGAATTTTTAGGAACAGGAAAAGGCCATTTAGCCCAGCAATCTAGTCCTTTTTTTTGATTGACCTTGACTCCATCTCACCATAGCCTTTGATCCATTCTCTCTTCAGATTTGTATCAAGTTGTTGCTTGAACTCATTTATACTGTCTGGCCTTCCCTTCTAGCTTCTTGTATAATTGCATTACCCTCTGCTTAGAAGCATTATTATCCTTCTTACCTAATTATTTAGTTTTTAACCCTCATCCATGCCTTTGTCACCTCCAGCCTAGATTATTCCAATACTCTCCTGGCTGGCCGACCCTCCTCGACCCTCCGTAAACTTCAGCTCATCCAAAACTCTGCTGCTTGAATCATATGGTGTCCTCGCTGACGTACATTGGCTTCTAGTCCCCCATCACCTCAAATTTGAACTTCTCATCCTTGTGTGTAAATCTCTTCAAACCTCGTTCCCTCCCTATCTCCGTAACTTCCTCCAGCCCCCCCACCCACCCAACAATTCTCCATTCTCCTGACTCTGGCCTCTGCTGCATCTGTCTGCCCTTCGCTGCACCATTAGCAGCCGCGCCTTTAGCCGCCTCAGCCCCATGTTCTTGAATTCCCTCTCTAAACCCCTCTGCCTCTCCTCCTTTAAGTACCTCCTGAAAGCTCACCCCTTTGACCAAGCTTTTTGTCACCCCTCCTAACATGTACATCTTTGGCTCGGCGTCCACTTGTTTTGATGACGCCTTGGGATGTATTTCTACATTAAAGGTGCAAAATAAATGCAAGTTCTTGTTATTATCATTATTATTATGGCAGTGGTGTTGTCCATTGATATTTGAACCTTTACGTTATTGAATAATTTTCCTGGATAAACTTGGCCCAGGCCCTTTATATAATTTTCAAACTTCTTTTAAGTCATCTTGAAATTTTGGCTCTTGCAAAGAAAACATGTCTGACTTCCTTAGCCTTCCTCATTACTTAAAATTCCTGACATCTGGATGCATTTTCATTGCTTCCCTCAAGGGCGATCATATGTGTTATGTCTCCCAGAATTCATTGAGGTCAATAGCTAATTGTCTGGTCAATGCTTGGTGCAAAGTATAAATTTCTAACATGGAATATCGGTTCTAAAAATAAGATCCCAAGATACATATAGATGAGCGAGGCCATTCAGCCCATCATTTCTCATCCGTCCAGAAAGGAAAACCTACTGTACTCTCATCACACCATCCATCTGGCTCTTGGGTGCCTCTGAGGCGTTTGTTTCCACTACTCGGCCCAGACACTGTCATAAATCTCATCATCGAGAAACTACCTATGAAATAACACTGGACGGCCAGTTGGTGGCGCCGTCCAAGGAGTATAAATACTCGGGCGTTGGCCCCAGCTTGCCAGGGACATTTTGTAAAGACAAGGAGCTAGTGAAATACAACTAGACTTCCATGTTCTGAAACAAGTTGATTAAAGCCTTGCTTTATGCTCAAACCTGTTATGTTCATTAATAACTAGACATTCTTATTATGAACACAGCTAGCTTCTAGCTAGTCATTTATTCAGTACACGTTCTCTAGGTACAGTATCTGTAGAGATGCAGCATGTGTGCTCCTGTGTGCAGGCTGCCATCTTGACTGTTGCCTTGTGGGTAGCCTAGTGCCTCATGGGTAATGTAGTCTTAATATATATACAGCTGGGTAGTGTAGTCTTATACATACAGCTATATACAGCTCTACGCAGCTCTACGGCTCCACCTAGTGTCCACTATAGAATTACATGTTATTGATCACTACATCCCCCTTTCTTTGAGGTTTAACAAAATCAATATCAATCAACTTTCAAGAAAACAATAAAGATAATATCAGTAACACTTTTGTTAGTGCTC
Source organism: Somniosus microcephalus (assembly GCF_052327205.1). Classification (NCBI taxonomy): domain Eukaryota; kingdom Metazoa; phylum Chordata; class Chondrichthyes; order Squaliformes; family Somniosidae; genus Somniosus; species Somniosus microcephalus. The sequence continues at coordinate 71,517,597 of NC_141003.1, read as the reverse complement.
TATAAACATAAACATTTTCAAAACAGTCAACACATTTTCAAAGCTTTACATTGTACTCAAAGATTAAGTCTATCAGGCTCTTTTACTTCATGTGTGGATCTTCTCAACATGGGTAAGTCTGATGTGTCTTCATGAGATTGTTCTGGCGGTGAATGACAAGATGCAGTTGCGGCATTGTCATCAATCTGCTCTTGTATAGATCGAGGTCTCCTTGCGATCTTTGCTTGGAGAGGGTTTCAGTGTTTCCTTCACTCTTCATGCCATAACTCTCAATGTAGTCAATGCACTCTCGAAAAACTGCTGGCAGCTGGATCCCATCATACAGCATAGTCCTCTCAGTAGCCTCGGCTAATGGAACACCAAAGATTGGCCTGAGGGAAGAAGGAGTATCCACCGGAACTGCTTCCTGCTCTGGTGCAGGCTTCTTCTTTTTCTTTTTCTCTTTCCACTGCTTAACAACATCTGCTGCGGTTATATCTTTGGACTTTTCCTCCTTGTGTTTTTCCTCTTTGTGCTTTTCTTCCTTTGGCTTCTCTTTGACCTTAAAGTATTTTTCTTTCTTCTTGGAGAAACTAGGCTTTTTGAAGACATGGATACCCTTTGGCCTTTTCATCCTTGATGGGCTCTCTGCTTCATCACCTGAGTCATCTGGTCTGCTTATGGCACAGTTTATACGGTAGACTCTCTTGACCAGTTCTAAGTCTTCACAAGCTTTGTCACCTAGTATCGAATCAAGTCTTTCAGCCACAACAGAAAACATGAGATGATGCACTTTTTCTTTGACTGTCACTTTGAGTCTGCATACACCTAAGCTATCTATTTTCTGTCCATTATAGCTCTTCAGTAGTACTGACTTTTTCTGTATTTTGGGCTTTTCTTTCATATTGTTAATGTCACTCATACTGATTAAGTTTGCTTTTGCCCCAGTGTCTAGTTTCAAGGTAACTAATGCTCCATTTACCTGCAGTGGGATCATCCATTTGTCCTCTTTTACTGCATTAACTTTATGTTCAGCATTGTCCATTTCTGAGGGCTGCACATTTTCTGTATCCTTTTTGATATTGTCACATGACACCATTCGTACAAAAAATGTCTCACTTAAATCAGTGTCCTCAATTACATTAACTCGTTGCCCTTTCTTAGTTTGTACTTTTGAAAAGCATTGTTTGGCAAAGTGATTCTTTCCATTACACTTTGTGCACATTTTTCCAAATGCTGGGCATTGTCTTAACTGGTGTTTGTAACCACAGCGTTTACAATTAAAAATGTCATCCTCCGATTGCTTTTCATTTCTGTTCTGCCCACGTTTCTTCCCCTTGTAGGACACAGCACCGACAGCAGCATTATCACTCATTACAATCACATCATTATTGATTTCACTGAAAGTCTTCACGTGCTTTCGAGCTAGCTCGCTGGCTTGGCATATTTTCACCGCATTTTCTAAATTTAGTTCGGTTTCTCTCAACAGACGTTCCCTGACTTTTCTATCATGAATACCAAACACAATCTGGTCACAAATCATGGATGCTTTGAGCTCAGAGAAATTACGGCCTAGAAATTCACTAGCCTTAGCGCCGCTTTTGAGGCGCTAGAGGGACTAGCACCAGAGTTATGGCCAGTTGAAAAATTCCCTGGGGCCCTAAAGCGGCGTTGCACCGGTAGCGCTGCGCCGGCACCGATGACGTCATCGGTGTGCGCAGCGTCCCGGTTGCCATGCCGACGGGCCCCAGCGCCGAAATTCAGTTGCGGCCGCCTCGCCCGTGGCAGCCGCAACTAAGACTCTGGCAACAGAGTCCAACATGTGTTTGCGCCGGCGCATTAAAGGCCCCGCGGCGGCCGGCCGCTTTCCCGCCGGCCGCCTGCCCGCAGCTCCCTCCCCGGACTTCTCCCCCCCCCCCCGGAACAGATGCAAGCCCGGCACTTGTCCGAGGTGCCGGGCTCATTTTTAAACAGATTTGCGCGGGCCGCGGCCGGGTGCAGGCAGCTCCTCCTTAACGGAAGGAGGAGGCCTGCACTTCCCCAGCCTGCCGCACCACATCGGGTGCCGCAGCGCCGGAATTGCGGCGCTAAACAGCAGTTAGCGCCCTTTTCCAGGCGCTAAGACCCTACCGTAGCGCCGGCAGCCGTTTGGGCCCGGCGCTACTGAATTTTTGCCGTGCGCAGGGGGACTTAGCGCCGGCACTAACTTCCGGCGCTAAAGCCCTGGCTAAGCCAAAACCCAATTTCTAGGCCTACATGTCTGTGCTTTCAGTTTCAGATCAGTTATAAAGCTATCAAAAGTCTCATTTTGTTGCTGTGTCCGAGAACGGAAGATGTATCTTTCATACGTCTCATTCTTTTTGGGAGAGCAATGTGCATCAAATCTTTTTAGCACATCTTCTAATTTTTCTCTGTTCTCCGCTGGATTAAATACAAATGTATTAAATACCTCTATCGCCTGTGGGCCTGCAACCGTAAGCAGCAACACTATCTTCCTTGCATCTGGCTTCGTACCGAATCCGATGGCTGCAATGTAGAGTTCGAATATGTTGTTTAAAAATCCGCCAATTGTAGTCGACATTTCCCTCGAGATTCAAACGCTCTGGTGGCTTCAAATTCTCCATGTCGCTTTTCACAATTTTCAGCAGATCTTCACCACCCTGGTACCATGTTATGTTCATTAATAACTAGACATTCTTATTATGAGCACAGCTAGCTTCTAGCTAGTCATTTATTCAGTACACGTTCTCTAGGTACAGTATCTGTAGAGATGCAGCATGTGTGCTCCTGTGTGCAGGCTGCCATCTTGACTGTTGCCTTGTGGGTAGCCTAGTGCCTCATGGGTGATGTAGTCTTAATATATATACAGCTGGGTAGTGTAGTCTTATACATAAAGCTATATACAGCTCTACACAGCTCTACGGCTCCACCTAGTGTCCACTATAGAATGACATGTTATTGATCACTACAAAACCAAGTGCGTAGTGAGTTTTATTATGTCAGACACTTTCCCTGAGTGTGAAGGAATTCTTCCTCAAGTCCACAAATACCCAAAATATTTTAATATGATGACTGATAGTTGCAGATGTTTGGGATAAACACATTTATTAATACATTAGATGCTGCATTTACAGCCCATGCAAGCTAATAAATAATTGATAAAATGAAATAACACCCATTAATGGTTATGAGAACTAAGGAGATCACTTTACAGCCATCCAGACTCAACATTGAGTTCAACAATTTCAGATCATAACCACTGCTCACATTTTTTCGGGGAGCAGATTCTGGTAATGATTCTGCTATTAACTAGCTCCTCTAGACCCACCTTTTTGTTTCTTTTCTTGTCCCATTACCACTCCCTTTTGCCTTGCTCCATCACCCCTTTTGTCATTTAATCTCTCCTGCCATCCACCCTATCACAGACCTTCCCTTTTGTTCTTTCCTCCCCTTCCCCTTTTCTCTGCCTCTGTATGTGCTTAAAACCTGTTACATCACTAACATTTTCCAGTTCTGACGAAGGGTCATCGACCTGAAACGTTAACTCTGTTTCTCTCTTCACAGATGCTGCCTGACCTGCTGAGTATATCCAGCATTTTCTGTTTTTATTTCAGATTTCCTGCATTTGCAGTATTTTGCTTTTGTGATAGAAGTTAATGTTGGAGAAGCTGTGAGCAATACCTGGGAGAAAAATCAACCAGCCACTGAAGAAAACTGTGTGCTTTTAAAAAAAAATTCTTTGAACACTTCGCTTATTAGTTTATTTTGGCAGTTAACAAACGTGCATGTTCCAAAAGACAGTCAGTACTCAAAAGGGTTAATCAGCGCTGTTTCATTTCAGTGACGTGTGCCAATGGCAAAACACTTGCTTTGGGTGTTTTTTTAAATTGCAATTCACTGCTGTTGCGACTAGTTTACTTTGAACATTCTCTCTTTTTCTGAAGATGCTATTGTACGAACCCATCAATTCCACTTTCTTTTAAACGGGTTAATGTCTGTTAAAATAGATGCGAGAGGAATTTGGTACAAACATGTTAAATGTTAAGTGCGCTAACATGCCGACAGTGATTTCTGCCCCCTAATGTATAATTGTTGAGTTTCTGAAAGTTAACTGATTCAGTAAACACGGTTCTGCTAGTTGAAGGGAGGAAGCATTTTTTGGCTGTTAGTGAATCTAATGTCTCTTTTTGAATCGTGTAGGGCAAACGAGGACCAAAAGGAGATAGAGGAGAAAAGGTAAGATGCTGGACAAGTGATAATTTTATCAGTTCACTCATCGTGCAGTGTTAGCACAACGTGAAGCAACATTGATACAGTAGAGAAGACTCTACTGTCTGGTTAACAAGTGAATGAGAAACTTTGCACTAATTCTCAATACTTTTTTAAATGGTGTCTATAGGGAGACCGTGGAGAAACTGGGAATTCGGGACCACAAGGAATTGCCGTAAGAAAATGTTATTTATTTTGATTTCTAATGTGTGTAGCATTGCAGGGTACATTGCTCATTACTTGTAGAGATATACTTTGAGGGTCTTTGTAGATTGTGGTAGCAGCATGTACTGAGCACCGTACTAGGGAGAGGGGTTTAGATTGAGCAGGGAGGGTGAGTTAGGTGACTCGCTAGGTTTGAGTAGTGTGTAGTATCTGGGATCACTGAAGCTGAGATTCTCCCGTTGATTGATGATCCTGGGGTTCTTTCAGTTTGCGGGGGTGGGGGGTCAGAAATGTAGTGGGAGGAGCAAGGGTGGGAGGGACCTTCTGAATGGGGGAAAGGAGGACCGCATCTCATGATGTATCTTCACTGATAGAAGTGAAAACGAAGTCAGCCTGCAGGCTGAGGGGTCCATGCTTCTTGTTGGACGTAGGTCAAATCGGCATGGAGTCATCAGGAATTTCTGATTTGCAAGCCAAAAATTCCTGAAGATGCTGTCATTTATTGCTTCTGAATATTTTACAATTCAGGCAGTTGTTGGTCTGGGTTTTTGGGCACTTTATTTAGAAAAGTCCTTAAAGTTTTCTGATTGTTTTTAGCACTTCTCCCTCACCATATCTTTCTTAATTCTCCTCTTTGACAGGGACTCCCGGGCCCTGTAGGTTTGAAAGGAAATACAGTAAGTGATTTGCTCAATGTTACTCTCGGATTAAACTGATCTAAAGCTTAACTGAGATGGACGTCTTCATTTTTGTTCTGTTTGTTTTTCTGACAGGGAGATAGAGGCTTTCCAGGAGATCCAGCCAAAGGGGTAACTACCGTGCTTCATAGCACACCTTAGTAATTGATGTTTCTCTACCTCTCCACCTCTCTCCTCCTTTAAGACGCTCCTTAAAAACCTACCTCTTTGACCAAGCTTTGAATCCCAAATTTATTTGAGGCTTCTTAATTTTAAACCCCTGTCCTCTAGTTCCGTGTTCACAGTCTGAGTCAGATGGCTGGTTTACATTTGGTTACATTTTCTAAGCCTCTCAGCCTCTTAAAGAGCTCTTTTGAATACTTCATCCAAGTCCTTGTGTATTACAGAAACATAGGCGCATTTAATCAATAACAAGAAATCAATGTGTTAATGTAAACATTTTAATTACGTATTTTATTCAACTTAGATATTAGGACCTACCGGGAATAAAGGTGTCCGGGTAAGTAGAGTTCAATTCTTTGCACCAAATCTTGAGATTGACCATTTGGTTTATGGACATAAACTGCCGTAAAATGTTCAGCATTGCCCTTTGTTAGATTTCTAGGGTTCATATAAGGGAATTCTGATTGGTTGGTGTGTGACAAATAGGATTGCCAACTCTGGTTGGATGTATTCCTGGAGATTTCATCACATGACCTCCCATCCAATCAAACCGCCTTTTTTCCCCCATCTCCAATAATGTTTTAAGTAATAAATGAGTGTTCAAAGAAAATGAAAAGAAACACTCAGTTTATTTTTAGTTCCCCAATGATGTTTCTCCTGGGTTTGCTCTCAGCAGTGTCCAGAAGATTAATCTTTAATTCCTGGAGAGTTGCTAACCCTCGTGACAAAGCTCATTTAAGTCACCATTTGAAATGTTTTCCTCTCCTTCCAACTTCTCTGCAGGTCAAATACAATCAAAGAGCAAAGTAACTGTGTGTGGCGGTAGTATTAAAATGAATTATTCTCTGCTCCTATGCAATGTAAGACCAACATATATATATTTGTAAAGCCTTCATCTTGTGGGAGATTGTTGTCATTTTGGTGGACATCCAGGGCAGACATGAGGAGCTGAATTTTGCATTCTCAGGTGCCTTTTGCTGGTTATTAATGTCACCCCCCTCATTTTCCTGTGGCTGTTGACAGCTCTGATATAAGTGGTGTGGGCTTGTTTTCCAGTTACTCCATGGGAACAATGGGACCTCGACTGAAGAGCAATCCAGTTAATCCCACTCCTCCGCTCTTTCCCCATATCCCTGCAATTTTTTCTCCTTCAAGTATTTACCCAATTCTCTTTTGAAAGCTACTATTGAATCTGTTTCCACCACCCTATCCCGTGATGATAAAGATTTGCTTTTTGTTTCTGGTTAGGGTGATATTGGACCACCTGGACCCACAGGACCAAAAGGCGATCAAGGGATTCAAGGGATTGAAGGTGAAAAGGTACCGACATCATTTACCCAATTACCCAATGGGCTTTACATTTGAAGTCTACACACAAATTTAAATAAAATTCGCTTGACAGCTAGTGCAATCTCGATACCGCGTGTGGCAGCACAAGCTCACCAGGCCAGCGAATGATAAGACGGGAAAAATTCAGTATCGCCCTGTTTGGGGCGCCATTATCGGCCGTGCACAATGTTTAGCGCCTGGCGCTAATTATCGCCTCCGTCAGCAAACTTGGCTTTTATCGCCCCTGGAGGTGATTAGATCGCTAAATCAGGCGCTTCACACCTGCCTTAAGGCGCAAAGGCCGAGGAGCGAGGCGCTACCTCAGAGCGCTGGCGAAGCAAGGAAGGGCAAATCAAAATAAACCTGCAAAGTGCTGCGCAGTACTCAAAACTCCTTCACACAGCATTGAATCTCTCCAGAAGTCTCTCTCTCTCTCAGAATGCGTGGTGCAAAAATGTCACCGACAAAAAAAGGCAGGAAGTGGTTGCCTTTAAATAGCGCTCCCCCAGTCCCTTTCTGACAGCAAAACGCTCCCCTCAACCTGTCGTTGCTAGCGGCAGGCGGTAAGGCAGAGGGCGCCACTCAATATCCGGTCCGGGGCGCTAACGGGGCATTGCGCACTCGACTGATGTCACAATCTGCTGGCGCAGGAGATCGTGGTGATAGTGTTTAACGCCGCCGCAAAATGTCTAGTTAATTTCGTGAGCAGCACAAACATTGCTGCGCCCGGGCGCTAGTTGCTTTGCGCCCCATTAGCGCCCTCTTAAGGCGCTAACGGGAGGCGCAAACAACTGAATTTTTCCCCAATATGTCTGTGTAACAACAGCACTGTGCCAATTTGTGGGTGATATGTAGACCCTATTTATGGGGAGTTGCAAGGAAACCAGTGGGCTGATTTTAACTCTGTCTGCCTGGCGGGAATAGTCCCTTTAATTGGAGCGTCGCACTTACTGCCCCCCATCACGATCCAATCCCGCCCGCCGCCATTTTGTCACCTGAATCAGGTGGGAGCCTTGTTAACTTATGCAAATGATGCGTATAGGACCCTGATTGCAATTTTGAGGTACGAATGGGCGCTGGGCGCTGTGCGCGTGCGTGCTACCCATCTGTATGGGGCGGTGAGTGGCCTAACCAGTCTTTAAAGGGACTGCTGGTGGCCACTCACAAAACGGTGCATCCTGGGTCCACTAAAAGAAAACCTGGGCCACTGCCGGCCAGTCTGAGACCCTTGCCCTCCTCCCGGGATCGTCTCCCTCCCTCCCTCCCCTCCCCCCACCCCAGGCCCTGACTGTCGGCCGGCTCAGCATGGGAGCTGCCCGCTTTCCTGCCCTCCCATAACTGGCTGCAGCCATGGCTGCAGCCGGAGGCCCAGGCCTCCAAATGTTACTCCAACCCCCAATAACCTAAAGCTTTTCATCCCTTACAACTCAGCAGAGAATTAGGTCCTTAAGACTGTTTATCGTCAGTGCACACAGCAGTACACGGTTAGGGGGTAATAACATCATCGACTGATACTCATCGAGAGAGTAAGGGGATGACTTTCAAGTGTGCATGTTGCCGGTGGGAACCTTACTCACCGGGCACACATTTGAGGAAATTGCGGACACGCTACCAGTAATCCCCGAGACACACATCCAGCAGGTGAGGTTCCCGTCTGGCAGTGAGAATCAAAAGGTCCCCAATCGTGATCGCCCTAGCACCCTTTTCTATTTGGAATACTGTATTTCTCAACACTTTCCAAAATCCTTTTAATCTAAGGCATTTAAACCGCCTGTAAAAGCTGAGTGGTATTTTTTTTAAACTGTAACATATTTACCTTTAAAGGGAAGCCCAGGATTTGGAATTCCAGGCCAGCCTGGCCCCAAAGGAGAGCCAGGTGAAAGGGTGAGTAATAGACGCTTCCTATCAGGGAGGCAGTTTTATTCCGACTGTAATGGGTGTACATTGTGGATTAAGTTTTCTAACCTGTTAGTTGATAGTGAGCTTCACATATTTTGCATTTTGCCAATACCATCAGGTGACCCACTAAATGTACCGGTTATATCCCTGCGAGGTGTATCTGTCCAGAAATCGCAGGTTGTGATCTGTATGCTGCTCGCTTTAACTTCTGACTTTGAATGCAGCTCGGGTGAATGAGATAAAAGTCTCCTCTTTGCGTGCTTTAAGGCTCATGGGAAACGAGATTGGGCAGTCTCAACCTAGTTTATAATGGACATGGGCCAATCAAACAAAACTGCCCCTATTTAGCACTAACCCCTATTTATTACTGACTGGCAGTTTCACTCCGATCGGCCCTGAGGATGGCTGGTGTGGAAAATTGAACTGTCACACTTTGAAGTAAGAGGTATTCTTCTGAGGTTGGGAGCTTTACTCAATATTTAACAACGCCCTATCTGACCTGGGAGTACTTGATACTGACAGAGGCACAGGAGAAATAGTTTGGTCTTATTAATTGTCTGCTGCTTGATGTTTCAGCGGGCAGTTGGCACTTCTTGTGATGCTGAGCATTTCGACCAAGAAAATTCCAGGTTTGATCACTGGTTTGTGCCAAGGTGGCTGATCTCAGCTGGAGCAGAAATGGGAGGTGGGGGAATGGTGGAATTGATCTCTACGTTCCCCAAAGCATTTCCGAACCGATCTGTTAAATCCGTTTACATCAGTCAGAGCTTGCTGGATGCCTCACAAAAAAGGCCCAACACCTTTGTAGATTTTTGTATTGTGTGGAGTCGGAAGGAGCAGGAGAGCCCCTCCTGGGTCCACAAAACAACTTTGGGCTGCTGCCGGCCCAGCTTTGTCAACCCCCCAGACCCCCCCCCCCCACCTCACCCACTACCGATTGCCTCCCACCCCTCCGGGACTTACCTGTGTGCCTCAGCGCAGGGCAAAATTGGTATGACCCCAACAGGCGCCAGCTCGGCTGATTTATTCTGATGAGGTCCGAGGACAAATTTAGTTCAGTCCTCGGGGCCTCTCCTTTCTGGCTCGCCATTGGAAAGGCACCCAGTTTGGGGCACGAAGGAATTTAGGCCCCTGTATGTCCGATACATACCTTATTTGGGTCCAGCACCCTGAGAACGCGATGAATGTGCAACGTTTGTGGGTGCAATGGTACTGCACTGTTGGAGCTTTAAGATGCTGTGCTGTGACTTGACAGGATGACACTGATGCCTGCAATTCCCGATATGGTGAGTGACTCATTTTGTGTCATCGAAGAGAGGCACTTTCCAACTGACAGGGAATGGCCTGGGGTCCACAGCACCTAGCAGGTGGTCATTGGTCAAGCTTCCTACCCCATATCCGCTCCATCACCAAGACTGCCTACTTCCACCTCTGAAACATCGCCCGTCTCCTCCCCTGCCTCAGCTCAGCTGCTGCTGAAACCCTCCTCCAGGCCTTGTTACCTCTAGACTTGACTATTCCAATGCTCTCCTGGCCGGCATCCCACTTTCCACCTTCCGTAAACTTGAGCTCATCCAAAACTCTGCTGTCCATATCCTAGCTCACGCCAAGTCCCGTTCACCCATCAGCCTTGTGCTTGCTGACCTACACTGGCTGCCAGTCCGGCAACGGCTCGATTTTAAAATTTTCATCCTTGTTTTCAAATCCCTCCATAGCCTCGCCCCTCCCTATCTCTGTAACCTCCTCCAACCCTACAACACTCCGAGATCTCTGCACTCTGCCAATTCTAGCCCCTTGCGCATCCCCGATTTTCATCGCTCTATCATTGGCGGCCGTGCCTTCAGCTGCCTGGGCCATAGGCTCTGGAATTCCCTCCCTGAACTTCTCTGTTTCTCTCCTCCTTTAAGCTACTCCTTAAAACCTACCTCTTTGACCAAGCTTTTGGTCACCTGTCCTAATTTCTCCTCGAGTGGCTCAGTGTCAAATTTTGTTTGATAATCGCTCCTGTGAAGCGCCTTGGGACGTTTTACTGCATTAAAGGTGCTATATAAATGCAAGTTGTTGTTGTTGCAAAGAGAAAGAAATAGGTGATAGTATTTTACATTTTCACAATAGGCATATAATATGGAAATGACCGTATTATGATGTCTGGTACCTAATAGGCTCTATTATAATATTATCACATGCTTACGGGAACAGTTGCCAAACTCTGCTTCACAAGTTTTCACAGGTACTGATGACACCTCAGTTTAAAAGGAAGTTACCCCTTTGTCTCTTAATGACATTGTAAATTCATGTTATTTCAACAGGGCAATGTTGGTTTATCGGGCCGACCGGGTGAGAAGGTAAGCTCAAATTCTCCTGTTCGTGCTCGATGAGACTCTGCGTTCTATTCTGCTGACAATAATTGGTTAGCAGCGGACTACAAATAGCAGAGCTAAAGTCTTCCTGTTTGAACAGGGTGAAATCGGCAAGGACGGGGAGCGAGGGAACCCCGGAGCTCCAGGAAGCCCAGGGCCAATTGGACTAAGAGGTAAAGATGTAAGTAAAAGTTAAAGGCCATGTATGAGCTGCCGTCAATGGACTGTGTTTGTTAGTCAAGGGCAGATCTTTAAACAGGGAATCTCGTCATCATAACCTCTAGATTTGACTATTCCAATGCTCCCTTGGCCGGCCTCCTGCCTTGCACCTTCCATTAACTGGTGATCATCCAAAACTCTGCTGCCCGTATCCTAACTCGCACCTAGTCCCGTTCACCCATCACCCCTGTGCTCGCTGACCTCCAGAAAACCATTGCAAAGAATTGCGGTTATTTTTAGCATCATTTTGATTCACTGTTCACTCCGCCATTGGCGATTGCTCTTTCAGCCATGGTGCCCTCTGGACCTCCCTCCTGAAACCCTCGGCTTTAACATATGAACATAAGAAATAGGAGCAGGAGTAGGCCATTTGGCCCTTCGAGCCTGCTCCGCCATTCAATAAGATCATGGCTAATCTTCTACCTCATCTCCACTTTCCTGCACTATCCCCATATCCCTTGATTCCCTTAATATCCAAAAATCTATCGATCTCTGTCTTGAATATACTCAATGACTGAGCCTCCACAGCCCTCTGGGGTAGAGAATTCCAAAGATTCACCACCCTCTGAGTGAAGATATTTCTCATCACTTCCTGTGGTTTGAAAGCCACTGAAAAACAATTCTCTCCAGCCCCGTTCTGTCAGCCTCATTCTTTCACCTGTAATTTCCGCAGGGGTTCTGAAGCATTGACTCGGCTTCTCTCCCCACAGAGGCTGCCTGAGGCGCCGAGTGTTCCCAGCGCTCTCTGTGTTCATTTCAGATTCCAGCAGCCGCAGTGTTTGGCTGTAATGTCAGTGTTTAATTCACTGCCACTTCTCTCCCAGCAATGCCCGCCTTGAAGAGGTTCTGCTGGTCTCTCTGACGGGATTCCCCTTTGTCTCTTTTACCCTGTTCATCTCCATTGCTTTCTGTTTCCCTTCTGGTGTGTGATCAGGCATCTGCCAAACTGGCTTTCACAGCCACATCCCCTTCCTCAGTAACTGCAATGCAATGTAGTAGATGTAATTTATCTGGATTTTCAAAAGGCCTTCAATAAGGTACCCCATAATAGACGGATGAACAAGGTCAGAGAATGCGGAGTCAGGGGACAAGTAGCAGAATGGATTGCTGGCTGGCTTCAGGATAGAAAGCAGAGAGTAGGGGTAAAGGGTAGCTATTCACAGTGGCAGAAGGTGGGTAGTGGTGTTCCACAAGGATCAGTGCTGGGACCACTGCTGTTCACAATTTACATTAACGATTTAGACTTAGGAATCAAAAACACAATTTCTAAATTTGTAGATGACACCAAATTGGGGGGGATAGTCAATACTGAGGAGGACTGCAACAAGTTACAGGAGGACATTAATAAACTTGCAGAATGGGCATATAATTGGCAAATGAAGTTCAACACAGATAAATGTGAGGTATTACATTTTGGTAGGAAGAATAGGGAGGTCACTTATCCCTTGGAGGGTGCGAGTCTAGGTGGGGTAGAGGAACAAAGGGATCTCGGAGTACAAATACACAAATCACTAAAAGTTGCGACAGGTTAGCAAGGCCATAAAAAAAGCAAACCAAGCACTCGGGTTTATTTCTAGAGGGATAGAATTGAAAAGTAGGGAAGTTATGCTGAACCTGTATTGAACCTTGCTTAGACCACACTTAGAGTACTGCGTGCAGTTCTGGTCACCATATTATAAAAAGGATATAGAGGCACTGGAGAGGGTGCAGAGAAGATTTACAAGGATGATACCAGAAATGCGAGGGTATACATATCAGGAAAGGATGAACAGGCTGGGTCTCTTTTCTCTTGAAAAATTAAGGCTGAGGGGTGACCTAATAGAGGTCTTTAAAATTATGAAAGGTTTTGATAGAGTGGATACAGAGAGGATGTTTCCACTTGTGGGGAAGAGCATAACTAGAGGCCATCAATATAAGATAGTCACCAAGAAATCCAACAGGGAATTCAGAAGAAACTTCTTTACCCAAAGAGTGGTGAGAATGTGGATCTCACTACCACAGGGAGTGGTTGAAGCAAATAGTATAGATGCATTTAAGGGGAGGCTGGACAAGCATATGAGGGAGAAGGGAATAGAGGGTTATGCTGATAGAGTTAGATGAGGAAAGATGGGAGGAGGTTCCTGTGAAGCATAAACGCCGGCATGGACTGGTTGGGCCGAATGGCCTGTTTCTGTGGCGTATGTCCTGTGTAATCCTATGTAATCTCCCGCCGTAACTCTGGAGGAAGATTGGCAGAAACCTGGTAGAAACAGTGCAAATGCTGAAATTACGCCCGGTAGATCAGGAAAGGCCTGAAATGTTACCCCTTTGAACTCTATTCTACCTATTCTTTTCCCTCCTGCTCGCCGTTATTTTATTCTCTGATCTTTGAAGCACTGGGTTCTCTATCTAATGCGTGGAGCATGGCACAGATACCTTCTTCTATCTATTCCTGTTTGGAGGGGGTGGTTGAGAATTTTTACATTTTAAATCAATTTGACATCAATTTGGAATGAATTATTGTGACAGGTGATGTGAGAGAGCTGATAATATATGCTGCACAGCTGAAAGGACAAGATCAAATACAGGGTTAATGATTGCATCCTCTAACCTTAATTCAAGTCCGTTGCACCATTAGGTTCAGTTCCATACCTCAGCTAGTTTCTATAATGATGTGAGCAGCACTCACTGCTAAAATGAAAAGTTTATACATTTTAAACAGAAATGTTACCAAAAAAAAGTAGCATCATACAGCACAGAATGAATCCATTCAGCCCATTGTGCCTGTGCCCTTTGGTAAAGCTATCCAATTAGTCCCACTCTCCTGTTCCTTCCCCATAGCCCTGCAATTTTTTTCCCATCAAGTATTTATCCAATTCCCTTTTGGAAGTTATTATTGAATCTGCTTCCACCGCCCTTTCAGGCAGTGCATTCCTGATCTCAATATCTTGCTGCTATTGGTTAGTCAGTTGTTGTAACCAAACTAGCAATTGGCACCACAACACCTCATTGTTATGCCACGTTCTGTAGCTCTTTATCTTTTGTCACTGTCATTCATATCTTCCTACTAACCATGCACTTTCCTTTTCTAGTTGGCACCCTTTCCATCACCTGCTAAATGTAGTGATCTGCAGCCCTGTGGCACAGGTGCCCTTCCCACCACAACCTTCTCACCATGACACACTCCCATTACTGCATGAGGGCCAGTCTGCATTACTCCTGTGTTGATCATTCTGCCCTTTCCAGCTGCTCCCCCAATGCCTTTCCTGCAAGGACGTTTCAAAAGCATCAGATCTCTACTTAGGAATATAGGAACATAGGAACAGGAGTAGACCATTCAGCCCCTTGAGCCTGTTCCACCATTCAATGAGACCATGGCTGATCTGTGACCTAACTCATGGGGTGGATTTTCCTGGAGCCGTCAGGCGGGGTTTCAGGCGTGTGGGGGGGGGAAATCCCGAATTTGGGGGTCCCGACACCATCCCGCCCAAAACCCCGCCCCACGCAAGTTTCAGGGGCAGCGGGTACCCGCCCCGCACTGTGACCCGCCGAAACCAGGCGGGAAGGGATTAGTGCCAATTAACTGCCTGTTAACAGGTAGTTAACAGGCAGTTTTTAGCCTAATCCCTATTTTGAGGGGTTTCATGTCGGATTCCCGATGGCTCCAAACCACGCCAGGTTAGAGCAGGCGGGCCGTCGGGTTGAAGGAGTTGGAGGGGTCGCGATGTCGGTTCTCAGGTGAGTGATGGGTGCATGAGTGCAAAGGTAAGTGTGTTTGGTGTGTCTAAAGTGTGTAAAGAACTTTTACTTACCTGTACTTACCTTAACAGCCTTTCTTCCTGTAGCCGTCGGGAGCCCATCACTCAGCCGGCACTTAAAGCTGAACGGCTGCAATCTGTGAAAAGTGACAGCCTTCAGCTTTGAGTGCTGCTGAGAGTTCTAACTGAGTCTGTGCAGAAGGACTCATGTTAGAACTCAGACTGTCAGTGTTTCACAGCTTCAAACAGCTGTGAAACACTGATATTTCATCTGTCAAGAACTCTTGACAGATGAAATTGCAGTCTGTGACGTCACCTGTTGCCGGGTGGCCCTTAATTGGCCTGCTGAGCCCACTGGGCGGGCTCAACAAGGTCAATCAAGGGAAAATCGCGCGGATTGGCCGGACATCGAAGTAGGCGGGTCTAAAACCCGAAAGTTGTAGTCCCGCCTTCTTCCCGACAGCTTCAGGAAAATCGACCCCCATATATCTGCTTTTGGCCCATATCCCTTAATACCTGTGGTTAACAAAAATCTATCAATCTCAGATTTAAAATTAACAATTGATCTTGCATCAATTGCCGTTTGCGGAAGAGAGTTCCAAACTTCGACCACCCTTTGTGTGTAGAAGTTCCTAATTTCACTCCTGAAAGGTCTGGCTCTAATTTTTAAATTATGCCCCCTAGGCCTAGAATCCCCAACCAGTGGAAATAGTTTCTCTGTATCTACTCTATCTGTCCCCCTTAATATCTTGAAAACTTCAATCAGATCACCCCTTAAACTTCTAAATTCTAGGGAACACAACCCTAATTTGTGTAATCGCTCCTCGTAACTTAACCCTTCGGTGCCTTCAGGCTCTCAGCAACACACAGAAATGCTGACTCGGCACTAGCCTCACACACACACACACACACACACACACACACACACACACACTCACACTCACGGCCAGAGAATCTCTTTAGCTGTTTCTCGCTTTCCCCTTTACCAGGCATACAGTTCACCAAGTGTATAAACCATCTTTCGGATGAGACGTTAAACCGAGGCCCCGTCTTCCCTCTCAGGTGGACGTAAAAGATCCCACGGTACAGTGGAGAGTGGACACAGCACTGGGAGCGTCAGCCTAGATTTTTGTGCTCAAGCCTCTGGAATGGGACTTGAACCCACAACCTTCTGACACAGAGGTGAAGAGTGCTGCCCCCTGAGCTAAGGCTGACACCTTAGTGTGGTGAGGAGGGGGAGGGGGAGGAGGAGGATAAGGAGAGGGAGGGGGAGGAGGATGAGGAGATGGCAAGTGGAGATAAAGGGTTCCTTACGGGGAAGACCGGAAAAGCGGAGGAAAACTGTCCAGTGCTGCTCTGTGTACCACCCAGTGGCTGGTTGATGCGCAGCACCAGTAGTAGAGGCCCAGCATGAATCATCCACTCACCTTTCAAATGCATTGAAACCAGAAGTCAGGGAGAAGAATATTTTTTAGCAGAGTTAAGCTTTCCCGCAAGAAAATATAATCTGCCGCTTGTTTTTCCTCATTCGGCTTGTTTTGTTAAGTCATCTGGGGGGGTCATTCCAAGTTAAGAATGGGACAGAGCCCTTGGATTAAGCATTCTGGCTGCCTTCTGGAGCAAGGATGATGTCATGAATCTTATCATGACTCATGAAGTAAATCTGGGCAGCCAGCTGGTGGCGCCGTCCAAGGAGTATAAATACTCGGGCGTGGGCCCAGCTTGCTCAGGATGTTTCTGTAACCAGGAACTAGTGATTGTAACTAGAAATCTCATGGTTTTGAAACAGTTGATTAAAGCCTTGTTTTATACTCAAACCAAGCGTTCAGTAGTCTTTTTACATCAGATGGTGCATTATGAAAGGAGACCAAAACGTGGGATATTCGGAAAGGCAAATGCTCTTGAAAAAGATAGGATGTTCCAACAGTCAAAAAGTATGGTTTAATCTTCATGTGTTGTTTCTAACAGGGTACAAAAGGGCAGAAAGGTGAACCAGGCAAGGTACGGTCAGTCAGCTCATTGACTTCCATTTCACTGCTGAGAATGATGTATTATGTTAATATATCGCTAATGATTTGATTCCGTTGCCATACCACTGTTAACACGCTGACTTATTTTCTAATTAGGGTGAAATGGGTCCTTCAGGTTACTCAGGGGAGCGAGGAATAAGGGTGAGAATTAAATAATTTCTTTGATTTGCTATTTTAATTGCCATCAGTGTGGACTAACTGAGATCTTTCTAACTGAAACAATTACTGGAATGCTCATCTCCAGCTTTTACCGGCGGCAGGATCCGATTTTTAATAACGCTGCAATCATGAAAATATAGGTGACTGTAAAATTATATTAAATGCAGACTAAGATAGCCTGACTGGTTGACGATTCCAAAATGGCTGTCTTGGAGCACTGGGACAGGAACAGAGGAGGGAGTTTTTTTGGGGGGGTCAGCGGGCACGTTTGGTGGCAGGTCGGGTGGGAAACTTTTTTTTGGCAGCAGGTAGGGAACCCGCTATCAACCCGCTGTCACACTATTTTCCCAGATGTCGGATCTGTCATCGCTGAACAGACCCGACACCAAACGGTGGGGGAGGCAATTTAGATGATTAAGAGCTTGTTAACAGGCACTTAAAAACTATTTTAAGCTCACCTTTAAATTTTAAGAGCTCGCCCACGGGTTCCACGCTGCTCGGGGATCACGTCAGGTCAGCAGGTCGGAAGTTGTGTCAGCATGGGATCATTTCTTAACTTGACAGCTGCAAATGTTCTATAAAATCTCCCATTTCATAGCTGTTCACTTTCCAAGGTTAGAAGCTGTTGCTTACTGCATTTGGAAGACAGATTGAGCTTTATGCTGCTTGCAAGTGTTTGGAGCAAACTGTGTATCCAGTGTCACCTCATTGGAACAACCTCTCTCACCATTGACAGATCGCTTCTGTCATCGCAACTTCACTTGCCATCTATTCCATCAGCATCGGTGCCCTTTGAAACTATCTCACCTTGGTCCTCAGAATCCCACCACGATCAGCCCCAACAACAGCTGCACTGGGCACACCAGCAGCACCAACAACAACACCAACCTTCTCCACAATCAACTGATGCTGCACAGGACAGAGGGCATCAGCACCTGACTACATTGCTGGCCGGGAGGCTAGGGATGGCCTCACTATAGCCAGATTTACTTCACTTGACGCTGTACACCCGCTGCCACATGATGTGCCAGGTTGGCACCATCCCACACCAACACCATAAAGCATCCCTACAATGCCTAAGCCATTCCTTTCACACTCATCGTCAGCTGTGGCTCAGTGGGTAGCACACTCACCTCTGAGTCAGAAGGTCATGGGTTCAAGTCCCACTCCAGGGACCTGAGCACATAAAGCTAGGCTGACACTCCCAGTGCAGTGCTGAGGGAGTGCTACACTGTCGGAGGTGCCGTCTTTCAGATGAAACGTTAAACCGAGGCCCAGGTGAAGGATCCCATAGCACTATTTCGAAGAAGAGTAGGGGAGTTATCCCTGGTGTCCTGGCCAATATTTCTCCCTCAACCAACATAACAAAAACTATAACCCCTGCCCCCATTTTTCATGCTGTATGATTTTGCCATTCCCATTTGCAACATTTTATCTTTCCTGCCTCCTCCAAAAGTACAGTATATTCCTTCAATTCCTTCCTCCCCTCCCCCCTGTCTCTGCACCTGCTTAATATCTGTTACATCTCCAGCTTTTTCCAGTTCTGATGAAGGGTCCCAGACCTGAAACGTTAACTCTGTTTCTCCACGGATGCTGCCTGGCCAGCTGAGTTTTTCCAGCGTTTTCCGTTGTTATAACAAATACATTATCTGGGCATTGCTGTTTGTGGGAGCTTGCTGTACGCAAATTGGCTGCCGCGTTTCCCACATTACAACAGAGATTACACTTCAAAAGTACTTAATTAGCTGTAAAGCGCTTTGAGACATCCAGTGGTCGTGAAAGGCGCTATATAAATGCAAGTCTTTCTTTCTTTCATTGCCATTGCGGGGTGTACCGTTATGTCTCACCATTCACTGCAACTCACTAAGCCACTTCCAAAGGTTCACACAAATCTGTCCAAGAATGCAAAGTGTTGAAAATAAAGATTTCAATGATTGACAGCACATTAACAGAAACTTCACATGAACATTGGCTAAAGCACCCACGTGCCTACCTTTGTGTGTTGTTAGTTGGTATGATTGGACTAGGATGAGGGTGACTGTGAGGGGTGGCTAGTGAGATGGGGAAGTGATAATGTAGATAGAGAGGGATGGATGGAGGTGCAAGGTAAGTTGGTGTGAGTAAGGATGTGCAGGAGTAGGGTAGGGAAGGCAGAGTGATGGGGATGTGATGAGTGGCACAGCAGGATGAGGTTGAGTGTGGCTTTGTAGTAATGTTTCTACTGAGATGAATGAAAGGTTTGCGCCACTGCAGCCTGGTCCTTCGAATGACATCCCTGCTTGTGTCCTCCTGTGCAATATGCAACCAGGCTGCGTTGATCTCCTGGGGAGGTTTCTTCTGCCCATGGGAAGGGAAGAGAACCTCCCTGCATGCTGTGACTTCCTCCATAAGCACCTGGAGGGAGTCATCGGAGAGCCTGGGTTTAACCGTGCACCTCTGTGCAGTCATTGTCAGTGTTTGCAGCACCTCAATGCTGTAGAACACTGACAGCGCAACTGTCAAAATCAATTTGCACATTGTCCCTTTAAGGAAACCTGCTGATGACGCGTCATCAGACCCATTTCCTTCAATTGGCCGGGAAATGTGCTGGGCGGGCTTAACAAGCCCAATCAACGTAAGATCACTTTGGACAGCGGGCTAGAGCCAGCAGCGGGGTTGCAACCCAGCCGCATCGGATCCATCGAAGTAGGGGAAACCACGGCCATAGGAACAGGAGGAAGCCATTCAGCCCCCTCGAGCCTGTTCCACCATTTAATTAGATCATGGCTGATTTGTACCTTAACTCCATCTACATGCCTTGATTCTGTCACCCTTAATACCCTTGCCTAACAAAAATAGATCTGGTCGAATTATTTTCTTTTTGTTTTAGCACTGATTGTACACACTGGTCCTGCACATCAAATCCATAGAGTTTTTTGTTATGCTTTAAAGCTCTTTTAGGAATGATTCATATTTAAGTACTGTACTGAGAAGAAAAATATATTAAAATGAAGCCTGCACTTTTCAGGTCAAAGGGAGAATAGGACAGATGACAGAGTGCGGAGTCCTTCAATCTCCAAGCCCCACTTGAGCTTTGCAGTTCTTTGGACAACAGTTAAAATTTCACGTGATAGGATTGGAGTCCCACCTATTTTCCTTTTCACTCCTCTTATCCCCAAGATGAAGCATTCCACCAGCAGAATATCTCCACCCAGTGGTCGAGACTGAAAGGATTCCCCCATTGAGGGCAGCTGAGTAGAAATATCAGTAAAGGCTTGAATCTCAGGTTAGGCTTCAGGACTGTGAATCCAGTGCTCGACTGCTAAAATTTCCTTAGCTGCGCCAACTGTTTTACCTCTGATGATCGATGATGGCAATGGTCCAGTGGTCTCTACTAAGAACTTCACCTGCTGGCGGGAAACATAAAAGGGAAGAAA
The DNA here is from genome assembly GCF_052327205.1 of Somniosus microcephalus. Lineage (NCBI taxonomy): Eukaryota > Metazoa > Chordata > Chondrichthyes > Squaliformes > Somniosidae > Somniosus > Somniosus microcephalus. The sequence continues at coordinate 71,497,175 of NC_141003.1, read as the reverse complement.
CTTACCAGAGAGGTTTTGGCAGGTCTAAATTTCACTCATTTGCGAGCACTAAACCGCTTCAGTCCGTGTGGTGAAGGCGCTCCCACAGTGCTGTTCGATAGGGAGTTCCAGGATTTTGACCCAGCAATAATGAAGGAATGGCGATACATTTCCAAGTTTGTGGTGGTGTGTGCCGTCGAGGGGAACTTGGAGGTGATGGTGTTGTCATGCACCTGCAGCCCTTGTCCTTCTAGGTGGCGGAGGTCACGGGTTTGGGAGGTGCTGCCGAAGAAGCCTTGGCGAGTTGCTAGGCATGATGCAGTGGAGCGCAGGACATAGTTTTGCTACCTTGATCTGCTGAGTCTCTGATCTCAGCAGCACTACTGTGCACTGATGCCAGTGTGGGGGGGGGGGGGTGCAGTCATCTCACTTTTCATGCACCTCCTGACCGCTGGCCACGAGTGCATGATACTGGCAGCCTAGGAGGAGGAGTCAGCCTCCTAGGATGGATGGAACCAGTGGGGCAAACATAAATGGAGAGTACATTAATATGAAACATAAAACTAGCAATGCCTGTCCATTTTTTTTTACCTAATCTTTAAATATTTTGTAGGGGCCTTTAGGCCTGCCAGGCCGGCCTGGAGAGAAGGGACACAAAGGAGATTCTGGAAACCCTGGAGCAATGGTAGGTGCCAAACATTTTACAGTGCATTCCTTTCTGATCGGAGGAAGAGTGATAGTGTTGTGGAGGTAACCCATTGCTTCACAGGTTGAAGAGTGCTTGCTTTCCAGCTAGGGGTGGGTCTGGACTTGACTACCAGAAATTCTCATCACTTAAGTTCACTCATTTGACCTGGAAGTGCTTGAGTTCCAGGTCAGACCTAATACCTTCTCCAGTGTCTTGACCTCAACTTCAGAACAGCGCCCCCTGCTGTACCAATATGACATTTCCTAGTAGATGGGTTGAGGAGGTTTTGAAGAACCCCTTAAAAGCCAGCAGATAAAGGAGACTCCGATGGGACTGGATTTAAACCCAGTTCTATGAGGGCAAAGGAGAGGATTCTAAGAGTGAAAGCAAAATGTAGAGACCACAAGTTCATTCCCCTTGAATTTCCACGAGAGTTTCTCTGGCAAAGGATCAGCAGAACCTCTGGAGAAATGGCCTAAATGGCTATAAACAGCTGTTTAAGCCGCTTCTCCAGGATTTCCACCGATCATCCGCCAAAGTTACCGCAGGAGATTGGGAGAACCCTGCGGAAATCCTCCCCCCGTTATTTTCACAATAAAAAAATTTTGGAGAACAATTAAAATAAATACCAAACATAATAAGAAAAGTTTCCTCTGCATGTCAGGCACAGTGAAATCATAAACCTGCTCTTTGTAAACACTGTCATCATTTTGCCACACTATGGCTACAGAGAATGTCTCCCCCAACTTTGTGAGAATGTGCCAGATTTCAAGCTAATCTTGGCCATCAGTGCCTTTTAAGTATTTAACAAACAGTCTCTACTTAATTTTCCCAAAAGTAGAGACCTCTTTGCCTCCTTCCTCCTGTGGGGGAGACCGGAACAAGGGGCCATAAATATAAGATAGTCACTATTAAATCCAATAGGGAACTCAGGAGAAACTTCTTTACTGAGAGAGTGGTTAGAATGTAGAACTTGCTTCCACAGGGACCAGTGTTCCTCCTAATTTATTTTTGGGTGCGTGGTCCCTTTAAGGGACTGCGAGGCCCATTCAAATTTCCGTGCATGCGCGGTTTTTCCATTGTGAAGCAAGCAAGCGGCCTGCGCAGGACCTCCGGACAGCTGCGCGGCCGTGCAACTGAACGGGAACATTGACGGGGAGCAGTTGAGGCGACTAGCATAGATACATTTAAGGTGAAACTAGATAAACACTTGAGGGAGAAAGAAATAGAAGGATATGATGATAGGGTGAGATGAAGTGGGGTGGGAGGAGGCTCGTGTGGAGCATAAACACCAGCATGGACCTGTTGGGCCGAATGGCCTATTTCTGTGCTGTAAACACTTTGTAATACAATCTTCAGGCTTATAAAACCCATAATTCCTGACTTATCAGTGTAGAAATTGGGATGCATTACGCCTGTTTCTCAGGCAGTTAATAGGCTTTAATCCCTTCCCGCCTCCAAGGAGACGGGACCCGGCGTGGGACGGCTTCCCGACTCCTGGCAAAAGGGCATGGAGGCAGGTTGGTGGTGGGTTTGCCACCCGCCCCCAAATTCTGTCACTTTCCCGGCAGTCCCACCTCCATACCCGCCTCCTCGGGGCTGGTAAATCCAGCCCATCTACTTACTAGTTCTAAAAATTTTGGAGGCTGGAAAAAGTGCTGTTTGACTGACAGTCAAGAATCATCCAATCGGGTAATGAAGAGTCTTTTTGCTTTCCGATTAGCATGGGAAGGCGACCAACGGCGGGAACGTGGGGGTGGGGCGGTTGGAGGCAGGAGAACATGTGATGAAACCTCCAAGAATACATTCAACCAGTTTTGGCAACCCTAGGCTCGAGGCCCAATTTCAGGCCGGCCTCAGGCCTCTCTGTTAGGCTGCTGAGTCAGGATCCGTAAACGCCATCTAGGTACTCCTTTCAACCTTGTATGCTCTGGGTCTTGGCCCTTTACCTTGGTTCCTCAAAAGACAGGAGTAAACTTCAGATTTTACAATAATACAACTATCCCTGATGTTTGTGCCACTGTATTAAAGTACTGCTAGTGTCTGTTCCAGCACTGTGCAGCATAAGGTGAAAACATTTAAAGATGGTTGGTCTAGGAAAACTGAAATTCCTTGGGGCAGTCTAAGCATCAAGGCAGTCTAGCTCTTTCAAAGAGCCGGCACAGGCATGATGGGCTGAATGGCCTCCTCCTGTACTGTAAGATTCTGTGATTAAGAGATTCACAAATAATGCCCAGACAAGTGGCTGCTAAACATAATGGGATAAAAATTCCACTGCCTCGCTCCTTGGTGAGCACTGGGAGCATATGTGGTAAGATTACGCACTCCCATTCTGCGATTTTGTGAGCATTAACTTGAAAGAATGAAAAATGGTGGGTTCGGGAGTGCACAATATAACGATACGCGCTCCCGATGCGCACTAACGAATAGGGTAGTGGTACTTTAACCCAATGTAACAGCATTCAGCACAAGAAGCAAATGTATTTCGAATTATGATCAGTAACTGTTCCTTTCTCTTTCAGGGAGTAATTGGTCCAAAGGGACCGAAAGGCGATACAGTAGGTTCTTTACAAATATTACTTCTTTCTGGATCCAGTCTAACCTTTGATAGACTAAAGCTAATTTAATTGGTTCTGTTAATAGTGTGCTAATTGGAATTTGTATCATTGCAGGGGAAGCCGGGGCTGCCCGGGCAACCTGGGTCAACTGTAAGTATTTGTATAAAATGTAATGAATAAACCTACATGTACATACTGGGGGCTCGCGACACTCTGAGAGACAACCACAGCCCCGCGATTGTCTCAATAGTTGACCTACTGTACTTGAGTGGGTGGATATGCGGTCAGCAATCTGACATTCACCTGTACAGTAAAACTAAAAGGATGAACAGGACTCGGAGAGATCATTAGGTGGGTTCATAAAATACCATAGACTACACTCTCTCTCATAGCCCTCAGTTGCTTTCTTTCCCAAATTTCTATCCAGTTCCTCCTTGAATTTTATCAACACAGTCTGCCTCCTAGATAGTGTGTTCCACACGTTCATCAGATTTACAAGGATGATCCCAGAACTGAGAGGGTATAACTGTCAGGAAAGACTGAACAGGCTGGGACTCTTTTTTCTCTAGAAAAGAGAAGACTGAGAGGTGACCTGATAGAGGTCTTTAAAATTATGAAGGGGTTTGATCGGGTAAACGTAGAGAAAATGTTTCCACTTGTGGGGGAGTCCAAAAAAGTCAATAATAAATCCATTAAGGAATTCAACAGAAACTTCTTTATTCAGAGAGTGGTTAGAATGTGGACTACCACTAGGAGTAGTTGAGCCGAACAGCATAGATGCATTTAAGGGGAAGCTAGATAAGAACATGAGGGAGAAAGGAATAGGAGAAGCTGATAGGACGAAGAAAGACTTGCATTTATATAGCGCCTTTCACGACCACCGGACGTCCCAAAGCGTTTTACAGCCAATTAAGTACTTTTTGAAGTGGAGTCACTGTTGTAATGTAGGAAACGGGGCAGCCAAATTATGCACAGCAAGCTCCCACATACAGCAATGTGATAATGACCAAATAATCTGCTTTAGTGATGTTGGTTGAAGGATAAATATTGGCCAGGACACCGGGGATAACTCCCCTGCTCTTCTTCGAAACAGTGCCATGGGATCTTTTACGTCCACCATTATGTGAGAGGGCAGACAGGGCCTCGGTTTAACATCTCATCCGAAAGACGGTACCTCCGACAGTGCAGCACTCCCTCGGTACTGTACTGAGTGTCAGCATAGATTTTTGTACTCAAGTCCTGGAGTGGTACTTGAACCCACAACCTTCTGACACAGAGGCAAGGATGCTACCAACTGAGGCACCGGCCAACACACAAGGTGAAGTAAAGTGGGAAGAGACTTGTGTGGAGCATAAACACCGAGACTTCTAAAACAAGCGTTCTACTTGGCACTCCGACACAACAAGAGAGCCCCAGGTGGGCAGAGGAAACGCTTCAAGGACACCCTCAAAGCCTCCTTGAAAAATTGCAACATCCCCACTGACACCTGGGAATCCCTGACCCAAGACCGCACGAAGTGGAGCAGAAGCATCCGGGAAGACGACGAACACCTCGAGACTTTACGCCGGGAGCAAGCGCAAGCCAAGCGCAAGCAGCGCAAGCAGCGCACATCAACCCAAGCACCCCGCCCCTTCAACCACCGTCTGCCCCACCTGTGACAGAGACTGTAGGTCCCGCATTGGACTCATCAGTCACCTGAGAACTCATTTTTAATGTGGAAGCAAGTCATCCTCGGTTCCGAGGGACTGCCTAAGAAGAAGGAGAAGAAACACCGGCATGGACCAATTGGGCCAAATGGCTTGTTTCTGTGCTGTAAATTCTATGTAATTCTATGTCACCTTCTGTATAAAGTAGTTGTATGTAAGCTGTCCGTTCACCTTCCCTCTTCTGAGGTTTACCTTCGTCCCTCTTATAGGACTTCAGTGTAGTTTGGTGTCTGTTTTAGTCTTGGTTCTAAAATGCATTCAGTCCTTTGGTGGTTAATTTCATGACTTTCTCTTTCACATTTCAGGCCACCTCCCTGAACAACAGCATTATTATTAAAGGCGAAAAGGTAAAAGGAAAATAGCCCTGCAATGTACCTTTTTGATTGTGTTATTAATAGTCCTGTGGTGGCCAAGCAAGGTCAGGAAGTACTGCCATTCAGTCGTGGAAACACCAAAGGTGGTTTGTGTCACACCCTTCGTGGTGGTGAATGGGAGTTGAATTGTTCATTGATTTAGAAAACAACCTTCCCAATTTGCTTCCCTCCACTTCTGAAGGTTCTGCATCACATTGGCACTGCTCACCCAACTAGTCATTCGCAACAGCCCAGACTGAGATCAGCCAATTCAATGCAGACCAGCAATCAAACATGGGACCTTCCTGATTGACCAAAAAAATCATAGAATGTTGCAGCACGGAAGGAGGCCATTCAGCACATTGTTCCTGTGGTAGAGCTATCCAATTAGTCCCCCTCCCCTGCCCACAACAACAATTTTACGCTGGGACAAAAGCAAAATCGTGCGGATGCTGAAAACCTGAAATAAAAACAGAAAATGCTGGAAATACTCAGCAGGTCGGGCAGCATCTGTGGCGAGAGAAACAGAGTTAACGTTTCGGGTGCCGTCAAAAGGTCATCGACCTGAAACGTTAACTCTGTTTCTCTCTCCACAGATGCTGCCTGACCTGCTGAGTATTTCCAGCATTTTCTGTTTTTAGTTCCACACTGGGGTAGTGCATTTATTGTAAGCAATTGGGAGCTTATCCAGTGATTAGTCTCCCAGTTGCTACGATAAATGAGCAAGAACCTCCCGTGACATATAGCAATCCCTGGTGCTAGGTCACTGCCAACTATGTGTACGACCAGTAAGAGGTGCTCAAGAGCGGCATAGATATAGGCCTAGAAATTCATTGACGCCACTTTTGGGGCGCTAAAGTGGGGCGTCCGCTAAAGTTTGCGGCCGCCGCCAAATCGATGCCACTTCTCCGATATTCATTAGCTTCGCCCTAGGAGTTCGGGCGAGCGCTAAAACTGCTGCTGGACGCCTCTCTTTGGGCGCTAAGCCGGAGGTGGTGATCGATAGCGCCGAGGCCGGGCGCAGCGCAGGTGCGGCCATCTCGTGATTGACAGCAGACACCCTGGCGCCGGCCAGCTCTTAAGGGGGAAGGGTCGACTGTGTCTGCTGCCACGCCCTGGATAGTGAAGCCCTCCAGCTAGGCCTGAACACTGCTGCTGGACCCAAATAGTGCCTGAAGACATGGAGAAGGCCCGTGAACGTGCGCAGCGCTTCTCAGAGCGTGATCTGAGTGTGCTGATTGCTGCTGTGGAGAAGAGGCGCCATGTTTTGTACCCGGACAATGGCAAGAAGGTGACGGTCCGCGTCTACAGGAGAGCCTGGAGGCATGTCGCCAGCAAGCTGTCAGCCAACAGCGACGTCCCCAGGACCGGTGCCCAATGCCGCAAAAAGTTAAATGACCTCACACGCATTGTCAGGGTGCGTACCCTTTCCAGTGACCTCCTCATCCTTGCATGTGCACCTCACATTATGGGCAAAGGGACCTGAAAGCTCTAATGGCCAGCCTTCATCCAGCAGCTATGGGACAGGCATGAGCATCAATTGCACATTCTGCACTTAACACACTGGCCAGGCTATTCCACCATGGGAGGCAGTGCACACCAGATCATGGCGACACACTGGCCAGGCTATTCCACCATGGGAGGCAGTGCACACCAGATCATGGTGACACACTGGCCAGGCTATTCCACCATGGGAGGCAGTGCACACCAGATCATGGCGACACACTGGCCAAGCTATTCCACCATGGGAGGCAGTGCACACAAGATCACGGCGACACACTGTACTTAGAGGCCGTCCTTTCTCTTGCAGGCCAAGCTGGCGAATAATCGCAAGAGCCGGACTGCGACCGGGGGAGGCCGACCCCATATCCAGCCACTCTCCGACCTGCAACATCGCGTGGAGCACCTCATGGGTGGCCGGGTGATTGGGCCCGTTGCATGTGAAGATGCCGACTCTGTTCTGGGCAGCAATGGTAAGGACATCACCTTTTGCACCTCTCTCGTCCCACTTGCGCATCAGATCTACATCCTTTGCCACTGTCCGACAAATGCGCTGAATGCCACCACTCATGCATCCCGCACTGACGCCCTCTCCTCACTCTAAAGCTACTCTTGTGCCTTCCTGCTTTCAGATGGTCAAGAGGACGTCCCTGAACTTGCCAGTGACAGACCCTCCGAAGAGGAGCAGGAGGAGGAGCAAGAGGAAGGCGGCCCATCAGGGGAACCCTCAGCCGCAGCCACCCAGGCCAATGTAGGGGACACGTCTTCCCTGGAGGGCAGCGTGGCGGAAGTGTCGAAGGGGAGGGGAGCTCCTGGGACCTGCGGGCTGCAGAAAGGCGGGAGGGGGGTGGAAGCTCGGCGGCCTTCTCCCAAGAGGGGGGATGCGTCGGAGGGGAGTCCAATTGCTGGGCCCAGCGGCCTCCAGCAACGCAGGAAGGGTCAGCCAGCTCGGCGGCCTTCTCCCCAGAGGGAGAGTCCGGCCTCCAGTCAGGAGATGCTCTTCGCCGAGGAGATGGAACGCCTCGAAGACTTGTCCGCGGACTCGGAGCGCCGGCACACGGAGCTCATGGCGGCAGTGGCACGGTTGCCTGAGTCCATCGATTCCCTCTCTCGGAGTGTGGCCGAGTTCGGGCCCTCAGAGGCCACCAGTCGGGCGGAATACCGGGCAGATCAGGCAGCGAGTCGGGCGGAATTCGGGGCAGCTCTGTCAGCGACTGGCCAGGTGATCAGTGGTGCCGTCCAGTCACTGGCTGCTCTGATGCGGTCAGTGAACAGGTCAACACGGGCACTCACTGCTGCCACACTCGCTGTGTCAGCCAGGCATCGCCAGGGGACCCGGCGCGCTGCAGCAGCACAGCGGTCTGTCCCTCGGCAGATTGGTGCGCATGCTGCAGTGCTGGCCCGGGCGAGTGCCAGTGTCTCAGGCGACCAGCGAGCGCCTGCCATCCGCCAGCTTGCCGCCATTCCTCCAGCCGCCACTGCCAGTCCCCCAGTGGAGCTGCCAGGAGCTGCTGCAGCGACTGATGCTGGCCAGCCACAGCTGCAGCAATCAACAGCCGCCCGCTCGACGGCCAGACCTCGAGTAGGCCGACCCCCAAGGGCATCTGCCGTCACGACATGTGCCCCTCAGGAGCCTGCCCCCAGCCTTGCAGCAGCCAATGGCCTTACTTTGAGGCAGAGCAGCAGGGCGGGCAGGGGCCACCCAAAGATGGCCAAGGCATCGCCCTAGCGGGCCAAATAGTCGAATGTGTGGCCATTTGTGTTTGTTTCTTGAGGCCGAGAATTGGATGTTTGTTTTTTGAAGGCTGATGATGTGATGTTTGTTTTGGACGAAGGCCGAGAATGACGGCCATTTTAGTTGCCCTATTTTGTTAATCCTCTCCAGGTTGTGGGAGCGAGTAATGTGTTTGAGTGTTTTTTGGGGGTTTCGGCTGTTTTTGGTTTTCATGTGGGAAGGGCCCAGAGTTTGTACAATAAAGCATTTTATTTATTTACATTGTCCATGTTTGATCTTTGAAGTGTTTGTTGCCTTAACCGGCTGAGGGCTTGCGGAGCGGCTGCAATCATGTTCTATCATTGGCACAAGCCATTCCCTGACAGGGGGCCTAGAAGTGATGTTCAATAAGCCGCCGACGGGCGGCCCTTGGACCTTGTGCGTCCCTCCTGGGCTGGTACTCCTCATCCTCGTCGTCCTCATGCTCCTCCTGCTCCTCCTCCTGAGGTGGTGGTCCAACGTGAGGTGGCAGTGCCTGAGTCCTGCGGATAGCCAGGTTGTGCAGCATGCAGCAAACGACAACGAATTGGGAGACTCGATCCTGCGAATACTGGAGGGCTCCCCCGGAGCGATCGAGACAGCGGAACCGTTGCTTGAGCACGCCGATTGTTTGTTCTATGAGGTTCCTCGTCGCTTGATGGCTCTCGTTGTATGCCTCTTCAGCAGGGGTCGTGGGCGCGCGGAGCGGGGTCATGAGCCAGGTACACAAAGGATAGCCTTTGTCCCCGATAAGCCATCCTCTTGGGGGAGGCTGTGCCTGGAACATGTCAGCCACAGTTGTCTGTCGCAGGATAAAGGCATCGTGGCTGCTGCCTGGAAAGCGGGCATTGACAGCTAGGATGCGCTGCCTGTGGTCACACACCAGCTGTACATTGAGGGAATGGTAGCCCTTCCGGTTGCAGTAATCCTCGGCATGCTCAAGAGGTGCCCGCAAAGCCACATGCGTGCAGTCAATGGCGCCCTGCACCATGGGGAAGCCCGCTATTCTTGCAAACCCCACTGCACGCTGCTGCTGCTTGTCCAGGGTCATGGGGAAGGAGATGAATTGATGTCTCCTTCTGAAAAGGGCTTCGGTCACCTGGCGGATGCAGCAATGCACGGCGAACTGGGAGATGTTAGCGATGTCCCCAGTAGCGGATTGGAAGGAGCCGGAGGCATAGAAGTTGAGAGCCACCGTCACCTTCACTGCCACCGACAGAGACGTCCTGCGCATCAGCTGTGGCTGCAGATCTCTCTGAAGCAGCCGGCAGATGTCTGCAACCACCTCCCTTCGGAATCGCAGCCTCCTAACACACATCGCGGCAGACATGGTCAGATAGGAGGTCTGCTGGCGGTATACCCTGCGTGGGTAAGGCCTCAGTTGGCGACGCCTGTTGCCCCCTCTGCATCTAGCCAGGGCTGCCACTCTCTCACGGCGTCTGTAAGCCCTTCTGGCATAAGGCTGAAATTCAGCGTTGCCACCCAATGCAGCCCCCATTATATGCTGGCAAACACTGAGCTCTGAATGAAGGCAAAGATAATTGGTAAGCTCTGGCCTGAGCCAAAAATACCTGTCCAAGTGTTGGTCCAAACCAGTAAACTCTCCTCCTTGGTCTCTGTCGAAAAAACCGTTGCACAAGAGTGAATGCTGCAAAATGGCTGGCCTTTATACTGCTGGGTAAGTGCCCTTTAATTTGCGCTCCCCGCGGCCCGGCTGGGCTGTGTACCGTTCCACTTCACAGTCGCTCGGGCCGCCCGGCGCACAATGGGCCGGCGCGAGCGAAGTTCCAGTTCGGGGCGCACAAAAGGCGTTGCACTAGCAAATGACGTCATGATGTGCGCGCGCAGCAGGGCGCGCGCTAAGACTTTGCGCCGGCGCTAAATGTGTACTGAAGTTGGGGTGAGGCGCAGATCGCGCTGCGCCCAGCCGCTAAGCGCCTAGCGCTCGAAATCTACTCCTCCTAAGGCGCTAACGGCTGCCGCGCCCAACTGAATTTCTAGGCCATAGTCTCCATCCAAGTTTTTCCTTTCTCCAATGGCATGACTGTGAATAGGAACTCACAGGAGGGAGGGGGTTGGAATTGTATAATTTTTTTTATATGATCCTTGTGCTCATTGAGGTGAGTGATGTTATTGTTGAGGAATGCAACACCCAGGGTGTAATTGTAACTTTGGGCGATAGTGTTAAATGATCGATGTCGAATCTGCCGCTCGTCATACTTCCATGCCCAATGGAAAGAAAAATCAGGCGGGGGGATTAATAGGCCGCTAATTTGATATTGGTCATTTTAAACCATTGCCCAAGGTTAAAATTACCAATCCCCACCCCGTGGCAGCATTGAGCACCAGCAGGTCAAGTAGAGCTTGGTTAGCTGTGGTATAAAGCTTACTGTAGTGTTCCCCATCAACGTATTTCAGCTCAACCTCAGAAGAATACCTCAACTACACCAGTGTGACATTTTTCCACTTCCCACACCAGTCAATTTGTAATTAGGGCTGAATTAGGAGCAGTTTTGTGCCCTTGGCCCAGTGCCCACTATACACTGGGCTGAGACTCATTTCACAGGGCTCTTACCCAGTCCCACATACATCAACAGAGACAATATTATAAACGTTCTTTATTAATACAGTCTTCATTTTAAATGAAGTTAATCCATATCTTATTGTGCTGCAGGGTGATACTGGAGCTCATGGGGAATGGGGTCTTAAGGGAGAAGCAGGTGACCCTGGAACCGCTGGTCCTCCTGGACCAAGGGTGAGTTGATTGCACAATTACTCTTAGATGGTCAAATGTTTCACACATCCTTCAGCATGGTTCCATAGGCCCTGACTGCTCTCTAGTACTCCATTCAGCTTCTTCATGTGTGTGGTAAGATAGTGAACCCAATTTTAAACCTGTCCACCCAGCATAAACAGGACGGTAATTGCCCCAAAAATGGCGCTGTAGTTTTTCTTTTATTTATTCATTCTTGGGATGTGGGCATCGCTGGCAAGGCCAGCATTTATTGCCATCCCTAGTTTCCCTTGAGAAAGTGATGGTGAGCCACCTTCTTGAACAGCTGCTGTCCGTGTATTTCCACAGTGCTGTTAGGTAGGGAGTTCCACAATTTTGATTCAGTGACAATGAAGGAACGGCAATATATTTCCAAGTCAGAACGGTGCGTGACTTGGAAGGGAACTTGGTGTTCCCATGCACCTTCTGCCCTTGTCCTTCTAGGTGATAGAGGTTGCGGGTTTGGGAGGTGCTATCGAAGAAGCCTTGGCGAGTTGCAGCAGTGCATCTTGTAGATGGTACACACTGCAGCTACGGTACGCCAGTGGTGGAGGGTGTTTGGATCAAGTCTTGAATATTCTGGCACTCAGCTGCCGCCATCTTGGAAAGGGCCTTTCCTTCTGATGGGTGGCCAGACCACCCACTGTCAAGGTAACTCTTTTAATATGCAAATCAGGGTCCTACGGCATGCAGTTTAAATTTTGAAGGACAAATGAGTGGCATTTTTCCACGCACTCTCTGCCCATTTATCCCAAGAGGTAATTTTTTTTTAAATGGACCCAAAACTTTTTCATTTCATATTTGTGGGGCCAGGGGGAGCAGGAATGATCTGGGCTCCACAAAAAAAAACTGTGAGCTGCGTTCCCCCGGATTAGGTTTCAATCAATGGTTTTAGTTACGGGGATAGGGTGGGATATGTGTTGGTGTAGGGGTTACGGGGATCGGGTGGAATATGTGTTGGTGCAGGCTCGATGGGCCGAAATGGCCTCTATCTGCACTGTGGGGTTTCTGTGATTCTGTGAAAAGCAAAAGTTGGTACTTGCCTGAGTTACTTCGTTTTACCAAGAACGGCTGACAAGTTGGATGATGAGAAACTCAAATTGGTCTGCAGAGTCGCCTGGTGGCCAGAGTATGGAACTGCTGTCAGACTGTCACATAACACTGGAGAGAGCCAGAGTTACTGCCACTTGGAAAAGGATTACACAGGACCTTTTCAATGGAATGTGGCGGACGCAGCAAATGTAGTAATAAATCGGACAGCCAGTCACAGGCACTTTCCTGGATACCACTCCCTAGCCCTAGGATATAACCATCGACTGTAATCCTCCACTGTCTCATTGTGTAAGATCAGGAAACTCAGCAAAGACCAGCCACCTTTCCTAGTTTATTTGGCACAAGACTGGTCCGTATAAGCTGAGAACGACACTAAGCGGTGCATTTAGCAACTGAGCCTTCCTTCGTTACCAGAAAACAGACCCGTTTCAGTCCCTTTTTTTTCACACTGTACACACCGAATATTTTAAACTTAAAAAAGAATTTGCAAACAGACTTCAGAGGGATGAGGCGCCAGTCTCGCCAGGGCGCCGGAAGTACTGCCCCGGAAGTGGTCGTGGCCGCCCGCCGCAAATTCACTTTCAGCACCCCAGACGGAAGCGCGGCGCTACTCGAGGCGCCCCGCATCCCTCTTGGGGCGCGGCAACTGAAAATCACAGCGCAACGTGCCGCAGCGCCACACGCTGCGGCACGGCGTGCTGCGGTACTGCAGGCCTTCCTCCCCTTCTTAAAGGGGAGGGGCCTGCTGCAGCGCGCTCGAAGCACGCGAGTGCCGGCAAAAGAGCCCGGTACTGAGGAGAAGTGCCGGGCTCTTGGGACACAGCCGGCACTCCGCGGGGGTTGGGGGGGGGGTGCTCAGGAGGCCGGGGACGGTGGTGCGGGGAGGTGCTGGCAGGTGGCCAGCAAAGAAAATGGCCACCCCGCACCTCAGCGCCTCTACCACCGCAGGTAGGCCCCCCTGAACCGGTCGCAAATTGCGACCGGCGTTAAAGCAGGGAGTGCTACTAAATTTCGCGTTCGGGCCGGTAGCGGGGCGCTGTGCACACCGATGACATCATCGGTAGCGGCGCAGCGCTAACGGCTAGCGCCGCCATTAGCGTCCCACTAAATTTAGCGGGAGGCGTGGCCAGTGGCGTAAAACCCACTAAGTGCCCTCTTAGGGCGCTAATGGGTGGCGCAGCCCACTGAATTTCTATGCCATAGAGTCTACAGCATAGAAACAGGTCATTTGGCCCAACTGGTCTATGCTGTTGTTTATGCTCCACACGCGACTCCCCCAACCATCTTCATCTTACTCTATCAGCATATCCTTCTATTCCTTTCTCCCTCATGTGCTTATCTAGTTTCCCCTTAAATACATTTATGATTTGAGGGCAGGTTCTGCTAGATCTGGTGTGTTTTTATATATTATTTGTTTCTAGTTTCTATTATAATATATAACGACTTCCATTTATATTCTAGGGTCCAGCAGGTCCTCCAGGGCCACCTGGTAACGGAACAGTAAGTTGAGGCTGTCTATAGCTTTACTGAAAGGTGTAATCTTGTGTTTTCTGTTTTCTGTTTCGCTTGAACCTTCCCAATGTAAACACACTTCTGAAACCTCCAATCCCTATACACAGCATTTGGTGTGTTACTAACTTTCAGCATTAGCCAATAGGAGTGGTTCCATGATCCAGCACTCCCAGTGAGGAGTCGGTCTCACCGGGAGTGCACCTTGGGCTGTATCTCCTGAGAATCATTCCCTTTCTGGCTAGAAGTGTGTGATTGTGGAATCATGCCTTCTATCCACTCTTCACCTTGCTGTTTCTCCACTGGTGCATGTAATGTATATACCTTTTAAGGGGGGAACTATCTTTTACAGCTCATGTATACTGCAGTACCGGCAGTGACCACACCTGTATATAGCACTGAGTAGTAATCTGTACAGATCAGTTCCAGTGTGAGCCATGTTTAGTAAACACCTGTTGTACCGTTCTCCTGCAGTCTGTGTCTTATTATACACGGACACAACATTGGCGACGAGGCAAGTTTGAACCTACCTGCAACTCTGCATCACCACCCGAGGATTCATTCCTGGAGATCAGTGGATTGGAGGTCAAGGCCAGAGACTCGGGCGTCGACCACGGGCAACCGCCCAGTCATCCAGCAGAGACTCGAGAATTGCGGGGGAGGCTGTCGAGAGCCAGGCTTGGCTTTCCAGTCGAGGTGGTCCAGCGAAACGGGCTGGCAGCAGGTAGTGCGCAGACCCTTCCCGGACAGTGGCAGGCTAGAGCCCGACCGAGCGGCACAGCAAAGGGCCGAGCAGTGTCGACGGGGGAGAGAGAGAGAGGGCAGAGTGCACAGGGCGCAGCCGGTGTTCAGGGGCCGAGCAGTGTCGGAGAGAGGGAGAGAGAGATGCACAGAAACCCGCAAGGCGCCGCCATTGCCAATAGGACCGCCGAGAGCGGCGTTGGCAGCAGCGCAGGAGAAGCGCGCGAAACCTACAGGGCACCGCCATTGCCACAAGAACCGCCGGGAGCGGCGTTGGCAGCAGCGGGGGAGGAAGGAAAGCGTGGGAGACACCATTTTAAGTCATTGGGAGACACCATTTAAACCACACCCAAAATGCCGAAGAGTGGCAGTATCTCCGCATTTGACAATGAAGTCGAAGATTGGACTACATATGTCGAACGAATAGAGGTATACTGCAAGGCAAATGAGGTGTCAGATGACAAGAAAGCGTCGGTATTGTTAAATTTAATGGGTGCAAAGACGTATGGTTTATTACGAAATCTAGTAACCCCAACGAAGCCAATGGAAAAGAGTTTTGAAGACATAGTAACGATACTACAGGAACATTTAAACCCTACACCGCTGCTGATAGCAGAAAGATTCAAGTTTCACAAACGGAACCAGCATAAGGATGAAAGCAATGCTGATTATTTAACAGAACTGCGCAAACTATCGAAACACTGCCAGTTTGGAGCGGGACTGGCAGATACCTTAAGGGACAAGTTTGTGTGTGGGCTTCAAAGTGAAGGAACCCAGAAACGGCTTTTATCTGAAAAGGACCTTACGCTGGAAAAGGCTTTCAGCATTGCGGTATCATATGAAGCAGCAGCACGGGGCGCTGCAGAGATACAACAGAGACCGCAAGAATATGGCACAAACGAAATGTCATATGGAACAGAGAAGTGCTATCGCTGCGGCAGAACAACACACGACCAGAATGATTGCTGGTTCAAAGACAAAGTGTGCAGACAGTGTGGAAAAGTAGGACACATAGCACGAGTCTGCAGGTCGGGAAAGAAAACCAGCAATAAGAAACCTACCAAAGGAAAGTATAAGAAGGTACATAAGATGACGGCGAATAGTTCAGACGAACAAAAGAGTGATAACGACTCTGAATGAAACAGGATTAATAAAAAATGTCCTAGTAAAGGATCCCCTTGGAATGAGTGACCATAATATGGTTGAATTCCAAATTCAATTTCAGGGTGAGAGAGTTGGATCTCAAACCAGCATACTAAGCTTAAATAAAGGAGACTATGAAGGTATGAGAGTAGAATTGACGAAAGTGGACTGGGAAAACAGATTAAAGTGTAAGTCGGTACAAGAGCAGTGGTCTACATTCAAGGAGATATTTCACATCTTTCAAGATAAATATATTCCACTGAGGAAAAAGGGGAGTAAAAGAAAAGACAGCCATCCGTGGCTTAGTAAAGTAATAAAGGATAGTATCCGACTGAAAACAAGGGCATATAAAGTAGCCAAATCTAGTGGGAGGATAGAAGATTGGGAAGCATTTAAAAGCCAGCAAACAATAACTAAAAGATTAATTAAGAAAGGGAAGATAGATTATGAAAGTAAACTAGCAAAAAATATAAACACAGATAGCAAGAGTTTCTACAGCTATATAAAAAGAAAAAGGGTGGCTAAAGTGAACGTTGGTCCCTTAGAGGATGGGACCGGAAAACTAGTGGTGGGGAGCATGGAGATGGCAAAGACGCTGAACAAATATTTTGTATCAGTCTTTACAGTAGAGGACACTGAAAATATCCCAACACTGGATAAACAGGGGGCAATGGGGCGGTGGGGGGGGGGAGGGAGGAGCTAAAAATGATTAAAATCACTAAGGAGATGGTACTCAGTAAAATAATGGGACTTAAGGCGGATAAATCCCCCGGACCTGATGGCCTGCATCCTAGGGTCTTGAGAGAAGTGGCGGTAGGGATTGTGGATGCATTGGTGATTATTTTCCAGAACTCCCTGGACTCAGGAAAGGTCCCGGCAGATTGGAAAACTGCTAATGTAACACCCTTATTTAAGAAGGGAAGTAGACAAAAAGCTGGAAACTATAGACCAGTTAGCCTAACATCTGTGGTTGGCAAAATGTTGGAGTCCATTATTAAGGAAACAGTAACAGAGCATTTGGATAAACATAATTTAATAGGACAGAGTCAGCATGGTTTTATGAAGGGGAAGTCATGTTTGACAAATTTGCTGGAATTCTTTGAGGATGTAACATACAGGGTGGATAAAGGGGAACCAGTGGATGTGGTGTATTTGGACTTCCAAAAGGCATTTGACAAGGTTCCACACAAAAGATTACTGATCAAGATAAGAAATCACGGGATTGGGGGTAATATACTGGCATGGGTGGAAGATTGGCTATCTAACAGAAAACAAAGAGTTGGGATAAATGGTTCATTCTCGGGCTGGCAATCAGTAACTAGTGGTGTTCCGCAGGGGTCAGTGCTGGGACCCCAACTCTTTACAATCTATATTAACGATTTGGAGGAAGGGACCAAGTGCAACATATCCAAGTTTGCCGACGATACAAAGATGGGAGGGAAAGCAATGAGTGAGGATGACATAAAAAACCTGCAAAAGGACATAGACAGGCTAAGTGAGTGGGCAGAGATTTGGCAGATGCAATATAATGTTGAAAAGTGTGAGGTTATGCACTTTGGCAGAAAAAAATCAAAGAGCAAGTTATTATCTAAATGGAGAGAAACTGCAAAGTGCTACAGTGCAAAGGGATCTGGGGGTCCTGGTGCATGAAACACAAAAAGTTAGTATGCAGGTGCAGCAGGTGATCAGGAAGGCCAATGGAATCTTGGCTTTTATTGCAAGGGGGATGGAGTATAAAAACAGGGAAGTCTTGCTGCAGTTATACAGGGTATTGGTGAGGCCACACCTGGAATACTGCGTGCAGTTTTGGTTTCCATATTAAAAAAAAGATATACTTGCTCTCGAGGCGGTTCAGAGAAGGTTCACTCGGTTGATTCCGGAGATGAGGGGGTTGACGTATGAGGAAAGGTTGAGTAGGTTGGGACTCTACTCATTGGAGTTCAGAAGAATGAGAGGCGATCTTATCGAAACATATAAGATTGTGAGGGGGCTTGATCGGGTGGATGCGGGGAGGATGTTTCCACTGATGGGTGAGACTAGAACAGGGGGCATAATCTAAGAATAAGGGGCTGCCCTTTCAAAACTGAGATGAGGAGAAACTTCTTCACTCAGAGGGTAGTAAATCTATGGAATTTGCGACCCCAGAGAGCTGTGGAAGCTGCAACATTAAATAAATTTAAAATGGAGATAGACAGTTTCCTAGCAGATAAGGGAATTAGGGGTTACGGGGAGAGGGCAGGGAAGTGGACGTGAGTCTAGATTCGGATCAGCCATGATCCTATTGAATGGCGGAGCAGGCCCGAGGGGCCGTATGGCCTACTCCTGCTCCTACTTCTTATGTTCTTATGTTCTTATGAAAGCAGGGAACTGAGTTGTCTGAAACTACATAATGTGATCACAACGGAGGATCACCGAACCATTTGGGTCACTCTCAAGATAGCAGGAGCCCAGGTAAAGATGGAATTGGACACAGGATCAGCCCTAACAGTCATAAACCGACGGGACTACGAGCGGCTATTCTCACACATACCCTTGAGAGACACAAAAATTATTTTGAAGACGTACACGGGGCAAAAAGTCTACCCCAAAGGAAAAATAAGGGTGACCGTTATATATAACGGTAAGGAAACACCAAAACTAGACCTGTATGTATTGCAAGATGGAGGACCACCATTACTGGGACGTGAATGGATCCGGAAAATACAACTGGATTGGCATTCCATACAGGCACTGACTGTGGCTGACAAAAAGGATGATGACGTCACACCTGGGCGACTGTCAAAGATCCTAACTGACGCGAAAGAAGTGTTCCAGCAAGGACTCGGAACACTAAAAGGCATGACAGCGACGATTAAAATTGAAGAAAACGCAAGCCCAAAATTTTTTAAGGCCAGACCGGTACCTTATGCGATCCGCCCAGCCGTCGAAGCAGAGCTGGAGAGTCTGGAACGTTCAGGTGTACTGTCCAAGGTAGACTGGAGCGAGTGGGCTACACCCATCGTCCTTGTGATGAAAAAGCCGTTGAGCAGCACGCCTGGGGAACCAAGGAAGGTTCGCATCTGTGGGGACTTTAAGGTAACAGTGAACCCGGTCCTTCACACCGTACAATATCCACTTCTGCGGATTGAAGATATTTTCGCCTCGCTATCTGGAGGGAAACACTTCACTAAGATTGATCTGGCCCAGGCATATCTGCAAATGGAGGTGGAAGAAGCATCAAAAAAATACCTCACAATCAACACCCATAAAGGTCTCTACCAATACAACCGGCTGGTATTCGGGGTAGCATCGGCTCCAGCTATTTGGCAGAGGGCAATGGAACAAGTCCTGCAAGGGATCCCAGGGACCCAGTGTTATTTGGACGACATCCTGGTCACGGGCGAAAATGACAGTGATCACCTTGCCAACCTGGAGCAGGTGCTCACCAGATTGCAGGAATATGGGCTCCGAGCTAACCGCCCCAAATGCGAGTTTTTTAGAAAACAGATCACGTATTGTGGCCATGTTATCGATAAAGAGGGGTTGCATAAGTCCCCAGAGAAGATTGAGGCAGTAGTCAAGGCTCCAGCACCGGAAAATGTGTCACAACTGAGGTCATTCCTCGGGCTGGTAAACTACTACCATAAGTTGTTGCCAAATTTGTCTACAATACTGCACCCACTGAACACCCTACTGCAAACTGGGGTGCCATGGAAGTGGAGTGACGAATGTAGACGAGCTTTCCAGAAGAGCAAAACACTAATCACATCGAAAGAGGTATTGGCCCATTACAACCCAGCATTACCAATTCAGTTGGCATGTGATGCGTCACCCTACGGCATTGGAGCGGTACTGTCGCACAAATTCTCGGACGGCTCAGAGAGGCCAATAGCCTTTGCGTCACGATCACTAACCTCAGCCGAGCGTAACTACGCCCAGATTGACAGGGAGGCCCTCAGCCTAGTGTGGGGTGTGAAAAAGTTCAATCACTATCTGCACGGGCAGAAATTCACCTTGCTGACTGATCACCAGCCTCTTGTCTCCATTTTTAATCTGAAGAAGGGCGTTCCGGTGATGACTGCGCAACGACTACAAAGATGGTCACTTTTTCTAGGGGCGCACCACTATGAGATTGAATATAAGGGCACGAAACAGCATGGAAATGCTGATGGGCTACGACGCCTGCCACTGCCTACTGCGGAGGAAGCACCAGCAGTGGATCCTGTCGAAATATTCCATTCGACTATAGTTGAATATCTACCGGTAACTAACGCTTGTATCGAAAAGGAAACCCGAAATGACCCGACACTGTCTCGGGTATATGATTTGATGGTGAAGGGGTGGCCAGCACATGGCGACTCACTGTTGCCAGCATTCTCGACAAGGAGAGAACAGCTGTCAGTGTGCCGGGGGACCTTGATGTGTGGATCCCGAGTGGTAATTCCACCCAAGTTAAGGGATAGAGTGCTCAATGAGCTTCATGAGGGTCATCTGGGAGGGGTAAAAATGAAAAGCCTAGCCAGGGCTTATGTGTGGTGGCCGGGAATCGATAAACAAATCGAGGACCTGACCAAGAGCTGCTCAGAACGCCAGAAAGTCCAAAATGCACCACCACAGGCCCCTCTACACCCATGGGAGTGGCCCTCATCTCCATGGCAATGGGTGCATATTGATTTTGCTGGTCCATTCATGGACTCCATGTTTTTAATAGCCGTGGATGCGCACTCGAAATGGCCTGAGGTCATCAAAATGTCCTCCACCACCACGGAGATAACTATTGCAGTCCTACGGACCATTTTTGCCAGGAATGGCTTGCCAGAACAGATTTGCTCCGACAACGGACCACAGTTTGTGTCCGAAGAGTTCCGGAGGTTTATGAAAAAGAATGGGGTAAGGCATTACACATCCGCCCCGTATCATCCAGCCACAAATGGATTGGCTGAGAGGTTCGTACAAACCTTTAAGAAGGCAATAAAGGCTATGTACAATGACAACATTCCGCTGCAGCACAAGGTGGACAATTTCCTGTTCACCTACCGGAATGCGACACATGCAGTCACCAACCAGGCCCCAGCCATGATGTTCTTTAACCGAAGGTTAAGATCTCGCCTGGATTTGCTCAGACCAAACGTACGAAGAGATGTTGAGAGTAAGCAATTCCAGCACATCCATGAGAAGCCAACAAGGAGCTTCAATGTAGGGCAACCAGTCTTGGCCCGCGACTACCGAACAGAAAAATGGCAGCCAGGAACGATATGCACACGGCAGGGCCCACTAATGTACACAGTAGACGTTGGGGAGAGCATCGTGAGACGCCATGCTGACCAGATCCTAGAGTCACAAAAACAAGTCAACCCCATGCCTCGCCCATACGTACCTGGTGATGAACCCGACGTACAGGTCGGAACTACCCCAGAAGCTGATGAACCAACCGACGACAGGGGGCCAGAATCGCCTCCGCACCAAGAGCAAGACACTCGGGAAAGGTGCTATCCAGAAAGGATCAGGAAGCCTCCCCAAAGACTGAATATATAAATAGACTATTTTCAGCTAATGTTGCATGTTAAAAGTGTTAATTGTAATTAGTTTGATATTTAACTGTTAAATGAGTGTTATGGTACTGTTAACCTAAAAGGGGAGGAATTGTAATGTATATACCTTTAAGGGGGGAACTATCTTTTACAGCTCATGTATACTGCAGTACCGGCAGTGACCACACCTGTATATAGCACTGAGTAGTAAGCTGTACAGATCAATTCCAGTGTGAGCCACGTTTAGTAAACACCTGTTGTACCGTTCTCCTGCAGTCTGTGTCTTATTATACACGGACACAACAGTGCACTCTCCTAGGCAGTACCCGTGAAGCTCATTTTAGTCAATAGCGAACAGGAACAATCATTTAACTGGGAATCTGCTTCGGCTGTTGCCGAATTTTCAACCATTTTGCTTGGCTTAGTTGTTCAAGGTTATGACTTGCATTCTTTATAAATCTTTTCCAGATGCTCACACAATGGTTGTTATTTTCTCCTGGGCACTTTGAGTACCAACTAGCCCTCTTAATTTGTTTTTTTTTGTTCCTTTGTTTGGCTCAGCATTTTTTCTTTTACTATTTATTAAACTTTATGGATACTACTTAGGTTGTTGTCTGAACGTTCCGCTCCTGCTGCCCCTAAGCTCCAAGAATGCTATTTCTACTCTCTTCCTCCTCCCTGTATCCTCACTGTGCTGAAGTCAAGGCTCAATGAAGCCATTAGTCTTTCTCAAGACCTCTAAACTGTGGAAGTCTTTCCTCCTACAAACCCAAGCTTGGTGTCACCTAACTGCTACTTCCTGCTTTATTCCATCTTTTCTCTTACTCTTTTCAACCTTGGTGTCCTGCACTGTGACCCTCAACCCTTCACCACGTTCCTCAATTTTAAAAAAGAGGTTCAGAAATTTGTGTGAGTGTAAAGAGCCAATCTGACTGAGAAAGGCTAACCACCACTTATTCTAATTTTCTCTCACTTCCCCCCTTCCTTCTGTTCAGAGAGGGGTACGGTTCCATAGGCCCTGGTAGGCCTATCTTCACATATCAATTGAGCTGGTGACTATTAGCAAGCTATTCAACCATGGTGGAGTATGGAGGGAGGGGGAGGGAGGCGCTGTAGCTGGGCTATACCCTTCACTTAGCCAACATGAACATCTACACTTTCAAATGGAAGGCATTGGATCGTGACCAGGAACGAGAATCCTTGATTCAATTTTTACCCTTCCCTAGCAGAAGCAAACTGGCTGCATGATGGGTGCTCCTGTGAACAGTTCCATAGCTCTGTCCTATCAGCGCCCCTCTCTTTCCCTGGAGAATCCCATGCCCTTTCAGGAGAGCCCGTCTGCCCCTGCTCCCTAGTATTGTGAGAATGCTGAGACCAATGGTAGTGCTCCCACTGCTGGGCCAACTGACTCACCGAGCAGGGATCAAACCAGCAACTCCCAGTTCTGTATGGCTCAGTGGTGTGGTTGGGTTTAACCGTCAGGTTTTGAAGCATTGTCGGTGGGAATGTAAGCAGGCGCCGCTCTGCTGAAGACGTCAACCAGTGGTTGCACCAAATAGGCAGCTATGGATGATTGAGTGCCACACCGGACAGTGCATGAATCCCACTGAGCCATCATGAGTTCCTTGCACAACACTTATCCGGATACTTTGATGCGGACATGTGTACATGGGTGTTCACACACATGCACGCACACCAACACACACACACCACGCACACGTGTGCACACCAACACACACACGCGCGCACATCAAGACACACGCACACTAACACGCAGACACACAAGCACACCAACGCACATACAACACACACCCAAACAGACATGCACACACACCAACACAAACACCAACACACACACATACAAACCAACATGCTTCTGGTTAGAAATGGACTGTATCATAAATGCTGGTCACGTAGAGACCTGCATTACATTACAACACACCTGAGGGACCTTTGCAAAAGACTGAAAGTCCTAGGCGTGTATGTGTGTGACATAAAGAGGTGGATCTCTTTCATAGAACCATGATTGCTGAATAGACCTGCCGAGGACTATGAGGATGAGGGGTTTTGCTGGAGCTGAAATATTTTTAGTAAAAGTGTTTAAGATCATATATAAGGCCTTAAGGAAACAGAAAAGTCTACATTTTAATAACTGTAAAATTCAGGGATTCCACCCCGCCCCCCCCTCCCCACCAAGTCTCTATAAAACAGAGCCAAGAAACACGCAGTGGAGAGAGAGACAGGCTGGAGGGGAACTTCCAACTGGTTTGAATCTTGTCCAATTTTGTTCATAATTGTTTCCAAACAATAAAAGGCTACATTCACCAACCAGGGACAGGTAGTCAGGTGTAACAAAGATACGGGATCATTTAGAAAAGGATAAAAATGATACAAAAGTCACCCATAAAAGTGGGTAAAATAAATAAGAAATACGAAAATTTGAGAGAAAAATTGTTGAGTGTTGATTTACTGAACCTTGGTCTGAGCTGAATGTATTTATTTTCCAGCATGGGGGTCAAAAGGAAAGAAGTATGAAGGGACAAAAGGTAAGTTCCAAGTCTTTTTTAATTGCAAAATACTGCGGATGCTGGAAATCTGAAATAACAACAGAAAATGCTGGAAATACTCAGCAGGCCAGGCAGCATCCGTGGAGAGAGAAACAGAGTTAACGTTTCAGGTCTGGGACCCTTCATCAGAACTGGAAAAAGCTGGAGATGCAACAGATATTAAGCAGGTGCAGTGCTTTTTGTCCAGAGATCCATGTCCGTACCATCCAGCCCACTAAATCTCCACTCAAATTCTCACCAATGTTCTTCCTTACCCTCCTTGCCTGGCACCTTGCTGAGCTACATAGAATCATACAGTACAGAAGGAGGCCATTCGGCCCACCATGCCTGTGCCAACTCTTTGAAATTTTCCATCCATTGATTTTAAAACCGTGTACAGCACACCTGCGGTCTCCCTAAGTACATGTCCGGCAATTGAAACTCCTTAATGGCTGTACGAACACGCAGAACGACTCCTTATGTGATTGTCCCCAATTCACCCACCTGGGCAAATGGCACAGTGGAAAATAATGTCAAGTAGGAAGGGAAGGAAAGTAAGAAACATGTTGAGGTGATTACACAACAAAACACATTTTTCAAAGACGAAGAACAAGCAAAGCCTCCAATCCATGTTTTCTGATGCCCTTCATTCCACCGGAATCTGTAGGGAAGACATCCGGATTTCAGTGAAATGAAGAACATTAAGACATGGGATCCAACGAGTGTGAATATACAGAGGAGTGTTTTGCAGGGAAGGGTCTTATTTTTAACTGTGGTATAATTGTCAGAAGTTCAATGATCATGTAACTACGCTCCTCTTGAAAGAAGAAGAAATTACATTTATATAGCGCCTTTCACAATCTCAGGACATTCCAAAGCACTTTACAGCCAATGAAATACTCTTGACATGTAGTCACTGTGTTAATGTAGGAAATGTTGTAATGTAGGAAACATGGCAGCTAATTTGTGCACAGCAACATCCCACAAACAGCAATGACCACACAGTGTTGGTTGAGGGATAAATATTGGCCAGGACATTTGGAGGACTTCCCTGCTCTTTTTCAAATAGTGCCATGGGATCTTTTACGTCCACCTGAGAGAGCAGACGGGGCCTTGGTTTAATGTCTCATTTGAAAGATGGCATCCCTGATAGTGCTGCACTCCCTCGGTACTGCACTGAAGTGCCAACCTAGAATATGTGCTCAAGTCCCTGGAGTGGGGTTTGAACATACGACTTTCTGACTCCGGGGCAAGTATGCTACCATTGACCAGTAAGTTTTTCTTGTACCCTGTTTAGAAGTGTGAGAGAGGGTTTAAAAGAGCCTTCCCAGATATGGGAACAGGATTGGAGTCTAGGACAGACATGAGTGTTCTCGAGAGTTAAGAGTTGTTAAGAGGAAGAAACGTGTTTGGCACAAGGTAAATGACTGACGTTTAGCCACATGGATGCTAGTGTTAACCAATTTCAGAAAGGCTGTGCTTTTAAAAAAAATTAACATATTTTAATTTCCTTTTTATTGTGCAATTAGGGTGAAACTGGAAGGAAAGGTGAAGCTGGGCAGAATGTAAGTTCCTGTAAAAGTTCAGGGTGGTACTGGGGAGGGGGAAGGGGTCTTTGTATTGGATGTTGGAACTGTGAGCATGAGCAGAAAGTATTTCCACCCAACCAATTTGGTATCTGAGGAGACCAGGCCACACGTTGGCTTAAATCAACTTGGTACAGATTGTTTCGTTAAGAAAAAAACAAATTATTAAAAATGATTCAAGATTTTCTGATTTTTGCTTCTGGGCGAAACATATATCTGAATCATAAGAACATAAGAAATAGGAGCAGGAGTAGGCCATTCAGCCCTTCAAGCCTGCTCCGCCATTCAATGAGATCATGGCTGACTTCTGCCTCAACTCCATTCACCGACCCGATCGCCATAGCCCTTACTAGTCAGAAATTGATTGACTTCTGTTTTGAATATACCCAATGACTGAGTCTCTACAGCCCTCTGGGGTAGAGAACTCCAAAGATTCACCACCCTCTGTGTGAAGAAATGTCTTCTCATCTCAGTCCTGAATGGCCTACCCTTTATCCTGAGGCTGTGGCCCCTGGTTCTAGACTCCCCAGCCAAGGGAAATATTCTCCCAGGATCCACCCTATCGAGCCCTGTAATAATTTTGTATCCCCAGAATTCTGAATCCCATTCCCAGTACACACTTTGATGGAAAGGTAGGTTTTCCACCACACTTGGGCCGCGATTTTACCTAGCTCAGCGGGTCCGTGTCGGGTGACGTCGGTGGTGGGTCCCGGCCTCACTGCTGGCTCCACCCCGGCCTCTGACATGACTTTCCCCTGATTGGGCTTGTTAAGCCCACCCAGCGAGTTTCCCGGCCAATTGAAGGAAGCGGGTCTGATGGCGTCATTTGAACGTCATCAGCCGGTTTCCTTTAAAGGACCATGCGTAAATTGATTTTGACATTTGTGCTGTCACTGTTCTACAGCATTGAGGTGCTGCAAACACTGATGAGCACTGCACAGGGGTGCACGGCTGCACCAAAGCTTTCCCATGACTCCCTCCATATGCTTATGGAGAGAGTCACAGCACGCAGGGAGGTTCTCTTCCCTTTCAATGGGCGGAAGAGACCTCCCCAGGAGACCTGGTTGCACATTGCAGGGAAGTGGTCAGGAGGACCAGGCTGCAATGGCGCAAATCTTTCAATGAGCTCAGTAGATCACGAAATGTTACTGCAAAGCCATACTCAACCTCATCCTGCTGTGCCACTCATCACATCCCCATCACTCTGCCTTCCCTACCCTACTCCTGCACATCCTTACTCACATCAACTTACCTTGCACCTCCACCCATCCCTATCCAGCTACATTATCACTTCCCCATCTCACTAGCCACCCCTCACACTCACCCGCATTCTAGTGCAATCATACCAACTAATAATACACAAGGGTAGGCACTTGTGTGTTTTAGCCAATGTTCATGTGAAGTTTCTGTTAATGTGCTGTCAAACATTGAAATCTTTATTTTCAACACTTTGCGTTCTTGGACAGATTTGTGTGCACCTTTGGAAGTGGCTTAGTGAGTTGCAGTGAATGGTGAGACGTAACGGTACCCCCCGCAATGGTGATGAGTGTGAAAAGAATGGCTTGGGCATTGTAGCGATGCTTTATGTTGTTGGTGTGGGGTGGTGCCAACCTGGCGCATCATGTGGCAGCCAGGGTGTGCAGTGTCAAGTGAAGTAATTGTGGCCATGGTGAGGCCCCGGCGTCCCGGGCAGCAATGTGATCGGGTGCTGATGCCCTCTGTCCTGTGCAGCATCAGGTGATTGCAGAGAAGGTTGGTGTTGTTGTTGGTGCTGCTGGTGTGCCTGGTGCTGGTGGTATTGGGGCTGATCGTGGTCAGATTTTGAGGACCAAGGTGAGAGAGTATAAAGTGTGTCCATGTTGATGGAATATATGGCAGGTGGAGTAAAGATGACAGACGCGATCTGTTAATGGTGGGAGAGGTAATGAGGTCAGACTGCATGGAGACTTGTGTAAAGACTTGCAGCATTCTCAATCTGTAGTGGAAATGCAGTTTAGAGAAGCTAGTGCTTAAGGGAACATATCTCAATCAGATGGGAGCTTTTACTTGGCATTTGAAGCTGTCAACTCATCAGCTGATTCAATGGCCACTCCCACCTCAGCTTCACAGATGAGGTCTAGGCACAGCGGGAAACCGGTGGGCGACCTGTGAAATTCAAAAAGCTGGGAAAAAAAGCATTATTAAGTGGCTGTAAATAAGCCACTAATGATTTGATTTGGGTCCCCCGCCTCTGCGCAGGTCTGCTCAGCACTGGCAGATCCGACATCGGGAAATGCAGGTGTGCACGTTTTGACCGGGTTCCTGACCTGCTGTCAATCATTTAAAATTTCACAGCTGACCCGCCACCAATCGGGTCCGCTGAGCGCCGGCAAAATCGTGTCCTTAGGTCTTGTTTCAAGATTGATGGGCCCAAGTTAGCTCAGGTTCAGTCAATCAATCATTGTAGCCAAGTTGGTTATAAATGCTGTAAGATCCCTTTGCCAATGCCTCCAGCTGCCTGAGCTGTCTGTCATTTATCTCTTCAGACCTTCCCAAACAGAACCCCATCTTCTCAGTTTTAGTCATCCACATGGTCTTTTTCCAGCTGGAACCCATTCCATCAGTTCGGAAAGTACAGACTTTTAACTATGTAGATCGCAAGACCTCCTCATTGTAGGTTTCTCACTGTAACTTGCTCTACCAATCTTTAATTGTTTCAGTGTTGGCCACTTCTCTTCCTAGCTGATATCGAACATCATTCTGTGCACAACTAACTCCAAAAGAATTAGGCTTTAGTTTCTAGACCTTTCTAAAGGTTTAGGTTCTAGAGGTTCAGCACCACCCAGAGGTGAGGTCCACAAACCTTAGAGGTAAGGAGAGTTTTCCACTAATTCTCTGAGGCAGCAATATAGATCTGACCTCAAGATTTATAGGCCTGGGTCATCTCAGGTTAATCATAACCAAGGAGATGAACGGCAAGGTCCTTTGATATTTTATAGCCATTTTCTGTTCTACTATAAAAATATAAGAACATAAGAAATAGGAACAGGAGTAGGCCATTTGGTCCTTCGAGCCTGCTCCGCCATTCAATAAGATCATGGCTGATCTTCTACCTCATCTCCACTTTCCTGCACTATCCCCATATCCCTTGATTCTATTAATATTCAGAAATCTATCGAACTCTATCCTGAATATACTCAACAACTGAGCCTCCACAGCCCTCTGGGGTAGAGAATTCCAAAGATTCACCACCCTCTGAGTGAAGAAATTTCTCCTCATCTCAGTCCTAAATGGCCGATCCCTTATTCTGAGACTGTGACCCCTGGTTCTAGACTCCCAGCCAGGGGAAACATCCTCCCTGCATCTACCCTGTCAAGCCCTGTAAGAATTTTGTATGTTTCAATGAGATCACCTCTTATTCTTCTAAACTCCAGAGAATATAGGCCTAGTCTACTCAATCTCTCCTCATAGGTCAATCCCCCCATCCCAGGAACCAGTCTGGTGAACCTTCGTTGCACTCCCCCTATGGCAAGTATATCCTTCCTTAGGTAGGAGACCAAAATTGTACACAATACTCCAGGTGTGGTCTCACCACAGCCTTATATATTTGCAGTAAGACATCCTTACTCTTATACTCAAATCCTCTTGAAATAAAGGCCAACATGCCATTTTCTTTCCTAATTCCTTGCTGTACCTGCGTGTTAATTTTCAGTGATTCGTGTACAAGGACACCCAGGACCCCCTGAACACCAACATTTCCCAATCTCTCACCATTTAAAAAATACTCTGTTTTTCTATTTTTCCTGCCAAAGTGGATAACTTCACATTTCTCCACATTATATTCCATTTGCCATGTTCTTGCCCACTCACTTAGCCTGTCAATATCCCCTTGAAGCCTCCATGCATTCTCCTCACAACTTACATTCCCAACCAGCTTTGTATCATCATCAAACTTGGATATATTACATTTGGTCCCCTCATCCAATACATTGATGTAGTTTGTGAATAGCTGAGGCCCAAGCACTGATCCTTGCGGTACCACACTAGTTACATCCTGCCAATCTGAAAATGACCCGTTTATTCCTACTCTCTGTTTTCTGTCCGTTAACCAATCCTCAATCCATGCTAGTATATTACCCCCAATCCCATGAGCCCTAATTTTGTTTAATAACCTCTTGTGTGGCACCTTATCAAATGCCTTCTGAAAATCCAAATACACCACATCCACTGGTTCCCCCTTATCTATTCTGCTAGTTACAACCTCAAAAAGCTCTAACAGATTTGTCAAACACGATTTCCCTTTCATAAATCCGTGTTGAATCTGCCCAATCCTATTATTATTTTCTAAGTGCCCTGTTACCACGTCCTTAATAATAGATTCTAGCATTTTCCCCACTACTGATGTCAGGCTAACTGATCTGTAGTTCCCCGTTTTTTCTCTCCCTCCTTTCTTAAATAGTGGGGTTACATTTGCTACCTTCCAATCTGCAGGAACCATCCCAGAATCTATGGAATTTTGGAAAATGACAACCAATGCATTCACCATCTTTATAGCCACCTCTTTCAAAACCCTAGGCTGTATGCCATCAGGTCCAGGGGATTTATTGGCTTTCAGTCCTATTAATTTCTCCAGTACTATTTTTTTACTAATACTAATTTCTTTCAGCTCCTCATTCTCGCTAAAGCCTTGGTTTTCCACTACTTCTGGGAAGTTTTTTGCAACTTCTTTCCTGAAAACAAACACAATGGCTGTGATCTTACCTTTCGGTGCGAGTTGAGAGCGGGTCAGCTGCCTTCCGGGTTCTGATTCCGCCCCCAACAACGCCCGACGCACAGACGTAATTTTATGTCATTTGGCCTTGTTAAGCCCGCCCTGCGGGCTTGCCGGCCAATTAAGAAAAAGCCGGTGTCAGATGACATCAGTTGATGACGTGTCATCTGCCGGTTTTCTTAAAGGGGACATGCACATTTTTTTTGACAGATGATTTTTCAGTGTTTGACAGCATTGAGGTGCTGCAATCATTGCCAATCACTGTACAAAGGTGAGCCCTTGCTCCCAGGCTCTCCAGTGACTCTCTCCTTAGGATAAAACAGATGGCAGCTGCAGGTGAGGTTACAGAAGCAATCTGTCACTGGTGAGAGAGGTTCTCTCAATGAGGTGTGACTACACAAACACTTCAAACCTTGTTACCTATGGAAAGGCTAAATATATTAAAAATGATTTTCCCAACATTTTCTTACCTCTAAAACTCACCAGTGTACCATTGGATCCTTCACACCACTTCTGCAGCTGTCATCAATGCACAAACCTTATAGTAGACCCACAGCACATCATACTTACCCTGGCATGGTGTCCGGACATCAGGAAGCCTGCAGTCGATCTGTCAAAATTGAAAAAGCCTCTTAACTGCCTGTTAACTACCTGTTAACAAGCAGCTAAGTGCCTATAATCCTCTTCCCGCTGCTAGGTGTCGGGTCCCTGCGCAAATCAGGGTCCTGACACTTGGGAAGATTGTATAGAGGCGGGTTAACAGTGTGTTCAGGACCCGCTGTCAATCTTTGGAATTTTGCCAGCAGTCCCGCCTCCAAACCCGCCCCCTGAGCTGGCAAAATTCCCCCCAAAGTATTTGTTTAATTTCTCTGCCATTTCCTTATTCCCCATTATAATTTCTCCTGTCTCAGCCTGTAAGGGACCCACATTTACTTTCGCTAATCTTTTCCTTTTTACATACCTATAGAATCTTTTACAGTCTTTTTATGTCTCTCGCTAGTTTACTCTCATATTCTATTTTCCCTTTCTTTATCAATTTCTTGGTCCTCCTTTGCTGAATTCTAAAATCTTCCCAATCCTCAGGCTTACTGCTCTTTTTGGCAACATTATAAGCCTCTTCCTTTGATCTAATACTACAGTATCTTTAACTTCTCTTGTTAGCCATGGTTGGACCACTTTCCCTGTGGGGTTTTTGTGCCTTAAAGGAATGTATATTTGTTGTAAATTATGTATTAATTCTTTAAATGCTAGCCATTGCTTGTCTACCGTCATACCTTTTAATGTAGTTTCCCAATCTACCGTAGCGAACTCGCCCCTCATACCTACGTAGCTTGCTTTGTTTAGATTTAAGACCCTAGTTTCGGATTTAACTAAATCACTTTCAAACTCAATATAAAATGTTATCATATTATGGTCACTCTTCCCTAAAGGCCCCTTTACTACAAGGTTATTAATTAACCCTTTCCCCCATCACTCCACGAGATGGTGCTTTTCTCAGGTAGCCCTGCTAAGACAGGAGCCCACCATGCAGGCCCATGTAGGAGTTTATTCATGAGCTGTCAGTGGCCCAACCATCTGAATGCACTGTGATGCAAGCAATAGAGTCTCAGATCGATGCCTGGTACTAAAGAAAGAAAGAAAGACTTGCACTTATATAGCACCTTTCACGACCACCGGACGTCCCAAGGCGCTTTACAGCCAATTAAGTACTTTTTGAAGTGTAGTCACTGCTGTAATGTGGGAAATGCAGCAGCCAATTTGCACACAGCAAGCTCCCACAAACAGCAATGTGATAATAACCAGATAATCTGTTCTTGTTATGTTGGTTGAGGGATAAATATTGGCCAGGACACCGGGAATAACTCCCCTGCTCTTCTTCAAAATAGTGCGATGGGATCTTTAATACTATGGGAATGTCCCCAGGACAATCAGTTCCTGTACATGTTGATGGGCTTTTGCTCACAGTTAGACCAAACCATTTTCTGTAATGGTGCATGAGAAAATAAATCGTTTGAGAGTCTAGATTGAACACTTCATATTGATGCTGGTAAGTTGTGGGATCCAGTGAGACTCAGTATTTTCCATGTGGCTCTGCTTTCAATCACGTTCATTGTAAAAACTCTCAGTTAAGAGCATGTCTCAAAAGAGGTGCTTTTGCAATCCTCCTTTCCCAGCACACGAGTCTGCAAATCAGGACACCATCGCTGGAGCTCTATCTCTGACTTGCTGCCTTTGGGGAGTGTGGCATTGTGGAATCATTCATTCCAACCATCCCAGAAGTGAAATCTACAGATACAGTGCAATCAATTCCATTTAATGCAGTGCAATTATCTATTGCTGCCTGTGCATAGGCACATGGGAATTGCTAGAGGAAAAAAGACCGAGGTCCATCTAGTTCGCCTTCTACCATCCTGGTAGTCGCATAGTACAATGATAATGGAGTTGTTGACTAGTCACAGCAATCGATCTCTATCAGTTAGTCTACAACAGACCCAGACATGAGGCGAGGAGTGTGCCAGTGATGGAGAGCTTTGGGAACCATAGGTCCAAAGTCACCTGTTCCTCCCCAGTATGCTACACTGACCACATGTCCTGTCTCAAATTACTCATGTACTGTATCTCAAAATGTTATTTTCTGAAAGAAAATCTACCTAATTTACATTTGAATGAATTAATACTAACTGCCTCCAACTTGTCCCTAGGGAGCCTGTTCCATAGATTGACCACTTGCTCACTGAAATATTGCTTCCGCAGATTTGTTTTGAACTTACCCCCCATTCAAGCGCAAGCCGTGTTCTCTGGTTCTACTGTTCTGGACAAGGTGAAATAGCTTGTCGTGGTTCTATTCCTTATGACAGATAATACAGTGTGTATTACACCATAAGTACGGTTGTTTGATGTGGGTTTCGGAAGACAAGTTGTTAATTTCAGGAGCTCATACCTGCTTTAACGTTACTTCCAGGTCTTAACCGGACAGAAGGGTTACCCAGGAGTTGTTGGACATCCAGGCCTCCCGGGCGTTCCAGGCATTCCTGTGAGTACATTCCCCGCATCCTGCTTCACTTCATATCACTTGCTGGGCTCCAGACATTCCTCAGGAAGTAGCTGCCATTGGGGGAAAATTGGCTCGCGCCCCTTAGGGGTGAAAAGGTTAGCACCCCCACGCCTGAAATTCAATGGTAGCGCCCCAAGCAGGAGGCAGGGCGCGACTGGAAGTGCTCCCCCTCCCTCTTGGGGTGCTCCCATTAAATATTGCGGCGCTACGTGCAGCAGCCCCACGCACGTTGGCACGTAGCGCCTCGGTACTGCAGGCCTCCCTCCCCTGATTAAAGGGGAGGGGCCTAGCGCAACACGCACCGGGGCCCTGCTGGACCACCGGGGAGCGGGTACCGACAAAAGAACCCGGCACTCAAAAGGAGTGCCGGGCTGACTGATCGCGGCCGGCACCCAGCAGCAGGAGGCGAGAGGGGGCAGGTGCTGGCAGGCGGCCCCAAAATAAAAGGCCGCCCGGCCCCTGCCCTTTAATGATCGCCACCCCGGCTGCAAAGACACCACCCTGACCCTGTCGAACATAGCGTCCGGCGGTAGATCAGGGGACGCTACCGGGAGGTGCAAAGCAACCGAATCTTTCCCCCAAATGATCATTATTTATTTTTTACATTTTCGATGAATGATTTTGTAAATCCCAGCATTCCCTTCCCTATTTGTTTTCCCGTAGGATCTGTGGACCTGGTTCTACCAGAGATCATTGCATGCTCCAGACCGTGGATTTACCCATTGGAATCTGTGCCGATCTGGTTGGAGACTTGAGCACAAAATCTAGGCTGACATTCCAGTTCAGTACTGAGGGAGTGCTGCACTGTAGGAGGTGCCGTCTTTCAGATGAGACGTTAAATCGAGACCCCGTCTGCCCTCTCAAGTGGACGTAAAAGATCCCATGGCACTATTTCGAAGAAGCGCAGGGGAGTTCTCCCAGGTGTCCTGGCCAATATTTATCCCTCAACCAACATCACTCAAATAGATTATCTGGTCATTATCACATTGCTCTTTGTGGGAGCTTGCTGTGCGCAAATTGGCTGCCCCGTTTCCTACATTGCAACAGTGACTACACTTC
Source organism: Somniosus microcephalus (assembly GCF_052327205.1). NCBI lineage: Eukaryota > Metazoa > Chordata > Chondrichthyes > Squaliformes > Somniosidae > Somniosus > Somniosus microcephalus. The sequence continues at coordinate 71,462,913 of NC_141003.1, read as the reverse complement.
AAAAAGTACTTCATTGGCTGTAAAGCGCTTTGGGATGTCCAGAAAGGCGCGATACAAATGCAAGTTCTTTCTTTTTCTTTCTGTTCTCCAGTGGCACCGTACCCCATCTGGTACTCCAGCGAAGAGCCAGCAACATGTGCAAGCCAAAGCACGCTGAACGGTGTTACGTTTGTATTGTGAAAACAAAACAGCCAAATCCTGTTGCATGGCACAAAAACATTGCAATGTGGGGGCCGGTTTTCTGAGTACCCAGTTCTGGCATTGAGCCATGCCGAGTGGGAAATTGCAGGCGCACTGCCCACAGTTTAGCATCCACGCTGGAAAATCGAGCAAGATTTCCCAACATACCTGGCCAGCAGATGGGCCTCCCTGATCGACAGCACATGTTCAAGAAACAGTCCAGCTTCCGACCTCCCCCTCCCTCCATTACCATAACCTATCTATTAATGAAATCTTTTTTCCCTACCAAAACATTTCTATTAAAATCCGAGGACAAAATGGCCACAGGTTACAAGAGCACTTGGTGGCCCACTGGCTCAGAAGCACAGCGGAAATTTGTTTTTGAGTTATTTTTGTTGGCCTGCTGATAAGCAGGATAACCGAAGCAGTGGGGGGAATTTTTACCCCCAAAAACAGCTGGGTTTGGGTCAGGTGGGATGTTAAAATGTAAAAAATCTCAAACCCGGATTGACCCTGCCCACGTCTAGTTTTAACAGGTGGGACTGAGGGCGGACAACGAACCCGCTCCCAGGAGGCGAGTCTATCATTTAAATACTTTAATGAGGCCGCGTGCCTCAGATTTTATCTCCATTTAAAATTTAACCCTGGCCGGCCGGGTTTCCCGGGCCTCGGGAAACGCAGCAGTTAAAGGCAGGTGAGAACTGTTGCATGAAAGAGGCAAGTGTTTTTCTAGCACTGTTATGGGCCAGGAGGAGCAGGAGTGCTTCCTCATCGGCCCACCAAGCAAACCTGCTTCCCACTCCACACGATTGGACCCCACCCTCCACGATTGGGACCCCTTCCCCAACAATCGGACCCCTCCCCCATAATTGGACCCTTCCCCACGATCAGACCACCCACGATTCCCGACCCCCCACCTCTGCCCTCGGTCTCTCCCCGACCTCCCGCAATCGCCCCACTACCCTCCAAACCATGCTGAACCCACTCCCATCGCAATCTCTACCCCAAGCAGCAAGAAACCTACCTGCTCCTGGGCTGCAGCCTCTTCCGGAGCATTCCCACCCGACAGGGAGCCAATCCTGTCAATCAGGCTGACTTCTGGGCAGGGAACCTGTTAAAAAAAACACGCACGCGTGGTGTTCCAGAACTCCTCCCCCACCCCCCGTTTAGAAATCCTGCCCCAGTAAAAATCGGAGCCAGTGCCTCCTGCTGTCCGGAGGAACAGCATATTAACACTGGGTCAGTGTTCCATGGAATCCCCTTTACCCAAGTATTCATTCTTCATATGTGACCACAGATGGTGAGTGTCAGCAGGCTATCTGACCATGGGAAGGCATCACAGCCCAGCCACCAATCTTGTCCTCACCTGATGCCCACACTTCCAGCAGGGATTATTGGATGGAGATCAGGAGGAAGAAGAACCTTTCTCATTGTTTGCTGCTTCTGGTGGCATCATTGGGAATCTTTATTGGTACTTGACCTATCACACCTGCATAACTGAAATCCTTCTATAACTAGAATCCTTCAGCGTTTCTTGATCTTAATGAAGCTTGGATCAGAGGGCACTTCTCTTCACATTATTTAAGGTTGTTCAAACTGTGTTTGATATTCCGTTGTAGGGCAAGCCAGGAGCTGATGGAAAGCGTGGACCACCTGGGAAGGATGTAAGTCTTCATGCATCAGAGCAGAGCTATTTTAGGGCATAACAATGCAATAAGAAAGCTCATTTTACCTGTTGAGTCTACTCCTGAAATTAGTCATTAGTGTTGTCGTGAATTCTTTGCAGGAGAAAGCAGTCTGTCCCCCCTCTGTTCAAAACACCTGCCAGGCACCAGCCCAATAAGAGAGTATGAGCAGATCTACTGCTTTTAGACCCTGTCGATGGGTCCATCACAGACCACCATTCAGTGATAGAGAGAGAACAGCTTGGGGTGACCATTCCTTCGACCTTCCCTCTCTCCAAACAAGGAAGGACTTGTCTTTTCAGTGTCTCCCAGGTGATGGCACAGCTGGGCTCAGTAAGTCGCTGGGGTGGCGCTTGGCTTTGTGCGATTTTACATCTCCCCCTGTTTTTATTTTCAGGAGAGATGTAGAATGGGCTGCCGTCTCACTATCACCTGTTTTACACCATCACACAAAGTCAAAATCTACCCCACCGTGTGGATAGCTCTCCTCCCTCCCCCACACCCCCCCCCCAACTCCCATTCATGAACATCACCAGAACGGAACCTCATGATGTTACATAAAGAACTGGACAGAATTGGATAAATACACTCAAGGGAAACAAATTACAGGGGTATGGGAAAAGAGCAGGGGAGTGGGATTAATTAGATAGCTTTACCAAAGAGCTGGCCCAGGCATGATGGGCTGAATGGCCTCCTTCAGAGCTGTATCATTCTATGACTCTATACCACAGCTTGTACTTGGGTGCAAAGGATCAGCTGGGTGCAGAGCATAGAGTGAATACACGCTTGCAATGGAACCTGTGCGATTCTCCACCCATTCGTTTAAATGAGAGATCATCAAAACAGAAGTGTAACCATTTTTTTCCTTTTGTTCCACAGGGCGTGAAGGGTGGCCTCGGATTGCCAGGAAATAATGTAAGACAGAGTCACCTTAAAATAGCTTTAACTGCAAATTTGAACATCACCCAAAGTAAGGTTTACACTGGGGGAAATATTTTGTATTCATTCATGTCCATTTTTGAGCAAAAGTCAAATCTAGGATTGGGCAATAAGCAGGTGTCCTTTCATTTTATCCCTATTCGAGTTTTGACTGCTGGGTGCAAATAGATAGATAAGTAGACCTGCTCCCAGGGCACAGCCACTGCCGGCCTGAAATAGGGTTGCCAACCCTCCAGAAATTGAAGATTAATCACCAGGACACTGCTGCAAGCAACCCAGGAGAAAATCATTGGGGACATTAAAAAAAATTATGGCCTAGAAATTCAGTATAGCCACTTTTGGGGTGGTAAAGTCGGGTGGACGCTAAAGTTTGCGCCCGGCGCAAAGTCGCGCCACCCTCGCCGATATTCAGTCGCATCGCCCCAAGAGGTTGCTGCTGCGCTAAAACAGGCGATGCACGACTATCTTTAGGCGCTAAGCCGGCGGTGCTGAGCGATACCCCCGAGGCCGGGCGCAGCGCCGGTGCGGCGAGTTGTTGATTGACGGCAGACACTCTGGCGCCGGTCAGCTCTTAAAGGGGGAGGGTCGATTTGTTTGCCTGCCATGCCCTGCACACTGCAGCCCTCAACCTAGGCCTGACCACTTCAGCTTCACCTGCACAACGCCCAGGGCTATGGAGAAGGCCAGGGAGAGAGCGCAGCGCTTCAGCGACGGTGACCTGAGGCTGCTGGTTGGCGGAGTGGAGCGCAGGCGCCATGTTCTGTTCCCAGAAGGTGGCAAGAGGCCACTGCCCAGCGCCTACCGGAAAGCCTGAAGGGAGGTCTCCAACAGGGTGTCTTCCAACAGCGTGGTTGCCAGGACTCCTGTGCAATGCCGGAAGAAGTTCAACGACCTCACTCGGGTTGTCAGGGTGAGTACCCTTTCCAGTGTCCTCCTCATCCCTGCATGTGCACCTCACTTTATGGGCAAAGGGACCTGAAAGCCCTAATGGCCAGCCCTCATCCAGCAGCTATGGGACTGTCATGAAAATCACTTGCACATTCAGCACTTTACACACTGTACAAGCTATTCGACCATGGGAGGCAGTGCAGACAAGATCAGGGCTTCACACTGTACAAGCTATTCAACCATGGGAGGCAGTGCAGACAAGATCAGGGCTTCACACTGTACAAGCTATTCGACCATGGGAGGCATTGCAGACAAGATCAGGGCTTCACACTGTACTTAGAGGCCGTCCTTTCTCTTGCAGGCCAAGGTGGCGTACAACCGGCGGAAACGATCTGAGACTGGGGGAGGCCGTCCTGACGTCAAAGAGCTCTCCGACCTCGACCAGCATGTGGAGCGCATTATGGCAGGCCGGCTGATTGGCCCCGTCGCCAGTGGGGATGCCGACCCTGTTCTGGGCACCAATGGTAAAGGCATCACCTTTTTGACCTCTCTCGTTCCACTTGCGCCTCAGATCAGCATACTTTGCCACTGTCCGACCAATGCAGTGAATGGCAGCACTCATGCCTCCCTCGCTGCCGCCCTGTCCTCACTCTAAAGCTACTCTTGTGCCTTCCTGCTTTCAGATGGTGAATCGCCAGGTGAGGAGGCGGGCCCTCAAGCTGCCACTGTCAGCGCTTCTGAATTAGAGGAGGAGGAAGAGGAAGAGGAAGCCGGCCCATCAGTGCCACCCTCAGCCGCGCCAGCCCATGGCGATGAAGGGGACACGTCTTCCCTGGAGGGGAGCCGGGGGGAAGGGTCGGAGGAGAGTGAAGCTCCGGGGCCCAGCGGCCTGCAGCAACGTGGGAGGGGTGGGGCAGCTCGGCGGACTTCTCCCCAGAGGGTGAGTGCGGCCTCCAGTCCTGCGACGGTGAGCGCAGAGGAGGTGCGGCTCCTGGAGGAAATGGCCATCCAGGCTGAGCGCAGGCACAATGAGCTCATGGCTGCAGTGGCAAGGATGCCTGACTCCATTGAGTCTTTGTCAAGGAGTGTGCAGCAATTTGGAGCAGCACAGGCCAGGAGTCTACAGGACTTCGCGGCAGCACAGGCGGCTTCGAGCCAAGTGCTCAGTCATGCCGTCCATTCACTGGCTGTTGTCATGCGGACACAGGCCAGGGCCACACGGGCACTAACTGCTGCCACCCTCGCTGGATCAGCCAGGCATCGCCAGGGCACCCGCCGCGCAGCAGCAGCCCAGCAGTCTGTTCTTCAGCTGTTTGCTGCGCATGCTGCAGTGCTGGCCTGTGCGAGTGCCAATGTCTCAGACGACCAGCGAGCACCTGCGATCTGCCAGGTTGGCACCATTCCTGCTGCCGACACGGCCACTCCGCCATTGCAGCTGCCACGAGCCGCTGGACAGACTGCTGCCGCCCAGGCAGAGTTGGAGCAGTCAGCAGCCGGCCCCTCCAAGGCCAGAGCTGGTGCAGGCCGACCCCCAAGGGCATCTGCTGTCTCGCCATCTGACCCTCAGCAGCCTTCCCCCAGCCTTGCTGCAGCCACTGGGCTCCCATTGAGGAGGAGCTGCAGGGCGGGCAGGGTGCCAGGCAAGGATGCGAAAGGCATCGCCCTCGCAGGGCAAAAAGTAGAAGCTCTGCACAAATGCCTGGTGCTTTTTGTAAGGCCGAGACTGGTGTAGTTGTGTTTTTGTAAGGCCGAGACTGGTGTCTTTCTTTTTGTAAGGCCGAGACTGGTTGTTTTGTGTTTTTGCGGGGGCTTCTCCACATGAGGTTGTAATGTGGGAAGGGCAGAGGTTTGCAATAAATTATTGTTCTTAAATTGTACTGTGCATGGTTTTTTTGTCAAGTCCTGGTTGCCCTGCTTGGCTGAGGGCTTGTGGAGCGGCTACATTCATCTGATGACATTGGCACAAGCCATTCCCTGAGAGGGGGCCTAGAAGCGACGTTCAATAAGCCGGCGACGGGCGGCCCTTGCACTTTCTGCCTCCCTCCTGTGCTGGTCCTCCTCCTCCTCCTCCTCCTCAGGTGGTCCTCCAATCTCTGGTGGCAGTGGCTGAGTCCTGCGGATAGCCAGGTTGTGCAGCATGCAGCAAACGACCACGAAATGGGAGACTCGCTCCGGCGAATATTGTAGGGCTCCACCGGAACGATCCAGACAGCGGAACCGTTGCTTCAGGACGCCGATTGTTTGTTCGATGATGTTCCTGGTCGCTTGATGGCTTTCGTTGTATCCCTCTTCAGCAGGGGTGCTGGGCGCACGGAGCGGGGTCATCAGCCAGGTACACAAAGGATAGCCTTTGTCCCCGATAAGCCATCCTCGTGGGTGAGGCTGGGCCTGGAACATGTCTGCCACAGAAGTCTGTCGCAGGATGAAGGCATCGTGGCTGCTGCCTGGAAAGCGGGCATTGACAGCTAGGATGAGCTGCCTGTGGTCACACACCAGCTGGACGTTGAGCGAATGGTAGCCCTTCCGGTTGCGGTAATCCTCGGCATTCTCCAGAGGTGCCCGCAAAGCCACATGCGTGCAGTCAATGGCGCCCTGCACCAGGGGAAGCCCGCGAATGCTGCAAAGCCCATTGCACGCTGTTGCTGCTTGGCAAGGGCCATGGAGAAGGAGATGAACTGACGTCTCCTTTTGAAAAGGGCATTGGTCACCTGGCGGATGCAGCAATGCACGGCGAACTGGGAGATGTTGGAAATGTCCCCAGTGGCGGATTGGAAGGAGCCGGTGGCATAGAAGTTGAGAGCCACCATCACCTTCACTGCCACCGACAGAGACGTCCTGCTCCTCAGCTGTGGTTGCAGATCACCGCCAAGCAGGTGGCAGATCTCTGTGACCACCTCCCTTCGGAATCGCAGCCTCCGAACACACTGCTCGTCAGACATGTTGAGATAGGAGAAATGCTGGCGGTATACCCTGGGTGGGTAAGGCCTCCTTTCCCGACGCCTGTTGCCCCCTCTCCGTCTAGCCAGGGCTGCCACTCTCTCGCGGCGTCTGTGAGCCCTTTGGATGCAATGGAGAAAGCCAGCGTTTGCACCCATTGCAGCCCCCATAATATGTTAGCAAAGAATGATATGTCAATGAGGCAAAGACAAGTGGAAAGCTGTGGCCTGAAGCCACAAGTACCTGTCCGAGTGTTGAGCCAAAGCAGAAAGCTCTCTACCTTGGTCTCTCTGCAAAGATCCGTCTCTCAAGAAGGAGTGCTGCGAAATGGCAGCCTTTTATAGTGCAGGAGGAGTGCCCTTTAATTTGCGCCCCGCATCGACTGAGCACCGTTCCACTCTACCAGTCGCTAGGGGCGCCAGGCGCACAATGGGGCGTCGTGACTGAATTTCCGGTTGGGGGCGCACAAAGGGCGTTGCACGAGGAAATGACGTCATGATCTGCGCGCGCATATGAGCGCGCGCAAAGACTTTGCGCCGCCGCTAAATCTCTAGTGAAGCTGGGGAGAGGCGCAGTTCGCGCTGCGCCCGGCCGCTAGCCGCCTAGCGCCCGACATCTACTCCTCCTAAGGCGCTACCGGCTGGCGCAACCAACTGAATTTCTAGGCCATAGTGTTTTTGCCATTTTCTTTGAACAGTTTCCCTTCTTAGTTCTAAAAATATTTGAGATGGGGGGTGGGGACAAAATGCTGTTTGACTGGGTGAGGCGTTTGGAGGCAGGAGGCCATTTGATGAAACCTCCGGGAATATGTCCAACCAAAGTTGGCGACCATGGCCTGAAACCAACTGCTAAGAGCAACACAAAGGTTTAGCAAGGAGAAGCTGCACAATGGAGCATTGCACAATGGAGTGCTAGCCATGGCTCAGTGGTAGAACTCTTGCCTCTGAGTCAGATGGTTGTGGGTTCAAGTCCCACTCCAGACACTTGAGTACAATGTCTCAGCTAACACTTCAGTGCAGTACTGAGGGAGTGCTGCACTGTCAGAGGTGCCACCTTTTGGATTCAGATGTTAAACCATGGCCACGTGTGACCTCTCAGGTGGATGTAAATGATCCCATGGCACTATTCTCCCCAGTGTCCTGGCCAATATTTATCCCTCAACCAACATCACTGGGAGTTTGCTGTGCGCAAATTGGCTGCCAGGTTCCCTACATTACAACAGTGAATACACTTCAAAAGTACTTCATTGGCTGTAAAGCGCTTTGGGATGCCCTGCAGTCATGAAAGGCGCTATATCAATGCAAGTTCTTTCTTTGTTTGCACTGACACTAGGCATCATATTGGCAGTGGGATGCCCACTTGATCACTGAATTCCCAATCTCAGCCAAGTCACTACAGGAGGACCAAAATAGAGGCCATAGTCGTTGGCAGAGGGAAAAGTTGGAGAGAATTATCCCTGGGTTCTAAAGGCTATTGTAGAGCACCATTTAGCAGAGATAGGGGAGTAAGTCACCCTGCTTTCAGTCATAGTTAATGTGTGGTCTGGGGGAGACCCTGAGAGAAAAATGGGACAGAAAAAAATTAGAGGAATTGGGTGGCACAGTGGGTTAGCACGCTGTAAATCACCTCCAGAGCCTGTGATTGAATCCATCCCACAATGATGACTGTCTGTAAAGGTCTTGTGTGAAATAGGGTTGGACATTCTTAATCCAGTTCCCAGTGGATATGAGTGCATAAGACAAAATCACCCACAATTTGGTGCTCAGTTGACAATGTCACTCAGTGATGTCATAGGGATGGTTAATGTGGGAGATGGAAAATTCATAATAGTGCACTAGGTAATGTTCCTGTGAAACTGGGGCTAAGGTGCATTGTTGAAGCAGAGATAATGTTGGAGTGGGGCATCTCACATCATACCCCATTAGTTAGACTTTTTCCTGTACCCTTCAGCTCAAAAAATGTTTGAGCTGTAACTTGCTGGAAGTGCGATCTGATAACGGGCAACATGGTGAGGGCAACAGGGCATCTGGGACCTCAGGGAATGGTGGGACCAACAGTGTATCTCCTTAACCAATGAGATTTAAGGATTATGAAAGAAACAGAGGAACGACGGGGAAGGAGGGTGAATTAGAGTCAAATCAGATACAGAAAGAGAAATAAAGAAAAAGAAAGAAAGATTGTATTAAGAGAGAGAGAAAAAAGAGACAAAGGAAAAGCACAGAAAAAATAGAAAAATGTAAAATTTGACAGCTTTAAAATCTCTAAGAACAATTTACCGCCTGAAGGAATGAGATTCCACAGTTTAAATTGTTCAATTGGCATTGCATTCATTGCACTAAAAATTATCACGTTGTTGACAAGGTACTTACACTGTTAATTACCAGACTTAACTTTCTGCGGCGAGTTTACTGGGCAATTAATGTGAAAATCCAACAAGTTCTTAAAAATAACGAGGAGGCTAAGAGCGAGATGCTGTTTGTGTGAAGCAAGCGGTGGAGTAGTGTAAGTCGACCAGCAAGCTCTGGAGATTCACAACTCACAGCGTATCTCTTAATCCCCTGACACTGCTGGCCAATTTGCGCATTAATGTGTGTTGTTATTTTTCCAGCAAAATCCAGTCCAATGTGAAGATAATGTAAAGTTGAAGTACTGGTTGGATTTGTTCTTTAATTGGAATGGATCACTGGGACTGTGAAGGTCTTTCAGAAATCAAGGGCTGTGTTGTTGATCTCAAATAGTTTTCCTCTTGGTCATTCTCCTTTATAGGGAAAAGATGGTGTGAAAGGAGGTCCAGGGATACCTGGTTTGCCTGGACCTCCCGGACCAGGAGCCTTTCCAGGAGCTCCCTTACCTTCCAATGAGGTATGTGAAGAAATGGTTTGCATCACTTTCCAATTATTATGAATACCTGACCCATCATTGATGGACACCTCTGCATTGCTGCTTTTAAGTGTGGAGGGAGTAGGTGGGGGGTTGGTTGGAGGCATTTACTCATTTAGAGGTTGAAAAATAAGAGAATGAATGACATGAATGGCTTTTACAAATGTTTCTTAAGAATGCTGCAACAAGTTAACAATGAGTACGGCACTGACCAGCTTGTCATTGCAGGAGACCGGGTTCAATTATACGGATTTGCCATTCATTCCTTTGCCAGCTGGACCTCCTGGGACACTGGTAAGTCTCATGTTTAGGTATGTCCATTCATCGTACTTGTCCATCACCGGTAAAAGATTCACCACCATTATATAGTTTTACACAAGCAAAGTGTTTCTTCAATAAGCAAGAATCTGTGTTTCTTGTTCGAGAACGAGATGTTGTGATTCATGGGAAGAAAATTCTTGAATAATCTTTCCTTCTTTTGGGAGCAGGGTGCGTCTGGAATTCCTGAATCACAAGGAATGGAGGTTGCTTCTTCTACACTGCTCCTGTAATACCCCGTTCCTGTAATCCATGCACCTGTAATACACTGCAATACACTGCTCCTGTAGTACAGTGCTCCTGTAATACACTGCAATACACTGCTCCTGTAGTACAGTGCTCCTGTAATACACTGCAATACACTGCTCCTGTAGTACAGTGCTCCTGTAATACACTGCAATACACTGCTCCTGTAGTACAGTGCTCCTGTAATACAGTGCTCCTAGTGCTTCTGTAGCAAATTGTTCCTTGTGATGATTACAGAGAATCATTGTAGGCCTAAAATTCTTGGATTTTTCTGCTTTGACCCACAGGGTGAGAAAGGAGAAAGGGGGCTCAAAGGTGAACAAGTAAGAAGCCTTTTTAATTCATGGGAGCTTTCTTTTATTGAATTGCACAAAAGGTTACATTATTTTGGAGTCCTGGTACAATAAAGAGGATATATGGCATCTAACTGCTTACATTGTACTTGCAGATACTAAACTGAAGGTCTTGTACAATTCTGTAGATGTGGGTGGCATTGCTTATTGGTAAAGCTAGGGTTAATCCTTGGCAGGGGCTTTAGAGCTGAACAAGGGGAGTGAGAAAAAGGCCTTCTTAGACACTGGATTTGGGGATTAGCCAGTTTTGCTAGAGCTTACTATGGCGTCTTGAGGTGGGTAGAATGAGTGATGTATCCACTAAAATTTGGGGCAAAATTGGGTCGCTCCCCCTTTGGGGCGCTAACTTTTAGCCCCCGCTCCCGAAATTCACTGGTAGCGCCCCAAGAGGGAGGCGGAGGGAGGGAGGAGAATGAATATCATGGCGCTACGTGCAGCAGCACCACGCACTGTGGCACGTCGTGCCGTGGTATTGCAGGCCTTCCTCCCTTTATTAAAGGGGAGGGGCCTAGCACAGCGTGGCCCAGGGCCCAGCTGGGCCACCAGGGATTGGCCGCTAATGGGAGGTGCAAATCAACCGAATTTTTCCCCCAAGGTGTTTAACTGGAGACTATGAAGTCCCCTAAGAGCAGGGGCGTTCTCCTGGTGTCCTGGCTAATATTTATCCCTCAACCAATATCATAAACACAGATTATCTGGTCATTATCACATTGCTGTTTGTGGAACCTTGCTGTGCGCAAATCGGCTGCCATGTTTCCTACATTACAACAGTGACTACACTTCAAAAGTACTTCATTGGCTGTAAAGCATTTTGGGACATCCTGAGGTCATGAAAGGTGCTATTTAATGCATGCTCTTTTTTTCTTTCTTAAGTTTAATTCAATGCTGTTACTAAAATTCATTTTTGATGCACCATGGAATACTGGACACGGGTTCCTGACCTCAACAGTGCTGTTGTGAGGAGGTACCAATAGAAGCATGGGATCTCATCACAGTGATAGAGTCAATCCCTGCCCACTTTCACATAGCGCCAATGACCCCACTATAGGCTGCACTGGCAGAGGACGGATCAGCTGTCCACTCTCTCAACCGGGGGAAGGTATGTGTTATGGGGAGACTTAATAAAATATTAATTTTGAAAGGAATAAAGAACTTCTTAAGACTCACCACGAGATCTGTCTCCCCCCAGTCATGTACTCAGAGTGGCTCTTGGTTAGCACCCTTGCAATTGCTTCTGTGCTAAATCTGAAGCATAGGAAATGATTGCAAAGCAAACCATTTGACGGAATAGGATCTAGAATGCCATATTTGGAGCTTAGGAAGAGCAAGAGATGGAAATCCGGAGGAGCAATGACCATAGTAATATTGCCTAAAATAGAGTGGGACCAGAAAGATTAAAGCTACAGTAAGATGATGCTTACTTGATAAAGAATCATTTTACAGTTGTTACAAGTTTCTGAAATTGAGGTTTGACAGTGCAGCAATGGAATTTCCTCTTTAGTGCTTGTGTGTGAAGCGTTGAACAGGTGGAGCACATAAAGGAAAACCTGACAGGTTGAGTTACCCTCCCAGTCAGAGTTTCCTCTTCTGCTTCACCCAAGCGATACTTTATGCCCAATTACTAAAGAATAAGTACCTGCAGGAAAAAATTTTGCAAGGCTACGGGGAAAGGGCAGGGGAGTGGGACTAGCTGAAGTGCTCTTGCAGAGAGCACGCACGGGCTCGACGGGCCGAATGGCCTTCTTCCATGCTGAAACCATTCTATCATTCTATATGTGCCTTTTGTGATATGCTCTTTGCTTGCATGAGTGAACATCTCTCTTTCATTCTCAATTTATTCAGCCAATATTCTAATGCATCGCCGATTTTTTTTAAGGGTGCCCCTGGACCACAAGGAAAAGGAGTTGATGTCAAGGTAAGAGAGCACTACAATGAATAAGTCCTATCTGAGATATCTTTAGACTATATAATATACAGAGGCTTTGCAATCTCCCAATATCAAGTCCAAAGTACTTCAGTTTCCTATTATATGAAATGATAGATATGGGAATTTTACTCCTGCTCAAATCTGGTCTCATCCTGTCACGTGTCATAACAACCTTGGAAGACTCTCATGTGGAATGGCATTCTGGGTATGACCCATTTTGTCACCAATAGCATCCTTAAACCCTCTTCAAGTTATAAAGATTACCTGAGGACTTTAAAAGGACCATTTTCTGCCTGTAGTAAGGGCTTCCTAGGAGATCCTTACTCATTACAAAATTCCCTCATTTACCTCCATGAAGTCCCATCTTTCTTGTATTTTCGTTGTTGAAGAGCGCAAGATGGATATCTGCTCCCCGGAGTCCAGCAGTGCTACTATAAAGGACGTGAATGACTGCAGCCTGCGGTCGACTCGTCCTCAGGTTCTTCCTTCCCTCTGTGGACAGCACAGCCCCTCCCCACAGTAGCGTAGAAGGGATCAAGATCTCACTCTATGGGGACTCACAGGTGTATGCCCACATCCCACTACTTTGTGATGTGACACATTGCTGCTCCGAAGAACTGTGCCATTCCATTTTATTTTGCTTATTTAAAAGCTGCCTTTTTAATTCCTACCTGTCTCTCCTGCTGGGATTTTCTGCTTTGATGGAATCTTACTTGTGGCGCGAATTCCATCTGCCTGACCCCAGCTTAGGCAACCCTTTCATTTTTAAATTGCCCCCTGCCACCCTGAGCAATGATTTAAGGAATCGCAGGTACCAAAATCAAAGTCCAATTCCCACATTTTTAAAGGAGAACTTGGGGTAGATTTTGCTCTGGGCTCATTTTCACCAGGCATTAGACCCTTAACAAATTCAAGAAGCTAACGCCTGTTTTAGGCGACTGCCCAGGACGTTGAAAAAATGGGGCCACACGATTTTAGCAGCAGGACCAACATTCCAGCATTGCTAGGGTGCAAAAGATGGAAATTATGTTGTAGGATGTATTCCAGTCATTTGCATCGTATTTGAATGTTCTGCCCGCATTTGAACAAAACAAATTCGATGCTATCTGTCACTTCCGGTCAGAAATGCTGGAAGTCGTGGAGAACCCACGGATTGTCTCCCAAAGAATTGTCCGCCAAATTCCGCCCAACTTACAGCTGGGATAAGAATTCATTCCCGGTGTGTGATCATAGAAACATATAGTACAGAAGGAGGCCATTCGGCCCATTGTGCAAGAGCTATCCAATTAATCTCACTCCCCTGCTCTTTCCCCATAGCCCTGCAAATTTGTCCTTTTCAAGTATTTATCCAATTCCCTTTCGAAAGTTATTATTGAATCTGCTTCCACCACTGTTTCAGGCAGTGCATTCCAGATCATAACAACTCGCTGCGTAAAAAATTCTCCTCATCACCCCCCTGGTTCTTTTGCCAATTCTCTTAAATTTCTGACCTCTGGTTAGTGACCCCCCTGCTAGTAGAAACAGTTTATTTTTATTTACTCTATCAGTACCATTCATAATTTTGAACACCTCTGTTAAACCTCCCAACCTTCTTTGCTGTAAGAAGAACAATCCCAGCTTCTCTAGTCTCTCCACATAACTGAATTCCCTCATCCTTGGTATCATTCTGGTAAATCTCCTCAGCATTCTGGTAAATCTTCGCCAAGGCCTTGGTATCCTTCCGAAAATGTGGTGCCCAGGATTCGACACAATACTCCAGCTGCGGCCTAACCAGTGTTTTATAAAGGTTTAGCATAACTTTCTTGTTTTTGTACTCTATGCCTCTTTTTATAAAGCCCGGGATCCCGTATGCCTTTTTAACAGCCTTTTTAACTTGTCCTGCCACCTTCAACGATTTGTGTATGTGAACCCCCAGGTCTCTCTCTTCCTGCACCTCCTTTACAATTGTACCAATTAGTTTATAAAAGCAATGAACTAACTAACCTTACCTGAGGCCTAGGCATGACAATTAGCCTCTGCCCCCTTTGCCATGGAGACAAATTGACCAGCTATCATGCTCCAGATTGGTGTTCAGCCCCCCCCCACTCCCCCCTCCGATGAAAAGGAGCACTTGTACCTGTCACGTTAGACAAGGTTAAGCCTGATTGTGTCCCCCACCCACCCCACCCCGCTCCCCACTCTCCCAGTCAAATTCATTATGTGGCCTGAGATATCAAGAATGGTCCTTGAATGATGTATGGAGGGCTGTTGGAGGAAATGGAACTATACCCAACGTGAGTCACCGCCTCCGGAAGAGGAATGTTAAGTGCAGAACACCAGAATGAAAAAGGAGAGAGGGAAAGGTGGTAAATATCCATTAGCACTAAATAATTCTTCATACACCTGCTTGCCCTGAAAGTGCCACAGCTTTGACGTTAAATCTGTCAGTGTTATTCATTATTTTTTCTTTTCATTCCCACAGGATTTAGAAAAGCTTTTTGACATTTATGGTATAAAGGTACGTAGATGGTTTAGTATCACAAACTAGTAATACCCAATCAACCACCTTAACTACTGCAGCGGTATCTCTATAGTCATAATCTTAGGTGGTAACACTATTTTGGTGGTCAGTTTTGACCCAAAGCCAAGACCAAAATCAAAGTCCAATTGCCCAAATTTTTAAAAGAGAACTTGGAGTAGATTTTTTTCTGGACCCGTTTTCAACAGGCCTCAAATCAACATAGTCAAGGAGCCTAACATCTGTTTCAGGCAGCCGCCCGGGATGCTTAATAAAAGCGGCACAATAATTTAGCAGCGGGACCAACGTCTGCGCAGATTGGGTGCAGAATGTCCTACTGCTAAATTGGTACGCTTTGTGCCTGTTTTACATCTGAAAAATGTGCATAATGCATACCAATTTCTACCCCCTTATGTTTTAATGCTATCAGTAGGAAACTATTTGTCTGAAATGCTCAAGTATTTTAATGAGCTAAAAAAACACACTTGATATACAAGAGACAGGAGCTTAAGAGAATATGGAATGATTCAAAGCCTTTTGGGCCATTGAACATGTTCCTTGAATGCCACCATGTATAATTTACGCTATCACAGACACTTCCTTACTTATTTCATCTCAGACGGTGGTCAATAAATACACCTAAATCTTCCAAAAAGACTAAAACCAAATCAAACTTCTCCCTGACTCTCAATTGTAATTGTGTGAAAACGTCAGGGTATCAATACAACATTACAATGGCCATTGTTCAACCGCGACCAGTTGCGTTTCACAGAGGACAGTGCCATTGCCCTATGACTAGAACAAGGAGCTTCTCGTGGAGTAGGTGAGTGAGTAGAGTCACCCAGTACGCAGTTGGATGCTAAGCTGTGAGCATCAGGACACTGCAACGATAAGTTTTGATGGGCTGCATGGCCTTTTCTCATCTGTTCTTATTTGACTGTCTACCTGTAACCTCCAGTGCTGGGCCCGACCACATAGTCACACAGACTTTTTAATTACTATTACTTTTTTGAAGAAGAGCTGGGGAGTTCTCCCCGGTGACCTGGTCAGTATTCATCCCTCAACCAATATCACGAATAACAGATTATCTGGTCATTATCACATTGCTGTTTGTGGGATCTTGCTGTGTGCAAATTGGCTGCCACGTTTCCTACATTACAACAGTGACTACATTTCAAAAACTACTTCATTGGCTGTAAAGTGCTTTGGGACGCCCTGAGGTCGTGAAAGGCACTATATAAATGCAAGCCTTTTCTTTAAAATGTTAATCCATATTGCATTGGCTGCCTTTGGTGGGAAGCCACAAGGGTGGCCACTGATTCATGGAGAAGGCCACCACCACCTTCTCAGGGCAACTTCGGATCGGCAATAAATGTGACCTTGCCAGTGTTGCCAATGTCCCGAGTGCTGAGCTTTCTATATGGCTGTGTGGGAGTGGAGTAGAGGCACTATCTGGTCGGGCCCAGCACTAGAAGTTACAGGTAGACAGTCAAATAAGAACAGATGAGAAAAGGCCATGCAGCCCATCGAAACTTATCGTTGCAGTGTCCTGATGCTCACAACTGTGTACTGGGTGCCTCTACTCATTCACCTGCAAGGCCACTGGCATAAGGGGATGGGGCCGGCATGAGGACTCCCTAGGTTGGGAACCCTGCACCCCGGCCCTCAGTCTTGATCCCAGTGTACTAATTTCAATGTCATTCACCTGATTCAGTTTTCTTAAAGCAAAAAAAAATCTTTGAATTAAAAAATAAGACAATAAGCAAGGATTATCTGATAACACTTTCTGTTTAACAAAATCTACAACACAATCAAGTATACATTCCATTTATGGTCCAGATTCCGGCCCAGTGATTCCTGAAACCATGTATTAATGAAGTGAGATCTGTTCTGCAGCTATCTCTTTTGAAGGAATTAATCGATAGACTTCTTCAAAATGGCATGGAGGAGGTTCTGCAACAGCTCACAAGTTCCAAGAAAGACAAGACCACAAAGAAAATACAGGATTTAAAACAGGTGGATGAGTTAAAAGTGAGTTCAAGCAAGTTCTGTCTGAGGTGTATAGTTTTTAAGCGGGTGAGGTTGGGTTGCGGGTGCAGTCCCCCTATTCATTATCATGAATCCCCTGATGCCCATTATTCTCTATATTCACCCTGATGCCCATTATTCTCTGTATATTCACCCTGATGCCCATTATTCTCTGTATATTCACCCTGATGCCCATTATTCTCTGTATATTCACCCCGATGCCCATTATTCTCTGTATATTCACTCTGATGCCCATTATTCTCTGTATATTCACCCTGATGCCCATTATTCTCTGTATATTCACCCTGATGCCCATTATTCTCTGTATATTCACCCCTGATGCCCATTATTCTCTGTATATTCACTCTGATGCCCATTATTCTCTGTATATTCACCCTGATGCCCTTTATTCTCTGTATTCACTCTGATGCCCATTATTCTCTGTATATTCACCCTGATGCCCATTATTCTCTGTATATTCACCCTGATGCCCATTATTCTCTGTATATTCACCCCTGATGCCCATTATTCTCTGTATATTCACCCTGATGCCCATTATTCTCTGTATATTCATCCTGATGCCCATTATTCTCTGTATATTCACCCTGATGCCCATTATTCTCTGTATATTCACTCTGATGCCCATTATTCTCTGTATATTCACCCTGATGCCCATTATTCTCTGTATATTCACTCTGATGCCCATTATTCTTTGTATATTCACCCTGATGCCCATTATTTTCTGTATATTCACTCTGATGTCTATTATTTTCTGTATATTCACCCTGATGCCCATTATTCACTGTATATTCACTCTGATGTTTATTATTCTCTGTATATTCACTCTGATGTCTATTATTTTCTGTATATTCACTCTTGATGCCCATTATTCTCTGTATATTCACTCTGATGCCCATTATTCTCTGTATATTCACCCTGATGCCCATTATTCTCTATATATTCACCCTGATGCCCATTATTCTCTTTATTGTTACTAATTATTAATTTAAAATTGTATTTTGTCAGTGCAGCGAGCCCTATCAGTACATCCTGAACAAAGACTTTTCATTCTCCATTTGATACAGGTACAGGGCTCATCTCTGAAGTACGACATTGCTAGCCAGTCTCTCTCTGAAACGGAAGAGGTGGTAGAAGAATTTGACTCAGACACAGCAGATCTCGGCCATCTGGACGTAGCTCATTTATTCCAGAGTGGAAGTGCTTCATCCCGTAGTGTAAGGGTAAAGGTAAGAGTATTTTAGGGAGAACATAGATAGAAACGTGTTAATTACTGTAAACCTTTATAAATCACTGGTTAGGCCTCAGCTGGAGTATTGTGTCCAATTCTGGGTGCCACACTTTAAACTGGATGTCAAAGTCTTGGCGAGGGTGTAGAGGAGATCTACGAGAATGGTACTAGGGATGAGGGACTTCAGTTATGTGGAGAGACTAGAGAAGCTGGGATTGATCTCCTTAGAGCAGAGAAGGTTAAGGGGAGATTTAATCGAGGTGTTCAAAATTATAAGGAGTTTTAATAAGAGTAAATAGGGAGAAACTGATAGGATGGTTGATAACCAAAGGACACAGATTTAAGGTAATTGGCAAAAGAACCAGAGGGGAGATGAGGAGAATTTTTTTAACGCAGCAAGTTGTTATGATCTGGAATGCACTGCCTGAAAGATTAGTGAAAGCAGATTCAATAGTAACTTCCAAAAGGTAATTGGATAAATACTTGAAAAGGAAAAATAAATTACAGGGCTATGGGGAAAGAGCAGGAAAATGGGACTAATTGGATAGCTCTTTCAAAGAGCTGGCACGGGCACGATGGGCCGAATGGCCTCCTTTTGTTATTCTTTGTATTAGGAAATTAGGTTCTATGAATTGTCACATAATCCAGAATGTTTGACATAAGAAAGCAAGGAAGCAGAAAAGGCCATTCAGCCTTTCAATCCCACTCCTTCCTCACACCATTTAATCTGCCATGTGATGGAATCTATTCCACCCATTCAACCACCAAAGGAAAAGTTTTACGTATCATCAGTATCTTAGAAGGAGCTGGGCACAGACACCTGTTCCTTACTACCAAGTGAGTTGGAGTGCCACATGCCAAAAAGAGACTCCGCTCCGCTCCAATGGGCCACATAAGCCTGGAAATTGCTGTCAGTGTGACAAAGAATGTCTGTGCTATTTGCATGTTACAACAAAAACAAATTGCATTTATATAGCACCTTTAACATAGTAAAACATCCCGAGGTGCTTCACAGGAGCATTATCAGACAAAGATTTGACACTGAGGCACATAAAAAGCTTGGTCAAAGAGGTAGGTTTTAAGGAGCGTAGAGAGGTGGAGAGGTTTAGGGAGAGAATTCCAGAGCTTAGGGCCCAGGCAGCTGAAAGCACGGCCACCATTGGTGGAGCAATGGAAATCGGGGATGCGCAAGAGGCCAGAATTGGAGGAGCGTACAGATCTAGCAGTGTTGTAGGGCTGGAGGAGGTTACAGACATAGATAGGGAGGGGTCGAGACCACGTAGGAATGTGAACAGAAGGACAGTAATTTTAAATTTGAAGAATTGCTGGACTTTCTTAGAGAGAAGTAATTACTGTATGCGGATTGTGGAATAAGCCACAGTTATCGCCTTTTTCTTGCATGTGGGGAGGAAGTGGCTTGTGGGCACTACAATGCTGAAGATATGCATTAGCTAATCATTGTGGCATAATAGGTAGTTAAATTCAAAATGCACCACATTCCAAGGCTCACAAATCACACATGGGGTGTGTTGCTAGCCTTTGCATGAAACCAAAATTGGGGCTTAACATGCAGTCTGTTTGAGCTGAGCTGCAACCTGCGCCATTTTATCTGTTACTTCAGGTGAGGAAGACCAGCAAGAGTAGGAACTATCTGCCCATGATGTCGGGTGGAACACAAGGTCCACCAATATGCCCTACCAATACACAACACATTGGGCCGACCATCCCAGGGGCATCGACCTAGAATGGCAGAGAAGCAGCACCTTAAGTGGCTGATACTAAACGGGCTCACTTGGGGCCCCCCCACCCCTACAGAATGAGAAGAATGTGGCACAGATGTGCTTCTTCATCACATTCACGTTTTTGATCTGTTGGATGCCATCAAGGTGGCTTATAGTTACACTGACAGGCCCACTGTAAGCATTATTCCTTCCTTTCCAACACCTGGTCACCAAATTTGGTTGTTTGATTGTCTAACAGCCTCCATAAGCCAAGAAAACAGCCTTTCTGCACTTTACCAGTGTTTAAATGGCTACTTCGAGCCATTAGGAGGTGCTGGTCCCTCATTATTGATCTTGATGCTCCATTGGATACCCCACTATTCAGATATTACATTGCTCCAGGCAATATTAAAATCATGAGTTAATGATCACCAGACTCCTAAGGCGCTACTTCTTGGTCATTCTAGGTCGATGTCCCTGGGGACAGTAGACCCAATGTGTTGTGTATTGGTAGGGCATATTTGCACACCTTGCGTTTATTAATGCTCACAGGTTTTAAGCAATGCTCAGATAGCCCTGAACAGCTCCAACCACAATCTGTGACTACAATTTTGTTGTGCTTCTTTCTCACGTTATTTAAGAAGTGAGTTTCTTTACTTACTACTTATAGATTGAAGCAAAAACATTGTCACAAACCATGGGGTGTTGCAGCTTCAAATGCCTTGTACTTTCTCTTGGCTTCATTCATTGAGTTTTGTTCCCTTCTTATACAGGAAGTGCCGGAGAATTCAAGAAGGAGAAAGGGTAAGAACAGCAGACCTGGAATTTCAGAAGCGATCGATGCTGAAGGCAGCAACATATCATCAGGTCCAGAGAGGAGCAGTTCATCTCTTGATGACCAGACCATGGCAAGCACAACCAAGGTGGGCTACATTCTGGGAGTTATACTGACTGGCATCAATCCAGCTGGCTTATGGCAATGTGAATAAGGCAACAGATGGTTGCCATGGTTAATTGGGCCCATGATCCTCCTGCATCTGGAATTTCCACTGAAGTCATCCAGCAGGAGATCAGCAGAACCCTTGGACAGATGGTGTAAACAGTTAACAATGGCTATTTACATTGTTCTTCTGGGACCTCTGCTGATCACCCACCAAAGCTATGGCAGGAGATCGGGCAATTCAGGGCTTTGATCCTTTCTGCCAAAGGTAGATGCCAAGAGGAGGCCTTTCCCATAGGCAGGGAGGGGAATTAGGAGAGCCACCCCTAGTCATTCTTCTGCATTTTCTAGTGACTTGGTTTCAGAACAGGGCTGGTAGGGAGACCCATGTAATGGAAAGGAGATAAAATATCTTAATAGTCAGAGATTTCATCCTCAACGAAAAGAGCCCATGGAAGAAATGGCTGCAGCTATCCTGATGGCTCAAAGATCAAGTCTCTGGCCCCAAAAATGCTCAGGCTTTTGATCCTGGTAAGTGCCAGTGGCAACTGCATTCACGGAAACCAGGCCTAGGGAATATCTGCAACAAAGAATTTAAGTAACTCCACATTAAAGGACCCGATCACTGCTTCCGACCCCCCCACCCCACCCATTGTCACCACTCCTGCCCAACCCCTGATCTCTGGCCCCGATCTCCCTTCTGCTCCTGAATCAACCCCCACTATCGCCAGCCCAGGCCCCGACCCCTGACCCATGTCCCCATCCCAATCCTCGAACCAGGCCCCAATCCCTAACCCAGGCCCTCATCCCCGTGCCTGACCCATGTCCCATCCCGATCCCTGACCAATGTCCCCATCCCAATCCCTAACCCAGGCCCTCATCCCTAACCCAGACCCTCATCCCCGTGCCTGACCCATGTCCCATCCTGATCCCTGACCCATTTCCCATCCCGATCCCTGACCCAGGCCCCAATCCCCAACTCATGCCCCGATCCCTGACAATACTTACCTGGTGGCCACTGCGATGCTAACAGCAGCCCAAACTTGGCCGAAGTCAAAGTGGAGCACAAACCAAAGTCTTCAAGCACCATACCATATTCTAGTTGGTGCTGTGCCATGCCATGCTTGGTACTACGTTGACCCACATCAAACCTCTGTGTGTTGTCATTCTCAGCCCCACCCAGTCATTCTCAGCCCCACCCAGTACCTATCAAGCTTGCACAGTGCAATACTATTTCACACAATTGCTGTGCACCTCCCATTTGAAGTATGTATTGGAGTTGATGATCTGGAATATTCTATGAATCTACCGACCACCCTCAAACAATCAGCCTGCGTGTAAGCTGTGACTAAACGTGCTTTCCCTGAAATTCCAGCACAACGCCCAGGGAAATGGTTATTTTCAGCTATTTACATCATTATCCTGGGAGTTACGAGGGGGATCAGCACCAACACTGCGAAATTTCTGGGCCGCAATATCTAATATTTGTACTTAATGGGCTGGATTTTCATTGTGGAGTTGGGTAGGAGGCGGGACTACAACTTTCGGGGTTGTAGTCCCGCCTCCATCGAGTTCTAGCCAACCCACGTGATTTTGACTTGATTGGCCTTGTTGAGCCCGCCCAGCGGGCTCAGCAGGTCAATTAAGGGCCACCCGGCAGCAGGTGATGTCACAGATTGATATTTCATCTGTCAAGACCTTTTGACACATGAAATATCAGCGTTCGACAGCTGTTTGAAGCTGTCAAACACTGACAACCTGTACTCCAAGTTAATTCCTTCCTGTCAGGATGATTTAGAGATCTCCCCGGAACAGAAAGCTGAATGCTGGAACTTTTGACAGCTCGCGGCCATTCTGCTTTCTGTGCCGGTGAGATGAGGGACTCCCGAGACCTGAAGGAAGGAAGGCTGTAAAGGTATGTAAATGTAAGTACAACTTCTTTAAACACTTTACACACACCAAACACACTTACCTTTGCACTCATGCACCCATCACTCACCTGAACACCAGACATCTTGACCCCTCCAAGCCCTTCATCCCGACGGCCCGCCTCGCTAACTTGGCGTGGTTTGGAGCTGTCGGGAATTCCACATTTCAACAATGAAAATAGGGATTAGGCTAAAAACTGCCTGTTAACAGGTAGTTAATTGGCACTAATCCCCTTCCCGCCTCGGGGAGGCGGGTCCCAGTGCGGGACGGGTATCCGCCTCTTTTGAAACTGGCATGGAGGCGGGTTGGGGGCGGGATGAGTTTGTGCCCCCCGATTTCGGGATTTTAACCCCCGACACGCCTCCAATCCCGCCTCCACGGCCCAATGAAAATCCTGCCCAACATGTTTAAAATAACTTGCTTGCTGTAACCCACCATGTTCATCCTGTCTGTTTTGTGCAACATTTAAGTTTTCTTTTTGTTCTTGCATCTTTAAACAGGCAAAGCAAAAGGCCAGGAGACATAAAAGCAAGCAGACGTCAATGGTAAATTTCCTTTCTTGTTGCTAACTGTAAATATGCGGTCCCACGACCTCTTCCTCCTCCTACATCTTCACCGTGTCGAAATCAAGACTCAAGACTTTATCTTGACAAAATGAACAATGGCAAATGGAGTTCAATGTCGGAAATGGGAGGTAATTCACTTTGGACCCAAGAAAGATAAATCGGAGTATTTTCTAAAATGGTGAGAAACTAGGAACTGTAGAGGAGCAAAGAGATTTAGGGGTCCAAGCACACATCATTAAAAGCCAATCAACAGGTACAAAAAGCAATCAAAAAGGCTCATGGAATGTTGGGGGGGAAATTGAGTCGCGCCCCAAAAAAATTAACGCCCCCCGCGGCCGAAATTCATCGGTAGCGCCCCAGGAGAGAAGCTACTGGAAGTGCCCCACCTCCCTCTTGGGGCGCTGCAAGGGAATATTGTGGCACTACGTGCTGCAGCACCACGCTCTGCGGCACGTCGCGCCACGGTACTGCAGGCCTTCCTCCCCTTCTTAAAGGGGAGGGACCTTGTGCAGCGCAACAAAAATGGCCGCCCCCGCAACTCGCCTTTAATTAGCGCCGCCCCGGCCTCAGGTAGGCCCCCCTGACCCCGTCAGACATAGCGTCCGGCGGTACGTCAGGGGACACTTCCAAAGATTGCACTCGGGGCACAAGCGGGGCACTGCGCACGGCGATGACGTCATCACCAGCGGCGCAGTGCCACGGAGCACTAACGGTTACCGCTGGCGCGAACCTCCCGCTGAATTTCGCGGGAGGCGTTGGCGGCGCCGCACCCGGGCGCTAGTTGCTTTGCACTCCGTTAGCACCCTCTTAGCAACTGAATTTTTCCCCCTTGGTCTTTATCCCAAGGGGGCTGGAATACAAAGGGGAGGATGTTATGTTTCAGTTGTCAGACCCCATCTGGAGTATCGCAATCAGTTCTGGGCACCACACCTCACGAAGAATATATTTGCTTTGGAGGGGGTGCAGCATAGATTCACCAGAATGATATCGGGGCTCAGAGGCTGAAATTCTGAGGACAGGTTTCAGAAACTTCGCTTGTATTCCCTTGAGTATAGGAGATTGAGGGATGATCTGGTTGAGGTGTTTAAAATGTTAAAAGGATTTGACAGGGTAGATACAGCGAAACTATTTCCTCTAATGAGGGAATCAAAGAAAGGGGACATAATCTTAAAATTAGAGCTGGACCATTTGGGAGCGAAATCAGGAAGCACTTTTTCACATAAAGGGTAGTAGAAATTTGGAACTCTCTCCCACAAAAGGCTGTGGATGCTGGGTCAATTGGAGCTTTCAAGACTGAGATAGATAGATTTCTGTTGGCTCAGGGTATCAAGGGATATGGAGCTAAGGCGGATAAATGGAGTTGAGGTACAAATCAGCTATGATCTAATTGAATAGCTAATTGCAGGCTCGAGGGGCTGAATGGCCTACTCCTGTTCCTATGACCTCTGAACTCACGTGGGTATGGATCTGGGCTGTAAAGACACGTTCATTGGGCAAGTATCTGTGATACGTTATTCCTTGTGTTGCAGGCAGATAGTTCCAGTCTGGATGATGTTTCCGATGTCACTGCCATAAATCTTCACGAATCAAAGGTAAGCAGTAATCAGATCAAGTAATGCACTGAACACAACCTGAGGTGGTCACATTGGCGCTGCTGTGGAAACAATTCCAGTCCCAACTGACAACTCTAACTGGTTTCAGGAGCCAAATAGAATTGCATAATAGACCCCAAGTTTCAGTCCTTTGAATGAAGCTCCTCTTCAGTCACTATCTATTAATCTCCATTCTAATCCTACCCTTCTTTCTGAGTATTAACAATTGGAACAATTAAATAATTTTGAGAGAAAAAAACAAGTGATATAGATTGCAAGCCTTTTGAGGAGAACAGAATCCAGGTTATTTTTTTTTATAATGAGATACACAGGAAGAGTTTATGGTTTTTACAAAAGGACTGACTATTATCAGAGAGGAGATTGTCTTGACAGGAATTTAAGAAGATGCAAGTAGATCGCAATGGGAGACATTTTGAACTTTCGCCCAAAATGGGCGCGGAGTAGGTGGGGAGTCCACAACGTCCGCCCAATGGATGATTAAGCGGGAGGCCGGAACCATATTCAAGTTCAGGCCTCATTAGAGTACAGTCGGTGAGCTGCCCAGCCCTCAGTGGGCGCTGGTGAAGAGTTTACTGAACGGGGGGATATGGGGGAATCTGCAGCTCTATGAGAGAGCCAAGCAGAAAGTCAGCAGTAAAAGGGAGGGGAGGTGCACTGGGATGTGGCCTACCCAGTGGACAGCATTAGGTCGCAGTATTTTTGTGTGGCCAGGAGAAATATTTGCCGATTTCTACTTGAAAATTGCGAGCTGTGTCCTACAACTGCTGTAGTTTTTAATTTATGACTGGCTTTTTTCAATAATACTGCTGGTTATTGACCCAAGCATCTCTTTCCCAGCCCATGAGTCAAGACCAGTCAGTACTTCAAGAAAAAAACCTGCCATAATCATTTATCTCTTCTATGGCTCAATAAATGAGCGTCTCAACTTGGCAAAATAAAAGAAAAAATAATTCTCCAAGCTATGCGAACTAGTCGAGGTGTAAATGCTTTCTTGGATAAGATGCAGGCCTTCACATAGATGATGCCTCTCTGCTGAAGCGTTCTAGTGAATTAAACCTCGTTTCTTTCCTTCACTTACACAGGACCATTCACATACCCACACAGATCCAGGTTCTGATAGAGATTTGGGAAAGTAAGCTGCTCCGTTCAGTTCACCAATTCAAATGTGTAGCGTCATGGGAAGCTTTAATAGCTGGGATGTTTTGACGAGTGCTCTGGACTTCAAAGTGAACCTTTAGCTCTTCACACATAATCACACCGCCAGGCTTCAATTTTGAAAAGGAAGCATTTTGCTGACATGGATTTGTAAAAGCTGTAACAGTCAGTAATTTATTGCCTTTAGCAACACAATAACTTAGTATAAACATGATACAAAATGTGGAATGGTATGGGTATGATAAATGGGAAGAGAAGGAATGAAAACTAATGGTTTACACAAGGATTAAATGTAATTAGGGTTGTTTGAGTTATCTGAATGCAACTCATTGTTTAATTTAATGTCCATTTAAAAATACAATGAATAAATCCATGGTTTTGTACGGAATGGGCTTGCTGCAATTCTATGGGGCAAATGCTTTTATACGGGCTACTCCCAAAATTGCTTCATTAACGAAGGCCGATAATATAGTTCAAATAATTGGCAAAAGTTGATTTGCGAACAATACACATGCCTTAAAATTAGGCTGTTTGAATATTAATGTGCGAATGCTTAATGCATTCATTTGTCATTCCTTTCAGAGATGTAACCCATCTATTTTAAACACCTCTATTAAAATAGTTGTCAAGGATACAATTAAGTATTAATTCAGCGCAATCTAATTTCAAGGCAACAGTTTCATTCCTCATCACATTGGCAAATTAATATGAGAAGTTAATCGAGAAATAATGCTGCTCTTAATGTTGGGTTTTATGCTTCCTAATTGATCAGTAATTGTTTCAATGAACTATAGAATATTTTACTATTAAATAAAAGTAATTGCCATCATCCTAAGTGTAACAAAATCTGTTTTAATAATTAAAAAGGCAAAATTGTAAGAAGAAAAACAGAATTTAACTTTCCAATGTTACAAAAAAAATCTGTCTGCTTCACATATTTTAGCATTAAAAAAGAAAGGGTTATTGTGAATGATTAATGGATCATCATTTTTTATTAAAATGTATATAAAATATAAGGTTTTGTCCAGAATCAAAAATAAATTGTTAATTTCATGTCTCACCATTACTGTGTATAAGTGTAAGTAGAACACAATGAATTGTACTGATTTCCTTTTCTGGAAATGCATTGACTGACAGACGATACCTGTGCTGTTCCAGGGGCTTGCTCTATTCTGCTATATTATGCTGTGATAAGCATCATAGTTAATGTCCATTCGTCCAATCATAATAGAGTTTTCCCTTTTACTTTTGCTACACCATTACTCAACAGACCAATCGGGTTTGAAGTGTTGTAGCCCTTTTAATTCAGTGTGAATAGTTAGAATCATAGAATGATACAGCACAGAAGGGGGCCATTCGGCACATCGTGCCTGTGCCAGTTCTTTGAAAGAGCTATCCAATTAGTCCCACTCTCCTGTGCTTACCCTATAACCTTGCAATTTTTTCCACTTTAAGTATTTATCCAATTCCCTTTTGAAAGTTATTATTGAATCTGCTTCCACCACCCGTTCCAGATTACAACTCGCTGCATTAAAACCTTTTTTCTCATGTCGCCTCTGGTTCTTTTGCCAATTACCTTCAAGTTCTAATCTAATTCCTCGTGGGTCAAGTTGACGGCTCAAAACTGCCCTGATTTGATACTCAGTGACGCTAAGTTGGTAGTCTCGCTCCAGTACCACTAGTTTGGGAATGAAAAACTGCATCAGTGCAGTAGGAAGTGCCTTGCTGAGTTGGAGTTAAGGCAGTTGTTAGGACGGAGGTTTACTCTGCAGCTAGCCTATGTTGTACATGACCCACGAGAGCTTGATATCAATACCGAGTGACAATAGTGGATGGATCTTGCATTCCCCATCAGTGTCATCCCTCATTTCAACAAACACAATAATTCACCCATTAAAATCATTACAGACTAAAGCTACATGTTGAGATCTATCAAAGAGGAATGGATTTGTCCAGCTCCCTTTCCCGGTTCTTAAAAACTTATGTCTCAATTAATCCAGCTCTCCATGAACAGTCCACCGCAGCATAATATTAGCAAGGGCTCCGCCTCTGAGATAGGGCTTTAAAAAGGCTTTGCATCTAAGAAGTTCAGAATAGATTTAAAAAGTCCGAAGGATCTCTAAATTTGATATGCATGTGTGTATTTTCAACTCCCCAAATAATCCTTTTAAATATATAAGTAAATTATCTTGTTTTATAAGAGTATTTTCTTCAGCTGTGTTAAAGTGTAGTAAAACATCAGAAAGGGTAAGTTTTATAAAGTTGAACTTTGTGTTTGTGTTTAATATTCGGAAAGTAAAAATAAAACATGCCTTGTAAAAACAAAAAAATGAATAAACTATCCTTGTCTTAAAAGAAAAATTCTCTTTGTGAACTTTATTAAACCACATTTTAATAACAATATAAAGTTACATCAGTAAGGAGTCTCGCCATCCAGATGTCTTGGCTAGACTTTGGTCTTCACTGCCTGGCCATTAAATATCATCTGGGAGGAGTGCAGAAAGGAAATTCTGGTGGGGAAGATCGCGCACCGGCTAATGGAACCTGCTGGATTTTCCTTCCGTTGAAATTAAATAGATCTAGAGCACATGAAACATGCAATTTAAACTTTGAGGTATGAAAAGCTTTAATAAAATAATTTATTTAATCAAGTTTACAGTGTAACATTAGAGGGAAGATTTCCTGGCTCAGTACTGTGTGCAGTGAATATCGGAAAATCAGGCAGATTCTCATGAGCGCATCTGATTTTCCGACATTCACTGTGCCCGTCAAATCCAGGCAAGACCCAGGAAAATCTCCCTTTAATTTGAAAGGTGCTTAGGGAAGGAACTGGAACAGAACCACCCAGCTTTAGGGATGGATTGAATCCTGAGCTACAACCTCAAAACCCTCCAGTAACTCTTTACGTTACTCTGCTAGACTAAACATATTATCACCGACAACAACTTGTATTTATATAGCGCCTTTAACATAGTAAAATGTCCCAAGACGCTTCACAGGAGCGTTACCAAACAAAATTTGACACCGAGCCACATAGGAGATAATAGGACTGGTGACCAAAACCTTGATCAAAGACGTAGGTTTTAAGGTGCATCTTAAAGGAGGAGAGAGAGGTAGAGAGGTTTAGGAAGGAAATTCCAGAGCTTATAGGACCTAGGCATCTGAAGGCATGACCGCCAACGGTGGAGCGGTGGAAATCGGGGATACACAAGAGGCCAGAATTGGAGGAAGGCAGAGATCACGTAGGGCTGGAGGAGGCTACAGATATATGGATATTACTTAGATATTATCTGGGATTTTTTAATAGAATAGACTTTCTGCCTATTCATAATCAATAGATACAAAATTTACAGTTCACACTTCACAATATATATTTCAAATTTCAATGAATAATTAAAAAAAAAATTGGTTGGGTTGAATAATGTTAGATTTATATCTTGACAATTTGGTTTTTGCTCCACAATTGGAAAGGACTTTCACAAAAATTTCTTACCCTGGAAGGGTTATCTGTATTCTACATTGCTCCCAGCACATTAATGAATTGAGAAGTATAAATTGTGATTGGCCCAATGGGTAGGTATATGAAGCACAGGGTGATGTGGCACTGAATCATAGGCCTAGAAATTGGATGCACAATGTCAGTTTTTCAGCACTGCAGGACCCAATTTGCCGTAGTCTTGCTGTTAGCCTCATGAGGATCGCTCCCAAATTTGGCTGTTTCTCTAATTTCTAGACCATGCAGACTAGGAAGCTTGAATTTCTGCTCTCTGAGCTCAGCCTAGGACGATCGTAACACTGTCGTTGGTCACAGTAACTTGGATAGGGAGAGGAAATAATAGCAAGAGTTCCTGATCCTCGGGATGAATTTTACCGGCTTGGAGTGCGGGTTTGGAGGCGGGTCCAGTGTCAAAATCGAAA
This sequence comes from Somniosus microcephalus, assembly GCF_052327205.1. NCBI lineage: Eukaryota > Metazoa > Chordata > Chondrichthyes > Squaliformes > Somniosidae > Somniosus > Somniosus microcephalus. The sequence goes on along the minus strand of NC_141003.1, from coordinate 71,432,944 downwards.
TGATTGACAGCGGGTTGGGAACCCGCTCCAAACCCGCCTCCATGTAAGTTTCCAAAGTGTCGGGTCTGCGATTTTACAACAGGCCCAACGCCAAGCGGTGGGGGCGGCATTTAAGATAGTTAAATGCTTGTAAAATGCTTGTTAACTACTATTTTGCCAGCCTTTTTCGATTTTCCCACTTTTTTAACGAGGTTCCCGTCACTTGGGGATCACGCCAGGTAAGTAGCTCGGGCTCTCTGTCTCCCCATTGCTGTGAATAGGTGACAGCTGCAAAAGTGATATGAAAGATACCATTTCATAGCTGTTCACTTTCCAATGTCAGAAGCTTGAGCTTTCAGAACTTGTAAGGCACTTTTGAGCTGTATGCAGCTTGGAAGTGTTTGGAGTAAACTCTCTATCCACTGTCACCTCCTTGGAGCAAGCTCTCTCACCATTGACAGATCGCTTCTGTCTTCTCAACTGCAGCTGCCATCTATTCCAGCAACATCGGTGCCCTTGAAAAAATCTCACCTTGCTCCTCTGAATCCCTCCATGATCAGCCCCAACACCAACATCACCAGGCACACCAACATCACCAACAACAACACCAACCTTCTCCGCAATCACCTGATGCAGCACGGGACACAGGGCATCAGCACCCGACAACATTGCTGCCCTGGAGGCCAGCGATGGCCTCATCAGGGCCAGATTTACTTCACTTGACGCTGTACACCCTGGCTGCCACATGATGCACCAGATTGACACCACCCCACACCAGCACCATAAGGCATCCCTATAATGTCCAAGCCATTCATTTCACACTCATCACCATTGGGGGGGGGGGGAGGGGGGAATGTTATTTTCTTAACATTCACTGGAACTCACTAAGACACTTCCAAAGGTGAGCACAGATCCTTCCAATGTAAAGTGCTGATAATATAGATTTCAATGTTTGACAACACATTAACAGAAAATTTATATGAACATTGCATAAAACACCCAAGTGCCTACCTTTGTGTGTTGTTAGTTGGTATGATTGCACTAGGATGAGGGGGAGTGTGAGGGGTGGCTAGTGAGATGGGGATGTGATAATGTAGATAGAGAGGGATGGGTGGAGGTGCAAGGTAAGTTGGTGTGAGTAAGGGTGTGCAGGAGTAGGGTAGGGAAGGCAGAGTGATGGGAATGTGATGAGTGGCACAGCAGGTGAGGTTGGGTGTGGATTTGCAGTAACGTTTCGTGATCTACTGAGATCAATTAAAGGTTTGCACCACTGCAGCCTGGTCCTCCTGACCACATCACTACTTGTGCTCTCCTGCGCAATGTGCAACCAGGCTGCATTGGTCTCCTGGAGAGGTCTCCATGCAAGAGCCTGGGTGCAGCTGTGCTCCTTTGTGCGGTGCTTGTCAGTGTTTGCAGCACCTCAATGCTGTAGAACACTGGCAGCACAACTTTCAAAATGAATGTGGTCATGGTCCCTTTAAGGAAACCGGTTGATGATGCCTCATCAAATGACGTCATCAGCCCCGCTTCCTTTTAATTGACGGGAAACGTGCAGGGCAGGCTTAACGAGCCCAATCATGGGAAAATCCTTTTCACAGAGCGGCTGGAGCCGGGAGCGGAACCGGGACCCGCCAACGACCTCTCCCATCGTGATCCCGCCTCTGATAGTGAAATCATGGCCCTCGTCACTACCTAGTGACCCCGCTAAAAAGTATTTGTGGATGTTAGGTGAGGATAGGATCATGCTTGGCTGAGCTGCCTAGGTTTGCCATGGACGGAAGAGACCTCCCCCTAGGTGGAGGCAGGAAGTTGTGTGATGCAACCTCCAGCAATATGTCCAGCCAGAGTTGGCAACCCTAGGCAGCTCAGCCAAGCATGATCCTATCCTCACTTAACATCCACAAATACTTTTTAGCGGGGTCACTAGGTTTGCCAACTCTAGTTGGACATATTCCTGGAGGTTGCATCACACAACCTCCTGCCTCCACCTACCCCGCCCCCACGCTCCCGCCATCCTCGCAGTGGACCGCCTTCCCAAGCCAATTAGAAAGAAAACAGATTCTAATTTCCCGATTGGACTGTCGGTCAAACAGCCTTTTCATTCTTTCTTCAATGTACTTTTATAACTAATAAATGAAAGCATTCAAAGAAGATGAAAAAAAAACACACCATTTTTTTTAATGACCCTATAACTTTTCTCCTTGTTTGCAGCAGTGGCTGATAACCCTTGTGAGTCCCCCAAAGTAAAAAAAACTGCTAAAATCTAAACTCAGAATGAAAAATGCAATTTTTTTGAGGTACTAGGGGGTGAACAGTGCCCTTGGAACTGTATCACAACACAAGTCACTGCCTTCAGGAGAGAAGGGAAATGAGGCAAAAATACAGTAGAAATTCATAATTATTATGGCATGGGGTGCCATTCGGCCCTGTGCTGGTACGAGTTCTTCAGCTGTAGCTGTCTAAAAGAAAAGAAAGACTTGCATTTATATAGCGCCTTTCACGACCATCGGACATCTCAAAGAGCCTTACAGTCAATGAAGTACTTTTTTGAAGTACCTATCTACTCTAATTGCATTTCCTTTCCTTGTTCCAGTAGTTTTTTTTATATTCTACATTTTCAAATACTTCTCCAAAACCTTTCAAAATATGTTATAGTCTTTGTCACAATGGTTACTTGTGGTCAAGTATTCCATGTTTTAATAATTCTGTGTAGAAAAAGTCTTTTCTAACATCCCCCTTTGTTCTTCTAATGATAATCCTCAGTCCATGCCTCCTTGTTAACCATTCACCAAGCAGTGAAAACAATCTTCCATCTCTAAAGCTCTATTAGATCTCTCTTAACTGTCTCTGATCGGGTAGTAAAACAAAATGTGACTCTTTCTTTATAACTACAGGTAGACTATCCTTTATCCGAACTTCCGAAAACCTCTAAAAACCGAAAGTTTTTTTGTTCAGCGCAAGTCGTGCGCACGACATGACCAGAGTGGCGCACGACTTACGCTGAGCAGGGCAGAGGGTCACAGAGTTCCCTCCTGGGTAGGAGATTGCAGGCCGAGCCGGGCAGTGTGAAGGAGGTACCGGGAGAGTGAACCCAACAATACAGCGGCCCGTCCGATAGCTGCAGCGGCCCGTCCGATATTCTTTTCTCCCCCCAACCCGACCCGAACCGAACCACGGCCCGTCCTCTATTCTTTTCTCCCGACCCGACCCGACCCGAACCGCGGCCCGTCCGATATTCTGTTCTCCCCCCCGGACCCCCCCCCGACCCCGACCCCCCACCGACCCCCCCCCCCGACCCCGACCCCCCCCCCCCTCGGACCCACCCCGACCCCCCCCCGACCTGAACCGCGGCCCGTCCGATATTCTGTTCTCCGCCCCCACCCGACCTGATTTGCGGGCCAGCTTAGTAGGAGTCAGCCGATATCCGGCTTTCCAGAGAAGCAGGAAGGGGAATGAGACACGGAACAGTCGCAAGAGGTAGCCTGAACTTTTACAATTTATATTAAATACAAATTTCCCAGTCTTATAATAATGGCTTCTGAAATCCGAAAACCGAAACTCAGCTGGTCCCAAGGCTTTCGGATAAGGGATAGTGTACCTGTATAGCCTCTTGTTCCTGCTGTCATCTAGTGAAGCCTCTTTGTACTCTTTCCATGGATCTAATAACCTTCCTATAATGGGATGCCCAAAACATCATGCAAAACTCTAATTGTGACCCAACCAACATCTTGTACAAATTTTGAATATTCTGGGTGCTCAAGTGGCTCCTGCTTACAATGGGGGCTATTTCAACCACCTCCCCCTCCCACCCCCGCCCGCCAAGACATTTTGTGTTCTTCATCTTTGGGGCCTAGGCTTCAATCACAGCCTGGACCCCAAAGTGGGCCCCACTTCCACTGGGATCAGGCAGTTATAGCTGCTGAGATGGGCATACTTGCGCTGATTGTATGCCAGGTGCTGCCTAAGGTAAGGGCACAGGAATTCCCAACTTAGGAAGTCCCCACCCCTGGCTCCATCCCAAGGGATGGCAGAATTCCCAGTGTAAGCCGGAACCCGGCATAAAAATAAAACAAAACAGGTGACTCAACCGTGGCTAACAAGGGAAATTAGGGATAGCATAAGAGCCAAGGAGAGGACATATAAATTGGCCAGAAAAAGCAGTAAACCTGAGGATTGGGAGCAGTTTAGGATTCAACAAAGGAGGACAAAGGGATTCATTAAGAGGGGGAAAATAGAGTATGAGAGTAAGTTTGCAGGGAACATAAAAACTGACTGTAAAAGCTTTTATAGACATGTGAAGAGAAAAAGATTGGTGAAGTCAAGCGTAGGTCCCTTGCAGTCAGAATCAGGGGAATTTATAATGGGGAACAAAGAAATGGCAGACCAATTAAATACATACTTTGGTTCTGTCTTCACAAAGGAGGACACAAATAACCTCCCAGAGATGCCGGGGAACATGAAAGAGAGGAACTGATAGAAATCAGTATTTGTAGGGAAATGGTGTTAGAGAAATTGACAGGATTGAAGGTCGATAAATCCCCAGGGCCTGATAATCTACATCCTAGGGTACTTAAGGAAGTGGCCCTAGAAATAGTAGATGCATTGCTGGTCATCTTCCAAAATTCGATAGACTCTGGAACAGTACCCATGGATTGACGGGTAGCTAATGTTACCCCACTGTTCAAAAAAGGTGGTAGAGGGAAAATGGGGAATTACAGACCAGTAAGCCTGACATCGGTAGTGGGGAAAATGCTAGAGTCCATTATAAAAGATGTAATATCAGAGCACTTGGAAAACAGTGACCGGATCGGACAAAGTCAACATGGATTTACAAAAGGTAAATAATGCTTGACTAATCTACTGGAATTTTTTGAGGATGTAACTGGTAAAATAGATAAGGGAGAACCAGTGGATGTGGTGTATTTGGACTTTCAAAAGGCTTTCGATAAGGTCCCACATAAGAGATTAGCGTGTAAAGTTAAGGCACATGGGATTGGGGGCAAGGTATTGACTTGGATAGAGAACTGGTTGGCAGACAGAAAGCAAAGAGTTGGAATAAACGGCTCTTTTTCCAAGTGGCAGGCAGTGACTAGTGGGGTACCGCAGGGATCGGTCCTTGGACCCCAGCTATTCACAATATATATTAATGATCTGGACGAGGGAACTGGATGTAATATCTCCAAGTTTGCAGATGACACAAAGCTGGGTGGGCGTGTGTGCTGTGAGGAGGATGCCGAGAAACTCCAGTATGATTTGGACAGGTTGGGTGATTGGGCAGAAGCATGGCAGATGCAATATAACGTGGATAAATGCGAGGTTATCCACTTTGGTGTCAAAAACAAGAAGGCAGATTATTATCTGAATGGCAATAGATTGGGAGAAGGGGAAGTGCAACGAGACCTGGGCGTCCTTGTGCACCAGTCGCTGAAGGTAAGCATGCAGGTGCAGCAGGCGGTTAAGAAGGCAAATGGTATGTTGGCCTTCGTAGCGAGAGGGTTTGAGTACAGGAATAAGGATGTCTTGCTGCAGTTGTACAGGGCCTTGGTGAGACCACATCTTGAGTATTGTGTGCAGTTTTGGTCGCCTTATCTGAGGAAGGGTGTTCTTGCCATGGAAGGAGTGCAGCGAAGATTCATCAGGCTGATACCTGGGATGGCAGGAATGACGTATGAGGAGAGGTAGGTTCGATTGGGCTTGTACTCGTTGGAGTTTAAAAGAATGAGAGGGGATCTCATTGAAACTTATAAAATTCTAACAGGACTAGACAGACTAGATGCAGGAAGGATGTTCCCGATGGTGGGGGAGTCCAGAACCAGGGGGGTCACAGTCTAAGGATAAGGGGTAAGCCATTTAGGACAGAGATGAGGAGGAATTTCTTCACCCAGAGAGTGGTGAACCTGTGGAATTCTCTACCACAGAAGGCAGTAGAGGCCAATTCATTAAATATATTCAAGAAGGAGTTGGATATATTTCTTAAGGCTAAAGGGATCAAGGGATATGGGGAGAAAGCAGGGACAGTGTACTGAATTTGGATGATCAGCCATGATCTCATTAAATGCGGAGCAGGCTCGAGGGGCTGAATGGCCTACTCCTGCACCTATCTTCTATGTTTCTATGTTTTTTAACCCAGCCTAGCCAGGTTCCAGTCAAATACTGGGCCCATCTCCCTTTTGATTTGGCCCCACTGTGTTTAACTTTGACCGTATACATCTTGTATTTAAATATCTCCTACTCCTGGCCCACTGTTTGATGTCATTTTTTCTAACCAATTATTATGAGCTAGGTCTCCTTTCATCCAATTCAAATTAGATCATTTCCAGTCTTTATCTTGGACTCCCCTTTTTCTTTATCTATTTTCATTGTGTACCTAATTAGATTGATTAGGTTCACTATTTCACAAGAAGCGTCTTTTCCCATTTTACCTTAGTATTCCCTCATAATTACACCAGGTTACCACCACAACCCTCTTTACATTTCCTAGAAATATCATCCCCAATTTCTTTCTCACTATTCACTAGTTTAAAATGTACTCCCAATATAGTATCAGATTCATTATTTTTTCTTACCTTAACCCAGACAGACTCAAGTTTCCTTTCTATGGCTGTAATTGCATCCTTAATTAATAAGGCCACCATTCCTCCCTTTTATCCTTCTCTATCTCTTTGAGAATATTTTAGTCTGGAATAGTTAACTGCCAGTCTCTCCTCAGTTGAAATTAAGGCCGCGATTTACCCTACCTCGGTGGGTACATGGCAGGCGATGTCGGTGGTGGGTCGTGGCCCTGCTGCTGGCTCCATCCCGGCCTCTGAAATTACTTTCCAATGATTGGGCTTGTTAAGCCCGCCCAGCGAGTTTCCCAGCCAATTGAAGGAAATGGGTCTGATGATGTCATTTATGATGTGTCATCAGCCGGTTTCCTTAAAGGGACCATGCGCAAATTTATTTTGGCATTTGTGCTGTCAGTTTTCTACAGCATTGAGGTGGTACAAACACTGACAAGCACTGCACAGAGGTGCAGGGCTGCACCCAGGCACTCGCATTACTCCATTCATATGCTTATGGAGGGAGTCACAGCACACAGGGAGGTCCTCTTCCCTTCCCATGCGCAGAAGAGATCTCCCCAGGACACCAATGCAGCCTGGTTGCACATTGCACAGGAGGGCACAAGCAGGGATGTCATCAGGAGGACCTGGGTGTAGTGGCACAAACCTTTCAATGATCTCAGTAGATCATGAAAAGTTACTGCAAAACCACACTCAACCTTATCCTGCTGTGCCACACATCACATCCCCATCACTCAGCCTTCCCTACCATACTCCTGCACATCCTTACTCACACCACCTTACCTTGCACCTCCACCCATTCCTCTCTATCTACATTATCACATCCCCATCTCACTAGCCACCCCTCACAGTCACCCTAGTGCAATCATACCAACTAACAACACACAAGGGTAGGCACTTGTGTGTTTTAGCCAATGTTCATGTAAAGTTTCTGTTAATGTGGTGTCTGTTAAGTCTGTGTGTTATATTGAGAATTACTACACAGACCACAAGAGTAAAATTTAACAGGTCTTTACTAGTCGAAGGTCAGGGCGGAACTGCCCAATAAATCATTACACAGCACTTATATACCGGTGTGGTCACCACCGGTATTACAGTATACAGCAGCCAAGATAAAGTAGTGCAACCCTTAAAATAGTTCTCTTAAAGGTGGAACGGTTACATACACTACAATCCTCCCTTTTTAGCTTAACCGTATATATTCCCCATTAAACATAACATCATAACATATATACACAACTTCATGTAAAAAAAAACAGTTCACAGATTCAGTCTCTCTGGAGGCTTCCTGACTCGGTCCGGATAACGCCTCGGTGGTGTAGTAGTTTTCGGTGGTGTAGTAGGTTCTTTTGGCAAGGTCGATTCGGCTTGAATGCCAGTGTCGGGTTCATCTGGTTCCAGTATCACCGGATCGGAGGTAGGTACTATGGGTATCTCTGCTTCATCATTAGGCGTATAGAGTCGTGGTGTAGGTTGTCCCTTTTCGGATGACTCTATGATCTGGTCAGCATGGCGCCTTATTATGCTTTCACCAATGTCCACGGTATACATCAGCGGTCCTAATCGTGTGCAAATAGTTCCAGGCTGCCATTTCTCGGTACGGTAGTCCCGGGCCAAAACTTGTTGACCTATCTGGAAGGTCCTAGTTGGCCTTTCATTCATGCCTTGAAATTGCCGGTTCTCTACGTCCCTTCTGATGTTTGGCTTGATCAAATCCAGCTGGCATCTTAGTCTTCTATTGAAAAACATCATGGCGGGAGTTTGGTTTGTGACCGCATGTGTTGCATTCCTGTACGCCAACAAGAAGCTATCTACCTTATGTTGTAGATTTATGTCTTCATTACCCATGGCCTTTATGGCCTTCTTGAAGGTCTGGACAAACCTTTCAGCTAATCCATTGGTGGCGGGATGGTATGGAGCGGACGTGTAGTGCTTAACCCCATTGTTTTTTAAGAACTTCCTGAACTCTTCGGACACAAATTGCGGTCCATTATCAGAACAGATCTGTTCCGGCAGCCCATTCCTGGCAAATATGGTCCTTAATACTGTGATGGTTTTTTCCGTGGTGGTGGAGGACATCTTTATTACCTCCGGCCACTTGGAGTGTGCATCCACCGCGATTAAGAACATTGAGTCCATAAATGGACCAGCAAAGTCGATATGTACCCTTTGCCATGGAGATGAGGGCCACTCCCATGGATGTAGAGGGGCTTGTGGTGGGGCGTTTTGGACCTTCTGACATCCTAGACAGCTCTTGGTCATTTCTTCAATGTCTCCATCGATACCTGGCCAACACACAAACGCTCTGGCTAATTTCTTCATTTTCACTCCACCCAGATGCCCCTCGTGAAGTTCCTTTAGCACTTTATGCTGGAGTTTGGGTGGAATCACCACTCTGGATCCACACATCAAAGTTCCTCGGCACACTGACAGCTGTTCTCTTCTTTGCGAGAATGCTGGCAACAGTGGTTCACCATGTGCTGGCCATCCCTTCACCGTTAAATCGTAGACTCGTGAGAGAGTCGGGTCATTTCTCGTTTCCTTTTCGATGGTAGAATTTGTTACTGGTAGACATTCCACTATGGTTGAGTGGAACATCTCCACTGGGTCCACTGTAGGCGCCTCCTCTACCGTTGGCAACGGTAGGCGCGATAAACCATCAGCATTCCCATGCTGTTTTGATCCTTTGTATTCTATGTCATATTGGTGTGCCCCTAGGAAAAGGGACCACCTCTGTAGCCTTTGCGCTGTCATGATGGAAACGCCCTTTTTAGGGTTGAATATGGATACCAACGGCTGGTGGTCTGTCAGCAGTGTAAACTTCTTGCCCTGCAGGTAATGATTAAACTTCTTTACTCCCCACACAAGGCTGAGAGCCTCCCTATCTATCTGAGCATAGTTGCGCTCAGCGGAGGTCAATGATCTGGATGCAAATGCTACTGGCCTTTCCGAGCCATTTGGCAACTTGTGTGAGAGTACTGCTCCAATACCATAAGGAGAAGCATCACAAGCTAAACGAATAGGTAGCGTTGGGTTGAAGTGAGCCAACACTTCCTCTGAGGTGATCAATGCCTTGCTTTTGCGAAAGGCATTCTTACAGTCCTCGCTCCACTTCCATGGTACTTCTTTCTGCAAAAGTGCATTCAGCGGGTGCAGCACCGTGGATAGATTTGGCAGAAACTTATGGTAATAGTTAATCAACCCTAGGAACGACCTCAACTGGGATACATTTTCCGGAGCGGGAGCCTTCACAACAGCTTCGATCTTGTCAGGTGACTTGTGCAGCCCCTCCTGGTCAATGACATGACCACAGTACGAGATCCGTTTCTGAAAGAACTCACATTTCTGGCGATTAACTCGAAGGCCATATTCCTTCAACCTGGTGAGCACCAGTTTCAAATTTGCAAGGTGTTCCTCATCGTCATCTCCTGTAATCAGGATATCGTCCAAGTAACATTGAGTGCTTGGAATTCCCTGTAATACCTGCTCCATGGCCCTCTGCCAAATTGCTGGAGCCGAAGCCACTCCAAAAACCAGTCTATTATATCAATACAAGCCTCTGTGCGTGTTGATTGTGAGATACTGGCGCGACTCTTCCTCAACTTCCATCTGTAAGTACGCTTGCGCCAGGTCTATCTTGGTGAAGCGTTTCCCACCAGACAATGAAGCAAAGATATCCTCAATCCGCGGAAGCGGATATTGCACCGTGTGAAGCACTGGATTAACTGTGATCTTGAAGTCTCCACAGATGCGGACCTTCCCCGGTTCCCCTGGCTTGTTACTCGATGAACGCTTCATGACGGGAACAATGGGCGTGGCCCACTCACTCCAGTCCACCTTAGACAGTACTCCTGAACGTTCTAGCCCTTCCAGCTCAGCTTCCACAGCAGGTCGTATCGCATAAGGTACCGGTCTGGCTTTGAAAAATTTTGGGTTTGCATGTTCTGCAATCTTGATTTTTGCCTTAATTCCTCTCAGTGTTCCCAGTCCCTGTTGGAACACCTCTTTAGCCTCATCCAATATTCTGGACAATCGTTCAGGTTTGACATCTTCTTTCCCGGAATCTACCGTTATTGCGTTTAGGGAGTGCCAGTCCATATTGATTTTCCTGATCCACTCCCGTCCCAGAAGTGGTGGACCTCCCTCAGGTAGTACATATAAATCCATTCCTTGGTGTTCTTTGCCCTTGTGTACCACCTTGACTTTTATCTTTCCGATGGGGTATACTCTTTGCCCCGTGTATGTCTGCAATACTATCTTCGTATCCCGTAGGGGAATATGTTTGAATAACCTTTTGTAATCTTGCTTATTCGTGACCGTCAACGCTGATCCGGTGTCCAATTCCATCTTCATTTGGACTCCTGCTATCTGCAGTGTGACCCAGATAGTTTGTCGGTCAGCTTCCTTACTCACATTGTGAATTCTCAGACTACCCAGTTCCTTGCTGTTGGAGTCTGAATCCGAATTCTTCTCAGCCACCTTATGTACCTTTCTGCACTTTTCCTGCGGTGACTTTTTGTTGCTGGTCTTCTTTCCTGACCGGCATACTTTAGCTATGTGACCAAGCTTGCCAAATTTTCTACATTCCTGCTTTTTAAACCAGCATTGGTTCTGATCGTGTGTTGTCTTCCCACAACGATAACATTTCGTTGTACCCGAAGCCATTTGATCTACGCTGAGTACCGCTGCCTTCAGCTGCATTTCCGCAGTGCCTCTCGCTGCGGCTTCGTGCGATGCTGCAATAGAGACAGCCTTATCAAATGTAAGATCATTCTCTTCAAGCAGCCGCTTTTGTGTTCCTTCTTTCGACAATCCACACACGAATTTGTCTCTCAGTGCCTCTGTCAGGCTTTCCCCAAACTGGCAGTATTTCGCTAGCTTACGCAGTTCAATTAAATACTCCGCGTTGCTTTCCTCTTTCAGTTGCGTTCTCGCATAAAATTTAAATCGTTCCGCTAACATCAGCGGTGTGGGGTTCAAATGATTTTTCAGGACAGCAACAATTTTAGCGAAAGTCTGATCCGCCGGTTTAGCTGGTGATAGAAGATGCTTCAATAGCCCGTATGTCTTCGCACCCATTGAGTTTAGTAAGGTTAGTGCTTTATCTTCATCTGATATTTTATTTGCCTTACAATATATCTCTATGCGTTCTACATACGTGGCCCAATCTTCAACATCGGGATCGAAATCGTTGATGTTACCACGCTTAGGCATCTTCGCAACCTTCTTGAGAAACAAAAAGAAATTTTTCTTTTTTTTTCAAAATGGCGGTTTCCCGCGCTTGTCTTCTTCCCCCGCCTACGAAAATGGCGGCTTCCCGCGTTTGCCTTTCTCCCCCGCTGGCTGTAATGGCGATTGCCGTATTGCTGCATTCGCCCTCCCCAGCGGTTTTCAAATCGTGCCTCCCAGCCCCTCCTGCAGTCCGGTCCTTTCCTCCGGCTGCGGCTGAGTTCTCCGCGGTTTTTTAAAATTTTCTCCCGCGCCTTACGCTGACCCGGTCGCTGCGCCTCGCGGCCTCGGTAGCTGCCCGGACTTTTTCACCGGTCGCGGTCGAGCTCTCTCTCGACGCTGTTGCATCTCGCAGCCCGGTCTTTTACACCGGCTGCGTTTGCATTCACCGCGGCTCCCGTGCCTTACACTGCCCAGTCTCAGCGCCTCTGGCCCCGACTTCTGTCCGGCTCTTTTCCCCCGGCCGTGGTCGAGTTCTCCGCCCTTATATCCTCCGTTTTTCCCTCCCCTACTTCACGCCAACGTGGCCGACTTGCTGCTCGTCGCTGATCGGCTTACGCACCACCGTGATAGAAGGGATGATCACTGCCTGTTGCTGATGGAAGGCTTCATGTCAGAATTCTTCCTTTGCTCTGCAGACCCGAGTCTTTTCTCAGCAGAATGATGAGGGCGGATGCCTCTTCTCGACGCCCGTTAAACTGCCTTGGATGTATCTCTGCCGCAGGGTAAGATCGTACTCGTCGCCACTGTTAAGTCTGTGTGTTATATTGAGAATTACTACACAGACCACAAGAGTAAAATTTAACAGGTCTTTACTAGTCGAAGGTCAGGGCGGAACTGCCCAATAAATCATTACACAGCACTTATATACCGGTGTGGTCACCACCGGTATTACAGTATACAGCAGCCAAGATAAAGTAGTGCAACCCTTAAAATAGTTCTCTTAAAGGTGGAACGGTTACATACACTACAGTGTCAAACATTGAAACCTTTATTTTCAACACTTTGCGTTCTTGGACATACTTGTGTGCACCTTTGGAAGTGGCTTAGTGAGTTGCAGTGAATGTTGAGACAGAACGGTACCCCCCGCAATGGCAATGAGTGTGAAAGGAATGGCTTGGGCATCATAGGGATGCTTTATGGTGTTGGTATGGGGTGGAGCCAACATGGCAGCCAGGGTGTACAGCATCAAGTGAAGTAAATCTGGCCATGATGAGGCCATCCCTGGCCTTCCGGGCAGCAATGTGGTCGGGTGTTGATGCCCTCTGTCCTGTGCAGCATCAGGTGATTGTGGAGAAGGTTGGTGGTGTTGTTGTTGGTGCTGCTGGTGAGCCTGATGCTGCTGGTGTTGGGGCTCATCGTGGTGGGATTCTGAGGACCAAGGTGAGAGAGTATAAAGGGCACCCATGCTGATGGAATAGATGGCAGGTGAAGCAGAGATGACAGAAGTGATCTGTCAGTGGTGGGAGAGGTAATGAGGTCAGACTGGATGATGACTTGTGTAAAGACTTGCAGCATCCTGAATCTGTAGTGGAAATGCAGTTTAGAGAAGCTAGTGGTTAAGGGAACATATCTCAATTAGCTAGGAGCTTTGAATTGACATTTGAAGCTGTCAACTCATCAGCTGATTCAATGGCCACTGACCTCCCGCCTTAGCTTCACAGATGAGGTCTAGGCACAGTGGGAAACTGGTGGGCGACCTGTCAAATCCAAAAAGCTGGGAAAAAAGCATTGATAAGTGGCTGTAAACAAGCCACTAATGATTTTAATTGGGTCCCCCACCGTTGCCTGACGGGTCTGCTCAGTGCTGGCAAACCCGACATCGGGAAAGTCCAGTGTGTGCGTTTTGACAGCGGGTTCCTGACCCGCTGTCAATCATTTTAAATTTAACAGCTGACCCACCACCCACCCTGTCCTCTGAGTGCCGGCAAAGTTCCGGCCTAAGTTTCTGTCAAAACTATTACATCATGTCCCTCCATTCTAAGTAATGCCTCTTTATTTTCAATCCTTTGCACAATCACATATAAAAACCTCAACCATTGGCCTTTTATACACCTCAATACCCTTTGCCATTCATTTTCTTCTTAATTTTCCCTTCACTATCCTCTATTAATTTTTAATCTCCGTCGTTCTGATCCTTTCCCTCCCCTAGGATGATCATAGAAACATAGAAGATAGGAGCAGGAGTAGGCCATTCGGCCTTTCGAGCCTGCTCCGCCATTCAATGAGATCATGACTGATCATCCAAATTCAGTACCCTGTCCCTGCCTTCTCCCCATATCCCTTGATCCCTTTAGCCTTAAGAAATATATCCAACTCTTTCTTGAATATATTTAATGAACTGGCCTCCACCGCCCTCTGTGGCAGAGAATTCCACAGGTTCACCACTCTCTGGGTGAAGAAATTCCTCCTCATTTCAGTCCTAAATGGCTTATCCCTTATCCTTAGACTATGACCCCTGGTTCTGGACTCCTCGGCCATCAGAAACATCCTTCCTGCATCTAGTCTGTCCAGGCCTGACAGAATTTTATAGGTTTCGATGAGATCCCCTCTCAATCTTCTAAACTCCAGTAAGTATAAGCCCAATCGACACAATCTCTCCTCATACGTCATTCCTGCCATCCCAGGTATCAGCCTGGTGAATCTTCGCTGCACTCCTTCCATGGCAAGAATGTCCTTCCTCAGGTAAGGCGACCAAAACTGCACACAATACTCAAGGTGCGGTCTCACCAAGGCCCTGTACAACTGTAGCAAGACATCCTTGTTCCTGTACTCGAACCCTCTTGCTGCGAAGGCCAACATACCATTTGCCTTCTTAACCGCCTGCTGCACCTGCATGCTTACCTTCAGCGACTGGTGCACAAGAACACCCAGGTCTCTTTGCACTTCCTCTTCTCCCAATCTATTGCCATTCAAATAATAATCTGCCTTCCTGTTTTTGCCACCAAAGTGGATAATCTCACATTTATCCACATTATAGTGCATTTGCCATTTTTCTGCCCAATCACCCAACCTGTCCAAATCGTACTGGAGTTTCACGACATCTTCCTCACAGCTTACCCTCCCACCCAGCTTTGTGTCATCTGCAAATTTGGAAATATTACATCCAATTCCCTTGTCCAGATCATTAATATATATTGTGAACAGCTGGGGTCCAAGGACCGATCCTTGCGGTACCCCACTAGTCACTGCCTGCCACTCGGAAAACGACCCGTTTATTCCAGCTCTTTGCTTTCTGTCCGCCAACCAGTTCTCTATCCAAGTCAATACCTTGCCCCCAATCCCATGTGCCTTAATTTTGCACACTAATCTCTTATGCGGGACCTTATCGAAAGCCTTCTGAAAGTCCAAATACACCACATCCACTGGTTCTCCCTTATCTATTTTACCAGTTACATCCTCAAAAAATTCCAGTAGATTAGTCAAGCATGATTTACCTTATGTAAATCCATGTTGACTTTGTCTGATCCTGTCACTGCTTTCCAAGCAGTTTTGATTTTTTTGAACACTTTTTCAGTCGTGGTATTGTGACCGGTCCCCAACCTTGTATCTGATGCCCTGGATTCCATAGTGCGAAAAGATCATTGAGGGCAGGGAGGTGGGTAATGTCTCCTCCCAATCTCATGGTGCAGGTTTGTTAATCAGGATAACTCACTGCTGCAAGTGAGCTAAAGCCAGCAGACCAAGGTGTTGTCCATCTCTGACCAGTTGACCTGCTTTGGCCACACATCTAACCTGGCAGATGAATTGTGACTGTCCTGGAATAATCTGCATTGCAGGTGGCAATATTTTGGATCTGCATTCAATTGCAGAAACCATTGTTGGAGGGATCTCAGAGAACATTTACAGACAGTGGGAATGTCTGTGTAAAAAAGGAAGAGAGTTTGATTTCTCTTTTTATTAGTTTAAATATTTTCACCATCCCAAATGATTTCACCATGACAAAAATCTAGGCTGACACTCCAGGGCAGTACTGAGGGAGTGCTGCACTGTAGGAGGTGCCGTCTTTCGGATGAGACGTTAAAACCAAGGCCTCATCTGCTCTCTCAGGTAGACGTAAAAGATCCCATGGCATGATTTCAAAGAAGAGCAGGGGTGTTCTCCCCAGTGTCCTAGCCAATATTTATCCCTCAATCAACATCACTAAAACAGATACAAAAGCAAAATACTGCGGATGCAGAAAATCTGAAATAAAAACAGAAAATGCTGGAAATACTCAGCAGGTCAGACAGCATCTGTGGAGAGAGAAACAGAGTTAACGTTTCAGGTCGATGACCCTTCGTCAGAACTGGAAAAAGTGAGAGCAATAGGTCAAATGTTTTTATTTCGCTAAAACAGATTATCTGCTCATTATCACATTGCTGTTTGTGGGAGCTTGCTGTGTGCAAATTGGCTGCCATGCTTCCTACATTAAAACAGTGACTACACTTCAAAAGTACTTCATTGGATGTAAAGTGCTTTGGGACATCCTGTGGCTGTGAAAGGCGCTATATAAATGCAAGTCTGTCTTTCTTTCCTAAAGTATAGCACCCTGTCTTGAGTTTATTATTTTAAACTACAGTACATTGCCCCTTTCCTACATTTATTCTTAATCCCTCTGTCATGAAGATTAGGATTTGCCCCTCCCACTTACCTGGCTGTACCTGATCCATCAAAAGAAGTGAGATCAATAGGTCAAATAGTCTTTTTTTAAATTCTTCCTGTTCTCTCACGTCATGCCCCATTTACCACCCTGTAGTCTCTCTGTGGCACATAGCTTCCCTGGGTGATTGCATGGTACAGATGGCCACTTTAGGAAATGTACAAGGAGACGAGCCTGTCTGCCTCTCTAATTCTTTTCTCTCTTCCTGTGGAAAATACTTGGAAGATGAGAAGCTCAGTATATTCCTATGGGGGTAGTGGAGGGAGTCATTGTCACAAACCCACGACTCACCACGGAGCAGATCATTGGAGCTCCAACAAGCTGTGCCATCAAACTGCCCTCGTATCATTTCTTCTTCCATCTCTAGGTTCATCTAGGAAGCTGCTTGTGCCATGATGGGAGACATTTTGTTCAAATCTTCACACAGAGGGAAAACTGTGGATGGTGCAGTCAGACACTACAGGGGTAATTTTGAGAGGCTCTGCTATCAGCGCAGGACGTCACTGGTGAAAAGCGCTGATCGGAGATAGGGCTATAGCAGCAGCTTTGGAACCTTATAAAATTTCCCTTGGGTTTGCACCTCATGGGCCTTGCTTCAAGTCCAGCCCAAACTGATGGAATGAAAGTCTCTTTTCTCTCCCTATATAAAATTGGTCTGACAGTTTTAATCCAGTTTCCTGTGGACATGGACCCACAGCCAGATGTTACTCTAATTTGATACTAATTGGTACTAAAGTGACTATCTTATTCAGAGAGTTTAAGATGGCCAGTGTGTGTAATGGAAAAATGTCACAACAATCGGGTTGTGCTTCTGGAATTGGGACCGATAGACCTTGTTGAGACACATTTTTAACAATTAATAAATATAGCAAATTTCTACCCTTTAAAGTCTTGGTTGTGCCCCACTCAGGTACTTCTGAATGCATTCTGAATCCTTTATATAGAGATATATTCATAAAGAAATTATACACAGGCAGCATGCTTTGGGGCTGGATTATCTTATTCCATGCATTCACTGGTTTTATCCCACTCCCTCTAGTTAAACAAAGCATGTTGATTACAACAACACAAATACAACAACTTGCATTTATAAAGCACCTTTAACGTAGTAAAACATCCCAAGGCGCTTCACAGGAGGATGTATCATCCGCACAGAAGCACCATTGGATCCATCAAAAGCACCAATATGTTGCACATGACACTTACATTGTGCTTTTTTTTCCTAAAATCTCATCTTTTAAAACAGGCAAAACAAAATCCATCAGAGAAGATTTTAGTAAGGGTGCGAAGAATGGATTCATGGCAGGAAGATCGGGTAAGTCACTCTGTGCTCTCGTCTCGTTTCATTTCCAACATCAGCTGTTGGTTCTTGCCTTGGCTTGAATAGCACAGTTGAGACAATCATTACACAAGAAATCATAATTAATGATCGTGGGCTATACATTCTGCTTCTGTGTGGAATTGTGTGACCCCAATCCATCATTGTAAGTCGATTAAAATTAACGGATGGAAAAGCAGCTTCTGGTAGTGTGCAAATTGGTGGTTTTCTGCTAGGAGTGTAGACTCATGAAATTTCCCCCATTCTAGTACAACTGAGCACCATATTTAATATGGCATCAGAACCAGAATGCGAGATGAGGAGAATTATTTTTTACACAGCGAGTTGTTATGATCTGGATTTCACTGTCAGGAAGGGTGGTGGAGGCAGATTCAATAATAACTTTCAAAAGGGAATTGGATAAATATTTGAAGGGGAACATTTTTCAGGGCTCATGGGGAAAGGGCAGGGGAGTGGGACTAATTGGATAGCTTTTTCAAAGAGCCAGCACAGGCACAATGGGCCGAATGGCTTCTTTCTGTGTTGTATCATCTATGATTCTCTGTACAAACAACGTAGTGATGGAAAACCACAAGTAACACGTCAATGATACAAAATATATAATTTCTTGTGATAAAGAACTCAAAAATATTCCGTCTTAGTAACATTAGTGGATCTACTCATTTAAGCGTAAAGTACTGAACGGAATCAGAAATATGTACTTCAGTGCAGTACTGGGATAGGAGATTCTATAATGTGGGAAGGATAGAGGCTCATAGAGTCATAGAGTTATACAGCACAGAAAGAGGCCCTTCGGCCCATCATGTCCACGCCGGCCATCAAGCCCTGTCTATTCTAATCCCATTTTCCAGCACTTGGTCCATAGCCTTGTATGCTATGGCGTTTCAAGTGCTCATCTAAATGTTTCTTGAATGTTGTGAGGGTTCCTGCCTCTACCACCCTTTCAGGCAGTGAGTTCCATATATATGTTTATCTGAAGTCAGTAATATTTATGTGCTAACAATTTTATATCGCAGGCGCGTCCACCGGGTGTTGCAGGAATGAGAGAAGTAAAGAAGAGAGAGGGGGTAAGAAAAGGCAGTCTTTTATTACAAGGGAGGTAGTGCATGTAATTCATCCATAATTAACCAGCCACTAACAAAATCGCATTCTTGGATTTCAAAGCCAAACTACAACAAAGTGACCTTTGTAGCAACCGTGAGCAAGGTTCAGTTTTATTATATACTAGCAGGGGAGCCCGGCGTTGCCAGGGCAATTTTGGGCTGTGCGGTCTCCGTGACCCTGTGTGTCCCCCCTCTCTGTCCCTCTTCCCCTCTCCTTGCGCTGTCCTCTCCCTGCCTCCCTCCCTCCCCCCTCCCCCCCTCCCCCCTCACCTCCCCCTCCCTCTCCCCTCACCTCCCCCTCCCCCCTCCCCTCACCTCCCCCTCCCCCCTCCCCTCACCTCCCCCTCCCACCCTCCCCTCACCTCCCCTCACCTCCCCCTCCCCTCCTCCCCTCACCTCCCCTCTCCCTGCC
Source organism: Somniosus microcephalus (assembly GCF_052327205.1). Lineage (NCBI taxonomy): Eukaryota > Metazoa > Chordata > Chondrichthyes > Squaliformes > Somniosidae > Somniosus > Somniosus microcephalus. The sequence goes on along the minus strand of NC_141003.1, from coordinate 71,413,677 downwards.
TAGCGCCTGAGGCCCGGTGCCGTTCTGATAGCGGCCGTGCGGGGCCTAGCGCTTGAGGCGCGGTCGGGCGGAGACGGACCCGAGCTGGACGGGCGGCCGCTGCCGCTCCCCTGACCGCTGTGTGTGTCGGGCCGAGCGGTTGCGAGGCACGGCCCGAGTGAGCCCAACTTACCTGCCGGTGCGGCGGGGCAGGAGCGGGATCGGGAGCCACAATGTGGGGGTTGCTGTGGGGATGGAGCTCCCCCGCGGGTGGCGCGGTTGACGGTCGGCTGCTGCCGATGACCCGCCCGCTGCGTGGAAACTCACCTGCCGCTGCCGGAGTCGGAATGTGAGGGTTTGTTTGGCTGGTGGTGTCCCTGTGGGGATGAAAAAAATGGCAGCGAAGTTTAGGGAGACTGGAGCATTAGGTCCTGCCTGTGAAGCACCGATTGGTCAAGCATCAGGTGAATGAACTGCAGGATTGGTCAAGCAGCACGTCACTCAACGCTAATGAGAGGTAGGATTGGTCAAGCGCTAATGAGTGGATTTTTGAGTAATTTTGAACGTTTTTTGTACACTGTCCAAACAATTTTTGTGTGACTAAAAAGTAAATACGCCTACAAGAGCTTTCTTTTGATGTAACATATGTGTAGGTACGCTCTATAACTTTTGATTGTATAGCTGGACAGAGAGACAGACAGACATACCATTTTATATATATAGATAGATGACTTGGAAGGTGGAAAGCTCAGTTGGTTGAATGGCAGAGTGGGATCAATCCATTTTGGGTTTGAATCCTGGCAGGGTCCACGCAGTTTTTCATTATTCTGAACTGGAGAAAATGAGTGCCACGTTTTAGTAGGCGGGGCGGAAACAGGAGAAAATTAGGACTGTTCATCACACATTTGTAATCTGTCCTAGCCGTTCACCAATGGAAATGGGAATGTACAACAACAACTTGCATTTATATAGCACCTTTAATGTAGTAAAACGTCCCAAGGTACTTCACAGGAGTGTTATCAAACAAAATTTGACACTCAGCCACATATTAGGGCAGAGAGGTAGGTTTTAAGGAGCGTCTTAAAGAAGGAAAGGCAGAGGTTTAGAGAGGGAATTTCAGTGCTTAGGGTCTGCACAGCTGAAGGCATGGCTGTCAATGGTGGAGCGATTAAAATCGGATATGCGCAAGAGGCCAGAATTGGAGGAGCGCAGATATCTCGGCGGGTTGTAGGGCTGGAGGAGGTTACAGAGATAGAGAGGGGTGAAGTTGAATAGCCTAATGAAGACTAACATTTGCATGTTATCTCTATTTCTTATTAGTTCTGAGTGAACAATTTATAGGGATGTAAATAAAATTACATCATATTCAGATTAACTATACATTTAAGTACTATTGAATATCATAACATAGACTTTTTTTGTTAATTCCTTCCTTAGGAGTCTTACCTCAGTACCAGAGAGTTGAAAAGAAAGAAGGTAAATTGCTTCCATCAAAACATGTACTGTATTGTACTTTAATTATTTCAAATGTTTCTGTTAAAATAAGTCTGAGGTGTGGATTCTTGTTTCATTTAACAGAATAAGGCCATGAAGATTGCTTCTCCTCCACTGGCATTGTCATCGCAGAAAGGTCAAAAGGTAACTTTATTTTTAGTTCAAAATTCCTGCTAGTGGTCCAGTTAGGATCACCCTTCCTGCATTACAACAGTGAGTACACTTCAAAAAAGTACTTCATTGGCTGTAAAGCGCTTTGGGGCATCCGGTGGTCATGAAAGGTGCTATCTAAATGCAGGTCTTTCTTTTTTTTAAGTTCTTTTGGTCATAAATTCACCCAAACATTTATAATTAGTATATCTTCTGCTTTCTGTAAAATAGGAACAGGGGTAGGCCATTCAGCCCATCGAGCCTGTTCCGCCATTCAGTGAGGTTATGGCTGATCTGTATCCCTGCTTGTTTTCCACTCTTTAATAACACAGAATATGAAATATGAAATTACGTTACTGTGTTTGCTGTAAGTTATCTAGACCGTGACTGACTCCCTTGCAAACTCTTGTGGGAATTGGTCCATAGCATGAACTAATGTTGGGATCTGTTTGATCCATGGTGTCACATAGTTAACATATGAGCAACAGAGGACATCCACTATATCCCATATTCATTATAGAACATATTACAATATTTCAGAGACACACACACACAAAACTGCAATCATTTAGATATTTTTACAAAACAATATAGGCCAAATGTTCATTTTATTGCACCTGAGTGTATTGAACCGCCTTGGCACAGTGAACAGAGGAAAATCAAGTAGAGAGGATTGCACTTTGGTAATAATCACGCCCGATTTTTCCTCCATTTAAATGAATGAATAGAAAATCAGGCATGCGATTTTCATCACCTGATTTTCCACTATGCTCTGTGCCCAGGGGATCCAATATACTCAGAAACAATGGCAGGAAAATATGCCCCTTATATGTTCTGTGAACCTTCAAAAGTAAAAATGTATAGCGTGTTTCACGACCACCGGTCCCTAAAGCACTTTACAGCCAATGAAATATTTTTTTGAAGTGTGGTTACTGTTGTAATGTAGGAAACAGCAACTAGGACCACAGTGATGTACTAATATGTTAGAACATGACACGAAAAACAATTAGTATCGCTGCCTTACACAGTGTTGTTGTTTTCTCCCAGGGTGGAAAGGGTCGATCTGGTGAAGTAGGCCATAAGGTATGTGGGAAAAAAGTTCAAAAATGTTGGGAAATATTCTTTCCAATAGAAAAAAAATGTAGATGTTTTGAACAACTATCAGAAGATGTGTTTTGATTTGGGTTTTGGATGCAATTGCATAGAATGTACAGCACAGCAATAGGTCATTTGGCCCAACTGGTCCATGGTGGTGTTTATGCTTCACACGAGCCTCCTCCCACCCTACTTCAATTGACCCTATCAATTTAAGCAATGTAGATGGCTTGAAGCTATATTCTAATCTGGAATTTAGACTTTCTTAATTGCAAGTGAAAGAAAATGTCCATTTTAGTTTTGTGCTCTACCTGAGGTACTGACTGGTTTGACACAGTGACATCTGCTAACTTACAGATCCATCTCAGAGTTATTTGATACAAGTCATTGATGAGGATCACAAAAAGGAGATTCCCAGTGACCAGCTCCTAAAGAATTTCACTAGTCATTGGTCCCCAACATGGGGAACAGCCATTTATGACTACCCATTGTTGTCTAAAATGCTCTTGAATTCTTTAGGAGCTATGATCCTTCCTACATGTCATTTGTGTGGGACCTTATCACATACTTTTTGAAAGCCTGAATAAATAATGTCAGTTAGGTTGTCCTTATCCATGGTCACCATTGCAACCTTGCAAAATCTGCTTCTTCCATTGGCCACAGAGAGTTTGTTGCCACAGTCTCAAAACTTCTTCCAGTTGAATGTTGGAAAAACTGAGACCATTCCCTTCAGTTCCTGTTAGCAGCTTTGAACTTCTGGGTCCAATTCCACCAACCTCCCTCAACTGCCATCTCAAGCTGGGTTCAGAGGTACAGAACTTGAGTGTCCTGCTCAACCCTGAGCTCAGCTTCCTCCCCGACATCTGCTCTATTACCAGAATTGTTTTCTTCCACTTTTGCAACATTGCCCATAATTTGTCACTATCTCTCCCCTTCTGTTGCCAAAATCCTAGTACAAGCCTTCATCACATCATGACTTGATTCTCGAACACCCTCCTAGCTGACTTCCCCACTACCCTTCACAAGCTTCAACTCATCCAAAAGGTTACAGCCTGTGTCCTCACCCATACTGTGTCCCGCACTCTTATTGCTCTATCCCCTCCAAGCTCCACTGGCCCCCATGCCTCAGCATGTTGAGTTTAGAATTTTCATCCTTGTTTTCAAATCTCTCCATGGGATTGCCCGCCCTCCTTTAGTTATCTAATCCTGCCTTACAACCTATGCACCCTACACTCCTCTAACACTGGACTTCACACCTCACTTCTTCCACTCCTCCATTGGTGGATGCTTGTTCACCTGCCTGCCTTCTTATGCCTGGTCACCTCCCTTCTTGCTTTTAAAAAGTATTTTCTACCATCACTTTGGTTTCCGATACTTGCTTCTCCATTTAAAGAATTAATACATAATTTACAACAAATATACATTCCTTTAAGGCACAAAAACCCCACAGGAAAAGTGGTCCAACCGTGGCTAACAAGAGAAGTTAAAGATAGTATTAGCTCAAAGGAAGAGGCTTATAATGTTGCCAAAAAGAGTAGTAAGCCTGAGGACTGGGAAGATTTTAGAATTCAGCAAAGTAGGTCCAAGAAATTGATAAGGAAAGAGAAAAAAAATTTGAGAGTAAATTAGCAAGAGACATAAAAACAGATTGTAAATGTTTCTATAGGTATGTAAGTAGGAAGAGATTAGTGAAAGTAAGCGTGGGCCCATTAGAGGCAGAGACAGGAGAAATTATAATGGGCAATAAGGAAATGGCAGAGACATTAAACAAATACTTCACAGTAGAAGACACAAAAAACATTCCGGAAATAATGGGGAACCAAGGGTCTAGAGAGAATGAGGAACGTAAAGAAATCAGTATAAGTAAAGATATAATGCTGGAGAAATTAATGGGACTAAGTGGTGTCAAATCCCCTGGACCTGACAACCTGCATCTTAGGGTTTTAAAAGAGGTAGCTGCAGAGGTAGTGGATGCACTTGTATTAATCCTACAGAATTGCCTAGATTCTGGAACAATCCCCAAGGATTGGAAGGTAGCAAACATAATCCCGCTATTTAAGAAAGGAGGAAGAGAAAAAATGGGCAACTATAGGCCAGTTAGCCTGACATCAGTAGTAGGCAAAATACTAGAATCTATTATTAGGGACGTGGTAACAGGGCACTTAGAAAATCATAATATGATTAGGCAGAGTCAACATGGTTTTATGAAAGGGAAATCGTGTTTGACAAATCTGTTAGAGTTTTTTGAAGATGTAACTAGTAGGATGGATAAGGGGGTAACCAGTGGATGTAGTGTATTTGGATTTTCAAAAAGCATTCGATCAGGAGCCACACAAGAGGTTATTACACAAAATTAGAACTATTGGGGGTAATATATTAGCATGGATTGAGGATTGGTTAATGTACAGAAAACAGAGTGTAGGAAAAAACAGGACTTTTTCGGGTTGGCAGGCTGTAAGTAGCGGGGTACCGAGGGATCAGTGCTTGGGCCTCAGCTATTTACAATCTATATTAATGACTTAGATGAAGGGACTGAGTGTAATGTATCCAAGTTTGCTGATGATACAAAGTTAGGTGAGAAAGTAAGCTGTGAGGAGGACACAAAGAGGCTGCAGAGAGATATAGACAGGTTGACTGAGTGGGCAAGAACATGGCAAATGGAATACAATGTGGGGAAGTGTGAAGTTATCCACTTTGGTAGGAAAAACAAAAAAGCAGAATATTTTTTGAATAGTGAGAGACTGGGAAATGTTTGCATTCAGAGGTACCTGGGTGTCCTTGTACATAATCACAGAAAGTTAACATGCAGATACAGCAAGCAATTAGGAAAGCAAATTCTATGTTCTATGTTAGTTTTTGTTACAAAGGGATTAGAGTGTGAGAGTAAAGGGGGGGGAAATTCAGTTGTTTGCGCCTCCCGTTAGCGCCTTAAGAGGGCGCTAATGGGGCGCAAAGCAACTAGCGCCCGGGCGCGGCGATGTTTGCGCCACTCGCGAAATTAACTAGACATTTTGCGGCGGCGCTAAACACTACCGCCACGATCTCCTGCGCCGGCAGATTGTGACATCAGTCGAGTGCGCAACGCCCTGGTAGCACCCCGGACTGGATATTGAGTGGCGCCCCCCTGCCTTACCGCCTTCCGCTAGCAACGCCAGGTTGAGGGGAGCGTTTTGCAGTCAGGAAGGAACTGGGGGAGCGCTATTTAAAGGTGACCACTTCCTGCCTTTTTTCAGTTGGTGACATTTTTGCACCACGCATTCTGAGAGAGAGAGAGAGAGACTTCTGGAGAGATTCAACGCTGTGTGAAGGAGTTTTGGGTACTGAGCAGCACTTTGCAGGTTCATTTTGATTTCCCCTTCCTTGTATCGATTTAGAAGAGTCTGTGGGGGCTGCACTCTGAGCTCTTTCCCTGGGTCTCTCCATTGTTCTTTCCAGCAGATTTGATGTACAGGTCTCTCCAGGCTGCGATTCAAGGCTGCAATGAGCAGGATGTGGATGGAGAGCAAAATCAACCCTCCCCTTTAAGATAAAAGCAGAAAATGCTGGAGAAACTCAGCAGGTCAAGCAGCATCTGTGAAGAGAGAAACCGAGTTAACGTTTCAGGTCAATGACCTTTTGTCAGAACTCCCCTTTAAGAACTGGCCGGCGCCAGTGTGTCTGTGTTCCATTGCTGATTGACACCACATGAGCTTCGCTCGCGCTCTGAGGTAGCGCCTCACTCCTCGGCCTTTGTGCCTTAAGACAGGTGTGAAGCACCTGATTTAGTGCTCCAATCACCTCCAGGGGCGATAAAAGCCAAGTTTGCCGTCGGAGGCGATAATTAGCGCCAGGCGCTAAACTTTGTGCACGGCCGATAATGGCGCCCCAAACGGGGCGATACTGAATTTTCCCCCCCAAAAGTCTTACTACAATTATACAGGGCATTGGTGAGACCAAACCTGGAGTACTGTGTACAGTTCTGGTCTCCTTACCTAAGGAAATACATACTTTCCTTAGAGGGAGTGCAACAAAGGTTCGCTAGACTGGTTCCTGGGCTGAGGGTATTGCCCTATGAGGTGAAATTGAGTAGATTAGGCCTATATTCCCTAGAGTTTAGAAGAATGAGAGGTAATCTAATTGAAACAAATAAAATTCTTAAGGGGCTTGACAGGGTTAATGCTGAGAAAATGTTTCCCCTGGCTGGGGAATCTAGAACACGGGGTCACAGTCTCAGAATAAGAGGTCGGCCATTTAGGACTGAGATGAGGAGAAAATTCTTCACTCAAAGGGTTGTGAGTCTTTGGAATTCTCTACCCCAGAGAGCTATGGATGCTCAGTCGTTGAGTATATTCAAGACAGGTCAATAAATTTTTGAGACCTCTTTTTACCAAATCCAAGTGGGCTTTTATCAAATTTGTCTAGATGCTGCTTATGCTTCTAATATAACAGTTTCTAAAAACTTGCATTTATATAGCACCTTTTGTGTCTTCTGTGAATTTCTTGAGTGTGTCCGGGATAGTTTTCTACAACAATATGTCCTAGAGGCAACAAGGGGGCAAGCCATATTAGATTTAGTAATGAGTAACGAGCCAGATTTAATTAACAACCTAACTGTATATGAACATTATCCAATAGCGATCATAACAAGTTCAATGTAGCGTTTGAAAGGGAGAAACGTGAAATAGCTACTAAGATTCTAGGTGTGGGTAAGGCCAACTTCAAAGGGATGAGACCGAGACTGTCCACAGTAAACTGGTCAAATCTGTTAATGGGTAAAATGACAGAAGAACAGTGGGAGATGTTCAAAAAAGAATTTAAGGTGATACAGAACCAGTTTATGCCCCTGAGGGGCAAGAGCTCTACTTGCCCCCAAAAAAAGCCATGGATGACTAAAGGGGTAAGAGACAGCATAGAACTAAAAGAAAAGGCATACAAAAATCCAAAAAATAGTACAGATCCTGGCGAATGGGAAAGATACAAAGAACAGCAAAGGGTCACAAAACAGATAGTAAGAGCTACAAAAAGGGAATATGAAAAGAAACTTGCAAGGGATATCAAAATCAACACACATTTTTTTTACAATTATATTAGAAAAAAGAGTGTAGTCAGGAGCAATGTTGGCCCCTTTAAAAACTGAAAGCGGTGATATTGTCAATGATCATAAGGAAACAGTGGACATGTTGAATAATTACTTTGCGTCAGTATTTACAGTAGAAGAAGAGGATACCATACTGGAAATCCCAAGGAAACTAATACTGAATATAGGACAGGGACTCAATAACATTAATCTAAGTAAAATAACAGTAATGAAGAAAATAATGTTACTTAAGAGTGACAAATCCCCAGGACCAGATGGTTTCCATCCCAGGGTTTTAAAGGAAGTAGGTGAGCACACTGTAGATGCCCGAACTATAATCTTCCAAAGTTCCCTTGATTCAGGAACTGTTCCTTTAAATTGGAAAATTGCGCCTGTCACTCCGCTATTTAAAAATGGTAAGAGAGGGAAACCAGGGAATTATAGACCAGTTAGCCTAACATCTGTTGTCAGGAAATTGCTAGAGTCTATAATTAAGGATAGGGTGACAGAGGCCCCGATTTTCTCCCAGCCGTCAGGTGGGCTTTCAGGCGGGCGGGGGCCGAAAATCGCAGAAATAGGGGGTCGCGACCACCCCCCGCCCGATTCCCTGCCCCGCCCGACTTTCGCCCCCGTGTTTCAGCGCGACCCGAATCAGTCCCGCCTGCCGCAGGCGGGAATGGTCGGCGGGAGCCTAATGATCAATTATTGGCATGTTTAATCCTATTTTCAAGGGCCCTTGCAATTTTCCATCTTTCCCCACGTAAAACACGCCAGGTGGGAACACCGCTGATGAAACCTGGCGTGAACAATGTTGGCTTGCTTGCTTTCAGCTGCAGGTCAATCAGGACTGAAGAGATTTAATCAAACAGCATTTGCAGGCTGCAGGACCTTGTTGCTGAAGGCTTGGGGCAACTTGTTGAAGGCTTAGGCACAGCTGTGGAAGGTTGGAGCCTCACACACTTCTCCAGTGTGAGCTCCTGGGAAGCCCCTCTCACCACCCTAACTCAGCGCCTCCTCAACGGAGGCATCTGCCAGAAGCATGGGAGGCCTTTTGTTCCTTCCCTTCCTGGCATTAGAGGATCTCCAACAGCAGAGGAGACTGGAGCAACTCCAGCAACAGCATCACCAGCAACAACAGCAGCACCAGCAGGAGCGGCAGGCTGCGGCTCAGCAACCTGGGGCAGCACAGGCCAGAAGGGGCCAGCGCATGGAAGGCCGTCGACGCAGGAGATACCCCCCAAACAGGGTCTACAGACACAGGGTCAGCCACCTCAACGTGACTGAGCAGCAGTGCCAGAGGCGGCTCCGACTTTCGCGAGAGGTTGTGACTGACATCTGCGCAATGCTGCAGCAAGACCTGGAGCCCAGAGCACCAGGTCCACACTACTTACCAGTGGCCATCAAAGTCACCACCGCACTCAACTTTTATGCCTCAGGCTCCTTCCAGGGATCAGCAGCAGACATCAGCGGCATCTCCCAGGCGGCCGCACACACTTGCATCACGCAGGTAACCGCGCCCTCTTTGTCCTCGCGCACAATCACATCCATTTCACCAGGGATCGCACAAGTGTGAGGGCGCGAGCGCTCGGATTAGCTCAGCTGGCAGACTTTCCAAGGGTGCAGGGCGTCATTGACTGCACACATGTGGCCCTTAGGGCACCCCACCGCAATCCAGGAGTTTTTGTCAACCGCAAGGGCTTCCACTCCCTTAATGTTCAGCTGGTGTGTGACTACAAGAAGGTGATTTTGCATGTTTGTGCCAGGTACCCTGGCAGCTGCCATGACTCCTTCATACTGCGCCAGTCTACTGTGCCTCCGTTATTCAGTCCGCCAAGCGAACTTCAAGGATGGCTACTTGGAGACAAGGGATATCCCCTGCGCTCTTGGCTAATGACGCCGTTGAGGAGACCAGCCAGCGAAGCTGAGGAGCGCTACAACTCCAGCCACATTACCACCAGATGCATTATCGAGTAAACCATCAGGTTGCTGAAGATGTGCTTCAGATGCCTCGATAGATCAGGTGGAGCCCTACAGTACTCATCAGCCAGGGTCTCCAGAATCATCATGGTATGCTGTGTGCTTCACAACATGGCACAGCGTCGTGGCTTGCAGATTTTGCAGGACCAAGAGGCTCCTCACAGAGCCGCCTCAGATGAGGATGATGCTGAGGAGGAGGAGGAGGAGGAGGAGGAGGAGGACGGAAATGAGCATCCTGCAGAGGCCCGCCAACCAGCGGCACCAGTGCACGAGAACATTGCTGGGCGGAATGCAAGGAATGCACTCATCCTGGGTAGATTTGCGTAGCCTGGTACATCAAACACTGCAGCCTCACTGCTTCTTAACTGACCATGGACAGTGGCCCGTGCCTACACATTCCTACCTATTTGACCAGCTTGCTGACATCTGCAAGTTATCCTAAGGCCTCTATGTGATATCCCCATTCGCCAAATGACAGACGCCATAACTGCAGCAGCTGCCACCAGATTTTTTATGTACAGGAAAATGATGGCATTAAAACTATTTACAAGACTTTTCACCCAAGTGACTACCCTTCTGATTAGTGGTGCTTTATTTTTCTCTTACGCGTGCTCCTACGTAATGCTACCCCTGTGGCTTCAGCAGAGGTGGAGGCCCCTTGCTCACTTTCCTGCTGCGCCTGTCTCGACACCTTTGGCGAGTGTCCTCTGGGGTGGCGAGCCTGTGAGGGCTCGTCAGCAGTCTGCTGCTCCTGTGGCTGTGCAGGGCTTGAGACTCCTATCTCACTGGGGTGTGGACTCCGGCGGGCCTCTGACCGAGGGCTCTGAAGTGGCATGGAAGTGTGAGCGCGTGGAGAGGAGCCCCCACTTCCTTGAGGTGTGCCAACAACCTCCCTCTCATGGGTCAGCTCCCCCCTCAGCACCTGCAAGTGGCTGGAGAGCACCTTGCTGCACATCAGCGGGGCCATGGGGACCCGTCTCAGCACTGGAAGTCCTGCTCAGAGGGACTTCCATGAAGGTCTGGTTTCAGTGCTCAATAGATGCCCATCGCTCCACAAGAGATGCCATTCTATTCAGAGCACTCACCATGTTTTCGACACCCTGGCGACTAAGCTCCTCCATGGCCGCAGCCCTCCTCTCCTCGGCTGCAGCCCTCCTCTCCTCTGCTGCAGCCCTCCTCTCTTCAGCTGTAGCCAGCATTGCCACGGAGGTAGCCATCCTTTCCGTGGTGATGCTTTGATGCGCCAATGACTCCAATAAGGCTCTGCTCATGCTCGCCATGGACTCCTCCATTCGCTCCACACTCGCAGCGACCCTGGAGACAAAACCTCCCAGAGACTCCTGCATCTGTGCATGGAGATCCATCACCTCCTCTCTTGCGGATGGACCCAGAGGCATAGGGTCGACATGCAGCTGAGCTCCGATGAGGACTCTCCACTGCTGTCCCTGTCTCCACAATCTGCTGATGCTCACTTGTGAGCTGTGATACACCAGGTGACAACTCTACTCTATATCCCGAAGGTCCCACCGAGGTGTGAGTGTCTGCGCTGGTGCTGGGTGCGCTTACTTCTGCTGATGCTGTGCCCTCAGAGGCTGGAGCTTCCTCTGAGGAGTCTGGCTGCAAAGCCTCTTTCTCCTCGGCAGTGGCGACGGTGGCACCGGATGGTCCTGTGGGGGAGTAAAGGAAAGAGTTAGAGATGTGATGGCAAGGCTACTTGCACGTTGGATTTGGCATATGCTCATAAGTCCAAATGATGTGGCTTCAGAATCATATCAGCAACTCATGCTATGTCAATGAGAGAGATGGGGAACTATTCTGTCACCAGCTTGCGGGCTTGCTCCTGTCTCTCCTGCCCCAGCATCCACAGGCACGTCAGCCCCAGCAATCTCGATCGCTGCTTCCTCCCAGGTGCTCAGGTGGGCGACTGAGGGTGGTCCTCCTCCAGTCCTCACACGCTCTCGTCTATTGTGAGCTCTCTTTTCCTGCAATGAGAGAGACAAGTGGAGTTTGAGTGAGAGTGCAGGAGTGAGTGTAGAGATTGCATAGCATAGATGCTTAGAAGGAGACAAAGATGTTGTGAGGCTGCAAGACCAAGGGCCCTCCCTGTGTGTTGTCAATTGTGTTCCAAGCATCAGAGTGAGAGGCAGGGTGAGGGCTGGATGGTGGAATAGTTATGTGAATGTGAGCATACAGAGATACGGAATGGGTAAGGGTGCATGGATGTGACTGTGAAGCGGGATGTGGAGGAAGAGATTGCTGAAGCTGAGTGCTGTTGGCGAAAGGCAATGGGGATCGGGTTGAGGGTGATGGAAACTTCGTACTTACTTTCCCTGTGCGGTGAAGGTCATGGAAGCGCTTCCTGCACTGCATCCAGGTGCGACGGGTGACTCCCAGAGAGTTTACCTCTGCAGCCACCTCCATCCAGGCAGCCCTGGACTCTTTGGGAGGCCTCTTCCTCCCTGAGTGAGGGTAGAGGACCTCCCTGTGGGCCCTTACCCCATCCACCAAGGTCTGCAGTGACGTCTCGTTGAATTTGGCGGCAGCTCGGCCTCTGCCGCTGGCAGCAGCTGGTGCAGGCTCCTCTGCCATTGTGCAAGAGTGGTTGAGAAGCCTGCAGAGGTGGAGAAGCTTGCTGGACACTTTAAAAGCACCACGAATGATGACATCATACTGTGGGGCTTTCTGACTGGAAATGGACAATTAGCAAGGCTGCCCACACGCTGGAACTTAATTGGCCACTTGAGGGAAAATTGCGTGCAGCTGGCTGACCCATTTTTTTTCGGGTCAGAACCCCACATTCGGGGAACCCAAAAATTTCCCGCACGATCCAGAAAATCGGGCCCAGAATACCTCGAAAATTTTCAGCTGATTAGAGAGAGCCAGCATGGATTTGTGAAAGGTAGGTCATGCCTGAGAAACCTGATAAAATTTTGTGAGGGCAAATTATTGACCTGGTGAGGAAATTGGCTGAGCGGCAGGAGACAGGTAGTAGGGATAATGGGTCGGTACTCAAATTGGCAGGAGGTGACTTGTGGTGTCCCGCAGGGATCTGAGTTGGGGCCTCAACTATTCACAGTATTTATTAACAACTTAGATGATGGCATGGAAATTCATATATAAAATTTGCCGAGGATACAAAGATAGGCGGCATTGTCGGCAGTGTAGATGGAAACATAAAATTACAAAGGGATATCGACAGATTAAGTGAATGGGCAAAACTGTGGCAATTGGATTTCAATGTAGACAAATGTGAGGTCATCCACTTTGGACCTAAAAAGGATAGAACAGAGTACTTTCTAAATAGTGGAAGGCTAAAAACAGTGGATGTCCAAAGAGACTTGGGGGTCCAGGTACATAGATCATTCTATAGCAGGGACAGGGTACTGAATTTGGATGATCAGCCATGATCGCATTGAATGGCGGAGCAGGCTCGAGGGGCCGAATGGCCTACTCCTGCTCCTATCTTCTATGTTTCTATGTTTCAAATGTCATGAACAGGTACAGAAAATAATTTGAAAGGCTAATGGGATGCTGGCCTTTATACCTAGAGGACTAGAGTACAAGGGGGTAGAAGTTATGCTGCAGCTGTACAAAACCCTGGTTAGACCACACCTGCAGTTCTGGGCACCACACCTTAGGAAGGATATAAGAACATAAGAAATAGGAGCAGGAGTAGGCCAATCGGCCCCTCGAGCCTGCTCCACTATTGGTCTTGGAGGGAGTGCAGCATAGGTTTACCAGAATGATACCCGGACTTCAAGGGGTAAGTTACGATGAGAAATTACACAAATTAGGGTTGTGTTCCCTAGAATTTAGAAGGCTGAGGGGTGATCTGATCAAAGTTTTCAAGATATTATCAGATAGGGTGGATAGAGAAATTATTTCCACTGGTTGGGGATTCTAGGACTAGGGGGCATAGTCTAAAAATTAGAGCCAGACCTTTCAGGAGTGAAATTAGGAAACACTTCTACACACAAAGGGTGGTAGAAGTTTGGAACTCTCTTCCGCAAACGGCAATTGATGCTAGTTCAATTGTTAATTTTAAATTGGAGATTGATAGCTTTTTATTAACCAAAGGTATTAAGGGATATGGGCCAAAGGTGGGTATATGGAGTTAGGTCGCAGATCAGCCATGATCTCATTGAATGTCGAAGCAGGCTCGAGGGGCTGAATGGCCCACTTCTGTTCCTATGTTATTATGTACTGTGTTCAGGACCTCCCAAAGCACTTCACAATGATGCATTTTTGAAGTGTTGTCATGTAGAGAAACATGGCAGCCAATTTGCACATGGCAAGATCCCACAAACAGCAAATGAAATAAGTGACCAGTTAATCTGCTTTTTGGTATTGTTAGTTGAAGGATAACTGTTGGTCAGGAGAACTCCTTGCTCTTCTTTGAATAGTGCATGGGATATTTTACATCCACCTGAATAAGCAGACAGCCTCAATTTAACATCTCATCTGATAGACAGCACCTCTGACAATGCAGCACTCCCTCAGGCCTGCACCAATGTCCCAACCTAGGCAATGTTTCTTACACCTAAATCAAACGTTACTGTTTAGTAATTTCCCATATCTTAGTCCCTTCCTGTAAGCACAAGTCATAATCCATTGCTACCTTCCCCATTGCTACTGACAAAAAGACAGTTCTATGGAATGTTTCCAAGGTTGAACATTTAAAGAAACTATTTTCACTTCATATCCTCTGCCACTTCTTCACTTATTGACCTAGCTTGATCTGGCCTTGAGTATCAACGCCTTCAACACAGAAACAGTCTTATGTTAACAAGAAGCTCTGAGTATATTTTTAAAATTGGACTTTAAACCCCATTTTACGTATTTCCCACATAATTCTTCCTTCAGAAAGGTCAATCTGAATATTTAATCTGAAGTGACTAAAATTGATTATTTTATGTTACTTGATCAATTTTTAATTTTTTCCATTCGACTCACTCCCCACCCCAAAGATTGTCAGACACACATCCTGCTTTTCTTTATATTATATTTGCAGGGAGAACCCGGAACAACAGGAAACCAGGTATGAATTGTCATCACCATATTCATTTTATATTAAACAGGCATCAGAATTATGTTATTTTTGCCTCAAGTTATGAACGTTAATACTGCAGATTAAATTTTCACCCTGTCGATATGAATCATTATGGATAGTGTACCAACTTGTTCCAAGCAATGAAATATATAAAATACATAAACAATCAATAAAAACAGTCAGAAACCCCTGTTGATGAAAAAGTTAATCAATCCATGTGCATGATTCATTCTTTGTGACACAAATCTACAATAATCATTTATTATAATTTCAGGGTGCCAAAGGGGAAATTGGTGAAAAAGGCCAAAAGGTAAGATTAAAGTCTGCTTTAATAGTTTTTGCTGTGATGTCTATTTTTCTTGCTGCATTTTTTTGTGCTGATCAACGTGGCGATTGTCACTGCCGGGACGTGAAATACCTCCCACATTTAGCAGAATATGTGCCTAACACTGTCGGGTCACCATCAATCACAGCCAGGTCAAGCACACCATGAACAGATACAGAGTAAAGCTCCATCTACTAATCACAACAATGGGGCTGGTTTTCCTGTCTATAATGTGTAATTAGGCTGGATAGCTCTTTTTTGGCTGGCACAGACATGATGGGCCGAATGGCCTCATTCTGTGCCGTAAATTTCTATGATTCTAATGCCCTGTGCCCACCAGTTCATGGAGTGTTATGGAAAGGACATAGAGCAAAGGCTGCATTGGCTGTAAAGCTGTGGCTCAGTCGGTAGCACTCTCGCCTCTGAGTCAGAAGTTTGTGGGTTCAAGTCCCACTCCAGAGGCTTGAACACAAAAATCTAGTGCTGACACTTCAGTGCAGTGCTGAGGGAGTGCTGCACTGTCGGAGGTGCCGTCTTTAGGATGAGACGTTAAACCGAGGCCCCTTCTGCTCTCTCAGGTGGATGTAAAAGATCCCATGGCACTATTTCGAAGAAGAGCAGGGGAGTTATCCCTGGTGTCCTGGCTAATATTTATCCCTCAATCAACATCACTAAAAACAGATTAGCTGGTCATTATCACATTGCTGTTTGTGGGAGCTTGCTGTGCACAAATTGGCTGCCACGTTTCCTACATTACAACAGTGACTACACTTCATTGGCTGTAAAGTGCTTTGGGACGTCCGGTGGTCCTGAAAGATGCTATAGAAATGTCTTTTCTTTTTAAAACAGATGCCAAGGCAAGTGGGTGAATGGCAAATGGCGACAGTGGGGCTTCCCTGTGTGGGTGAGGGGGATTTGGCTGCAATGGGACTGCACAGTGTGAGTGCCAGGGAATTGGATGTAGTAAGGCTACACATTGCAGCTGAATTAGCCTTCTTCACCCTCCTGGACCCCTCTCCAGCCTTTGACGCAGTTCACTATCCCCTCCTCCACCAATGCCTCCATTGTCCAGCTCAGTGAGACTGATCTCGCTTGGTTGTACTCTGACCTATCCAATTGTAGCCAGGGCAATCTCAGCAATAGCTTGTCTTCCCACTCCGCACCATCACCTCCAGATTCTCCCAAGGATCTGCTGGAAATCTGAAATAAAACAACATGCTGGAAATACGTGACTCAGTCAGCATTCGAAAATTAAAAGACAGGCTAATATTTCCAGTGGGACCTTTCATCAGGGCCAGTTTAGGATTGTTAACTGAGATTAGATTAGACGCACAATTAAAAAAAAAAAAAAATTTGTTTATGGGATCAGGGCGTCGCTGGCAATGCCAGCATTTATTGCCCATCCCTAGTTGCCCTTGAGAAGGTGGTGGTGAGCTGCCTTCTTGAACCACTGCAGTCCGTGTGGTGATGGTACTCCCACAGTACTGTTAGGTAGGGAGTTCCAGGATTTTGACCCAGCGACGATGAAGGATCAGCCAATATATTTCTAAGTCAGGATGGTGTGTGACTTGGAGGAGAACTTGGAGGTGGTGGTGTTCCCATGCGCCTCCTGCCCTTGTCCTTCTAGGTGGAAGAGGTCGCGGGTTTGGGAGGTGCTGCTGAAGAAGCCTTGGCGAGTTGCTGCAGTGCATCTTGTAGATGGTACACACTGCAGCCACGGTACGCCGGTGGTGGAGGGAGTGAATGTTTAAGGTGATGGATGGGGTGCCAATCAAGCGGGCTGCTTTGTCCTGGATGGTGTTGAGCTTCTTGAGTGTTGTTGGAGCTGCACTCATCCAGGCAAGTGGAGAGTATTCCATCACACTCCTTACTTGTGCCTTGTAGATGGTGGAAAGGCTTTGGGGAGTCAGGAGGTGAGACACTCACCGCAGAATACCTAGCCTCTGACCTACTCCTGTTGCCACAATATTTATGTGGCTGGTCCAGTTAAGATTCTGGTTAATGGTGACCTCCCAGGATGTTGATAGTGGGGGATTCAGCGATGGTAATGCCGTTGAATGTCAAGGGGAGGTGGTTAGACTCTCGCTTGTTGGAGATAGTCATTGCCTGGCACTTCTGTGGCACGAATGTTACCTGCCACTTATCAGCCCAAGCCTGAACGCCGTCCAGGTCTTGTTGCATGCGGGCATGGGCTGCTTCATTATCTGTGGAGTTGCAAATGACACTGAACTCTGTGCAGTCATCAGCGAACATCCCCATTTCTGACCTTATGTTGGAGGGAAGGTCATTGATGAAGCAGCTGAAGATGGTTGGGTCTAGGACACTGCCCTAAGGAACTCCTGCAGTGATGGCCTGGGGCTGTGATGATTGACCTTCAACCACCACAACCATCTTCCTTTGTGCTAGGTATGACTCCAGCCAGTGGAGCGTTTTCCCCCTGATTCTCATTGACTGCAGTTTTACTAGGGCCCCTTGATGCCAGACTCGGTCAAATGCTGCCTTGATGTCAAGGGCAGTCACTCTCACCTCACCTCTGGAATTCAGCTCCTTTGTCCATGTTTGGACCAAGGCTGTAATGAGGTCGGGAGCCGAGTGGTCTTTGCGGAACCCCAACTGGGCATCAGTGAGCAGGTTATTGGTGAGTAAGTGCCGCTTGATAGCACTGTCGATGACACCTTCCATCACTTTGCTGATGATTGAGAGTAGATTAATTGGACCTATTCAAATTGATAAACTACTTTATAAAATTGCCAAAAAAATATGTTTCCATGATTATAATCAATGGTTGTTCAAAGAATGCACATTATTTGGTCCAATAATGACTCCAGCTTGTTTTCCAGGGAGAGCCTGGCATTGGTTACAGAGGCCCAATTGGTCAATCAGGATCTCCTGGACAAAAGGTATGAAGCCTGCTTCATCACGGCATGTATTTGTTTAGAGTATGACATGTCGAAAACCAAAAGCACCGTCTGTGTTAGTCCACGAGGCTATTTTCGCTGATATAGCACATAAAATTCCCCCTTGAGTTTAAAGGTCAATGGTTCACCAGCAGAAAAGGATATCGCTCTCAGATCATGTAAATGGCATGTGATCCCCGCCAAAGCATTCTGCCCACCAATGCACAGCTTTTAGGTAGTACCTGTCATGAATCTTATCATGACTCATGAAGTAACGCTGGGCGGCCAGCTGGTGGCACCATCCAAGGAGTATAAATACTCGGGCGTGGGCCCAGCTTGCTCAGGATGTTTCTGTAACCAGGAACTAGTGATGTAACTAGAAATCTCATGGTTTTAAAACAGTTGATTAAAGCCTTGTTTTATACTCAAACCAAGCACTCTGTAGTCTTTTTACATCAGTACCCATGACACCCTCTTTCTGAAGGGACTTATGGGTTCCCCGCTAATTCTGAGCGCCAACAGATCGAAAAGTTGGCTCAGCAGAGATATGGGTTACCCGCTTAACATCTGGTTTATGAGACCACTACAAACTCCCAAACATTCAGCAAAGGGCCTACAACAAATCACCAGCCTTTCATCTCATTGCCGTTTGTGGGATGTTGCTAACGCAGAACGGCTTCCGTGTTTGACCTATTAAATGTCAGTCACCGCATTCCAAAAAGCAGCTCACTGAGTGAATCGCTTTGAGTCATTTTGACAAAGCGATAATCAGGGCCCATGGAAATCCATGGCTGCATTTTAGAATGAAATCGAGAAAAATAATTCTGACCTAGACGATTGGTCCCTCCTCCCCACAAAAACCTTCCTGCTCTGCTCCCCAACTCGTCCTTCATCACCAGTCCCAGCTACTATCTGCTTTTGCTGCTCCTCCCGGGGATTTCACTCTGCGGAAAACTGGAATTTTGCTGAGGCATGTTGTTAATGTGCAGTTAATACAAGGCATTGCTTCATACCTACTGAAACACATGGTTTCAATTGGACAAACTAGGACCATGTTAGAATCATAGAATGATACAGCACAGAAGGAGGCCATTCAGCCAATCATGCCTGCGCCGGCTCTCTGAAAGAGCTACCCAATTAGTCCTGCTCCTCAGCTCTTTCACCACATATTCAAATGTTTCCTTTTTAAGTATATAATCCAATTCCCCTTTGAAAGTTACTATTGAATCTGCTTCCACCATCCTTTCAGGCAGTGCATTTCAGGTCACAGCAATTCATTGTGTAAAAAAAATTCTCCTTATCTCCCCCCTGGTTTTTTTTGCCAATTATTTTAAATTCAGATTTTTCCCCCCCTGTTTGTGTCAGTTTCACAGCGCTCCTTTGATCCTCACTCTCTGGGTCTCCCCTGTGATTCTCTGCTCTCTCCCTATTCTGCTGCTCCAACTTGCACACCACACGTAGCACGTATTGCTCCCCAACCCATTACCTCCAGTATCGACTCTTTGACGAGGGTTTGAGATTTGACCTGTCCATCTTTTCTTGGTGCCTTCTGTTGTCTGCCACCTTTATCTGTAAGGAGAAGAAATAAATGGATTCAATAAACGTATATTTTGTGTTGTACATTCCAAACTGCAGCACACTTTCATGGTCTTATGCAGAGCCTATCTCACTCAGGGATCTTTGCTATTTACTATGTTCATTAATGATCTGGGTGTAGGCGTTGGGGGGAATGATCCACAAGTTTGCAGACGATACCACAATATGTGCGAGTGTTGGGACTGTAGACAATGCTCAACTACTGCAAGCAGATCTCAATGTGTTGGGGAATTGGGCCCGTGTTTGGCAAACGATGTTTAACTTAGAAAAGTGGAGTGTTATGCATGTGTGCAGGTTCCACGTTAAACACACATACACCCTACAGAGAACAGAGTTAAAGCCAGTGCTGAAAGAAAGACATCTGGGTGTTTTAGTGTATCACTCTCTAAAGGTTCATGACCAATTTATAGCTAAAGCAAACAGGGCTCTAGGCTGTATTCACAAAGGAATTCACTATAAAACAAAGCCTACTATTTTGTCCTTGTACAAGACTTTGGTTAGGTCACACTTAGAATACTGTGTCCAGTTTCAGTACAAGTTTTCAGGAAATTCCGGGTCAAAATAAGTTAAACCAAAATCCCTTTGAAGCCAAATTGAGACAAAAAACCTCAAATATTATACCAATACTAACTGTTATTTCTTTAAATTAGGGTGAACCAGGTTTACGAGGTCCTCCAGGGGTTCAGGGTATTCAAGGTATCCCAGGTAATACAGGTATCCCAGGATCTCAGGGTGCGAGAGGTCCTCCAGGAGTGCCGGGATTCCCAGGAGTAACGGTAATTATTGAAACAAATGATGAGCTTTTTTGTTTGAACTTCTCTTTCATAATCTCCAGTCTTTCTCACTTGAACTGTGTGTGTGTGTGTGTGTGTGAACATATCAATGGGTGTTTGGGTAAATTAGGATACCTGGAGGTGACTACAATCCCATACGTAGCATTACAGGTCATAAGAATGAATCTTAAGTGGACTATTACAATTACGCCATTTAAAAATTTAAGAATGTTTAGCAACTGGTAAAAGCAAGTATTATCCCTTTTTGATGGAACAACCCCACCAACCACCCTTCTCAGCATATCCCTCAATCAACTTTTCTCTTCAGAGACACATTTAGTATCCCGTTAATTTTATGTGTTTGCGTCCAATGACAAGAGCTTGTTGAGGTGACTCTCCGTGGGAGGAGGTTTTCCAAACGTTTGGATGCTGGCAGTGGCATTTAGGTTGTCCGACCTCTCAGTCCTCCTATACAGGCCAGCAATATGCTTTTGGCATCACTAGCTTATGTGGATCTCCTCGCAGTCTCACAAAGTCCTGGCCATACTGTCAAAGTGGCAAACTCGACTTTGCGCAACGAGATTAATGAGGGATCCCAGCATCTCAAATTCAAAGGGATCATACACACTTAAAGGTAAGTGTCTGTTGAGTGGGGGGGGGGGGGGTGGTGGCTATTGCTTCAGTCTTTATAAAGCTCCAAAATGAATAAATTAAGAAAGAAAGAAAGAACCTACCTACCTACCTATCTATCTATCTTTCTAATGAAGTACTTCTGAAGTGTAGTCACTATTGCAATGTAAGAAACAGGATGAACCATGACAGGGCGCAGAATCTGCGGGTAAGTGGCAGTCTGGTACCTGGTCTTCTGTTTGATGGCTGGTAAAACAGCTATACTACTGCACATGGTGGGTGTGGAGAGGATTAACCTATTTGGCACTTCAGGGCAGCATCCTCAAAAGACAACAGTGCACCTTGCCCGTCAGGAGATGGTGAAGTGGCTTAATGCTCTGTATAGTGCATGGGTGCCATCTACTACACTCTGTGCTCTTGGGACCTCAAGCGCCCAGGAAACATTCTGGCCGCTGTCAAGCTGATGTCTCCTTTCCATGGGGGACAGTGATGGCCGTGTTGTCCCTTTCAAACAAGGCCGTAGTCATTTGGTCAACGCATCTGCGGACAACCGACTGACTGATTTGACAGATATCAGTGGTGATGGCTCAGAAGGATCTGGTGGCATTAAAGCTTAGTGTGTGCCATGGGAAGGGCTGTCTCCTAGAGGTGGCATAGCTATATGGCAGTCCCTATGCAATGTAAACAGCTGTTTCTGCAGGATTGCTGTCAATCTTCCATCAAGGTTACAGTGGGAGATTGGGAGGGCACCCATGGCAATTCCACCCCATTATACTGTCCACTTCAGTAGTCTTCCTGAGAACTTAATCCAAAACTTTATTGCTTTTTGTGTAAAAAAACAAGCTTCACCTGACTTCCCTTCTAACTCCCACCTTCCTCATTTTTAACTTGTCTGCCCCGATATTGGAACTCTTCATCAAATTACCTGGATCAACCTGTTCAATCCACGTTACGATCACCTCAAAGTCTCTTTTCAAAAGAGAATAAGTCCAACTGTTCCTCTTCCTTCCTCTGCTACTTAGAATCATCCTGGTTCCTTCACCTCTGCACCTTTCAAGGCAATAATATCTTATTTGTAACTTGGTGACCAGAACTGGACACAGTGTTACAGATGTTTGACAAATACTTTTTATTGATGACTTTGCCCCTTTAATTTCTTTATACAAAACACTGGGTTATAGTGACTGGTCTTCTCTTGACTGTTCAATCTCCTGAAGTACTTACTAAGAATCTTCACTTGACTGACGGACAATGTAATAACCCAGGAGACGTTACACTGTGAAGCATTTTCATTTTTGTCCCTGGATTATAATTAAAAGTCATTCACAAGCAACATGTTTCTGGAAATTAACTGCGGAAATTTTAATGATTGTTCAAGCATCAAGTGGAGGTGCAGTGATTAGGTTAGGGAAGGGTTTCTGCTTAGAATTGAAGAAGTCACATTGGTTTTAATGAGATTATCTTAATGTAATTGTCATGGCGACTCAAGTTAATTCTTGCCTGGAGAGACTTGCATCAGGCAGCATGTTTGAGAAATAAAAACCATTTAGCCTATTGACTGTTTAATGCACATGCCTTGATGGTGAACCTTAAGGATTTTCATTCTGATTCTGAAGTCATCAGTCACTTCCTGTTATCTACAAGAACCATTAATTTAACAAAGTGACTTGCATCCAAATCTCTCAGGCAGCAAGAAAAATAGTTCTTAAAGTTCAGGAAATTATCTAATAGAACCTCTCCAGCCCCGGTGAAGCTTGCAATAGTTTACTCGGTGCTCTAAAATGTTGTCCCTTAGTCTCTTTCAGCATCCTAGAAAAGATGCCATCTAGCCCAGGGAATTTGCTAGTTTTCAGTTCATTTGACTTATCAAGTACCTCCACCTCACTGATTTCAAAAAGTTTTGTGATATTCATTTTACCATAATAATTAGTTTGCCACAACATTTATTCCACAAACACTCCTGAAAATAACCATTAAGCAATTCAGCTATTTTTTCTCCATCATCAATTATTCCATCACTTTTTATCTTTAACTTATTCTAACTAATTCTGTAATTTTCTTTTGATTAAACAGTAAACTTACCTTTTGTTCCTCACTGTTCGTTCTGGATCTCGGAGTCATCAAATCCTGGTGTCTAATTCAGAGTTCAGTTTTTTCTGGGTGAACAGGTCACATAATTGAAGCAACCGGATCAAATCTATGGGATCGATTTGAACTGTTCCCACCGGGCAGAAAGGGGGTAGCACCATTGACTTCCGTGGAAAGGACAATCGGGTGGAGAGTTGACGGTCCACTGAAGCTTGCACCACCAAAGCAGATTAATCTTGTAGATGAAATAGTTTATTTTGGCAAAGCTGAACAGAATTAAACTTTTAAAACTGTTCATCTATCGCATGAACATCGTTTTGGGAAAGATTGTACCCAGCAGGTCTAGGGACTGAATCATCACCACTCATGTGGCGAAGGTATAAATTGTTGAATGCATTCTTTTCTTCAATTATCTTACATTTGCACATCATTTATTCTACTATGTGGACTGGGACTAATCTCCTGTTATCCTCAGTTCCCCAAACTGTCTCAGTTGCTGCTCTCAAAGTTATTTTTTTTTATTAAGAAGTCTGTATTAAAACACAAGAAACTTTGTGAGCTGGAAAAGGCCATTAAGCCCAACAAGCCTGTCCTTTCTTCATAGGTCAATCCCAACTGCCAGTCTTCTAACTTTCCCATCATATCCCTCAATCCCTTCTCATACCAGAAATGCATTGATTGCCTCTTGAACCTATTTATACTGTCCATTTCAATGGCCTTCCTACTAACTTATTTAACAAATCTTATACCATTTCGCAAAGTTCTACCTGATTTCCCTTCACTCCTGTAGCTCACTGGTACTGAATGTTTTGGACAAGAAGTGAATTGGAGATGTTCGATGATATCCTAAAGTGTACCGTTAGCAGTAATGTTACATTTTATCCCCTATTCTCTTGAAAGTGCTGGACTATGGCCCCAAAAGCAGTAACAGCAATTTGGTACCTTAGCAAAGGGGCCAGAAGTGAGCTTTGACAGGTTATACAACCCGGGGGGAGCGGCACTGCTAATCCTGATCTAGTCCTCAGCTAACATTCATACATTTGCACCTTCCAGCAGGAATGATGAGAGAGCAATCAGCAATCAAAGCCTAGCTGATAGTTACCCCTCCTAGTGGTAGGGATGATGTGGCCAATTGTAGTGCCTCCTATTGCCTCCTCTAGCTGAGATCAACTAACTGAGCACAGAAGCGATCAAACCTGGGACCGTCCTGATCCGTATGGTTCATGACAATGTAGCAGAGTGTATTTATTCATTATAGTTGCTCATTTATTATCATATATAAATATTATTGGCAATGAGTTAATGATACAAACTTATGTTTTTTTTAATAGGGTGACCGAGGTAGAAGAGGCAAGAATGGTTCACCTGGACCTCCTGGAATTATGGGGCCACCTGGCAGGCAGGTATGTGTTTAATCATCAGCATGGATGCTGCCAGGCTCCAGGTGAGGAATATCTATGTTGGGAAAAGTTTTCCACTTTGGCCACTGATGCATCAAGCATTTCCACATCAGATATAAGATGCACTGTCTCAAAATGTGCCTCACCCTCAGGTGAACCTCATTGGGCCAATGTGAATATTTCTACTTCCCATACTGGTCATTATTAAGGGCACTGAGTGTAATTGCCAAACTATTGAGCAGGGGGATCAAACCTGGGATCTTTCTGGTCCATTTTGCTCACCTATTCACTAGGTCGACTTGCTGAGCCTTCAGGGATCTCCTCAATAGCCTCTTGTGTTTCACTGTAACCTCTTTTTCACTTCTTTTGGCTTCTGAGAGAAGTTTATTATGCAGTGATATTGGTGAAAGGGTCAAATATTATGTTTGTAGTTCAGAAATACATTAATATGAGCTTTTGTGCAAAACAGATGATCTGCTGAAAATCTATTGACCGTGGTAATGGACTCTTCCAACTGGATCAAGCCACACATTTGATCCTATTTTGTAGAAAATATCATTGAATATTCTATTCTTCATCTCCCTTTTATTGTGAAGTTTTCCCACACTATGCATCTTCCATAATTCACAAGGACATAGGAAGCATCTACCAAAGTCTGTCTATAAATTGTTGTTTAGAATTGTGTATCTGTGGTAACTCTTACCTCCCTCTGGGGCAGCACCTAGCCTCAGAGTGATCCTTCCCAAAGACAGAACAGATGAGACTGAAAAACTCAGTGGGCCGTATTTTACGACCCCTACGGGTGTGTACGAGGTGCGCATGCGCCCGTAGGGGCCACGCAAGTTCCAGGCTTAGGCATGCGAAGCGCATGCGCTGAAACCCGGCACTTGCGATCTGTCAAGAATTTTCTTGACAGATCCTCCGCATCCCCAGGAAAAGGGCCTCTGTGGGTGGAGAGTTGCGCTATTTTTAAAATTCGTTTGTGGGATGTGGGCTTCGCTGGCAAGACCAGCATTTATTGCCTATCCCTAATTGCCCTTGAGAAGGTGGTGGCGAGCCGCCTTCTTGAATCGCTGCAGTCCGTGTGGTGAAGGTACTCCCACAGTGCTGTTAGGTAGGGAGTTCCAGGATTTTGACCCAGCGACGATGAAAGATCGGTGATATACTTCTAAGTCAGGATGGTGTGTGACTGGTAGAGGTCGCGGGTTTGGGAGGTAATGCCAAAGAAGCCTTGGCGAGTTGCTGCAGTGCATCTTGTAGATGGTCCACACTGCAGCCACAGTGCGCCGGTGGTGGAGGGAGTGAATGTTTAAGGTGATAGGATGGGGTGCCAATCAAGCGAGCTGCTTTGTCCAGGATGGTGTCGAGCTTCTTAAATGTTGTTGGAGCTGCACTCATCCAGGCAAGTGGAGAGTATTCCATCACACTCCTTACTTGTGCCTTGTAGATGGTGGAAAGGCTTTGGGCAACCAACTTCCGTCCGCTGAAAGGCCGTGGAATTCTTACGCCTGGGAAAAGCAGGAATATGGTCTGCTTTTACCAGCATAAGAGTTTAAAAAAATAGAAAAATAAAATGTTAACACTCACTTATACATTAAAAACCCTGTGCAATAAGGTAAGTTTATATTTAACCCTGTTAAAACATATAATCATTTTTTTCAAAAAATTAAATTTTTGTTTAAAATATTTAATTAAATGCCATTGAAAGAAGGGTATCCCCATTCATGCGAACCGCATGCGCCCTTGGGATATGTGGGCCTCTACACATTTCTACCAGGAGTGGCCCAGGATCGCAAGCCTCCGTATCTCCCTAACCATCAGGTAAATGCATAGATGTTTTGATGATCGGATGCATCCGCCCACGGGAAGCCTCCGATTGCAAATTCAGGCCCAGTGTGTCGGGAGCAGTAGCCATCAATACAAGTTCTAAGTTTCCACAGCATAACACATTGACGGTCCAGCACACTGCACCATTCAACTGTACACAGCTAAATAGTTCTTGTTTGGGGGCTTTTTAAAATTTACGACACAATTATGTCAACAAAAACAACCCTATATCTGTACTTTAATACAGGCGAATAGAGGGGCAAAATAAAGCTAAAACAAAGACCCTCAGAAGGTGCCAATTTTGTTTTTTAGGTGAGTTAATTTTTCTGCCGTTAAGAGAATGAATGTCAGTTTTTGGAAATCGAAGAATGTTCCAGTTTGTCACCAAACCCTCAGCCCTCCCCCGTAAATTACATCGCAGGCAAGATGCAGATTAAAGCTTCTTCTTCTCTGCTTCAGCAGTTTTACATAGAATTACATTGAACATACAGCACAGAAACAAGCCATTCAGCCCAAATAGTTTGAGCTGGTGTTTATACTCCATGCAAGTCTCCTCCCATTCCATCTACCTCATTTCAGCCTTTCCCCATATCTTTTTTAAAATTCATTTATGGGATGTGGGTGTCGCTGGCAGGTGGTGTTCCCATGCGCCTGCTGCCCTTGTCCTTCTAGGTGGAAGAGGTCACGGGTTTGGGAGGTGCTGCCGAAGAAGCCTTGGCAAATTGCTGCAGTGCATCTTTTGATGGTACACACTGCAGCCACGGTACGCCGGTGGTGGACAGAGTGAATGTTTAAGGTGATGGATGGGGTGCCAATCAAGCGGGCTGCTTTGTCCTGGATGGTGTCGAGCTTCTTGAGTGTTGTTGGAGCTGTACTCATCCAGGCAAGTGGAGAGTATTCTATCACACTCCTTACTTGTGCCTTGTAGATGGTGGAAAGGCTTTGGGGAGTCAGGAGCTGAGCCACTCACCGCAGAATACCTAGCCTCTGACCTGCTCTTGTTGCCACAGTATTTCTGTGACTGGTCCAGTTATATTTCTGGTCAATGGTGACCTCCAGGGTGTTGATGGTGGGGGATTTGACGATGGTAATACCATTGAATGTCAAAGGGAGGTGGTTAGACTCTCGCTTGTTGGAGATAGTCATTGACTGGTACTTCTGTGGCGCGAATGTTACCTGCCACTTATCAGCCCAAGCCTGAACGTCGTCCAGGTCTTGTTACATGCGGGCATGGACTGCTTCATTATCTGAGGAGTTGTGAATGGCACTGAACACTGTGCAGTCATCAGCGAACATCCCCAATTCTCACCTTATGTTGGAGGGAAGGTCATTGATGAAGCAGCTGAAGATGGTTGGGCCTAGGACACTGCCCTGAGGAACACCTGCAGCGATGTCCTGGGGCTGTGATGATTGACTTTCAACCAAGCACAACCATCTTCCTTTGTGCTAGGTATGACTCCAGCCAGTGGAGCGTTTTGCCCCCGATTCCCATTGACTTCAGTTGTACTCGGGCTCCTTGATGCCACACTCGGTCAAATGCTGCCTTGATGTCAAGGGCAGTCACTCTCACCTCACCTCTGGAATTCAGCTCCTTTGTCCATGTTTGGACCAAGGCTGTAATGAGGTTGGGAGCTATGTGGTCTTGGCGGAATCCATACTGGGCATCAGTGAGCAGGTTATTGGTGAGTAAGTGCCGCTTGATAACACTGTCGATGACACCTTCCATCACTTTTCTATTCCCTTTTCTCTCATGTATTCGTCTAGTTTCCTTTTGAAAGCATCTAACCTAATTGCCTCAACCACTTCCTGTGGTAACGAGTTCCACATTCTAACCACTCTCTGAGTAAATTACCTTAACCCCAATCTCGGAAGAACTCATTGCTATGCCAGTGTGTCACATCTGTTTTCCGCACCAGTCATCTATTGTTGTCTGTTTGAGAGTGATTGCCAATTTTGCGCCAGTGAATTTGTACTGAATCAGTGCACGCCTCCCAGGTTTTGCTCACTCTTTTCAAAAAAAGTAACTTATCTTGACATATGTCACTCTGAAAAATAAGCAGTTCCATCTATCTGAACAGGTTTGTCACTCTTTCTGATTGTACATCTTGTTCCTAACAGTGTTCCAGTGTTAATAGCTTTACTATTGACTCACGACCAAAATAAATTGCATGTCTTGTCTAGTTGCCTTCATTGGTCCGAGCACCTCACGGATTTCTATTACAGCAAGCCGTTTGCTCTTGTAATTTCCAAGAAATGTTGTTTGAAGAATGTTCTAGGATCATTGGATCTGGTCTAGCTACCACACAGATAGTCAATGTGCTATTAAATACCTAACTAGAGAGAACAGATGAAAGCCAGTTGCACAGGAAGTACAGAAAGGCAGAGTAGATGATCCACCTGCACAACTTGCAGTATCTCTGTAAAGAGCACATGCACACACATACCTACACACTACACCCTCATCTCTGATTAGCCACATCGTAATGATAGTTACCCTACTGGATTATCCTTAGCACCTCTGTATTTATCGTCCATAAATGCATTCTTTCCCTTTTATGGAGCGGCACCTGTAGGGTGCTGAGGCGTCCATGTACCTTGTTGTAGAATTTCATTTTCTAGCCCTCTGGAAAAGTACTGTTAAATGGACGACGATCAAAGGTCTTCCTGCTTTCTCACCTTTCAAACTTGAAATGTGCTGAAATTAATGCACATTGAATGAATTATGCACCAATGCTTGTGTTTGTGTACATTGGGTTGTCAAGTTTCATTAAGCTGAGACTGAATCATTCTACCCGTTGGTAGTGCAAACTGCTTGAAGCAAATTAAGTTGTGAACAATTACCACTCATCCAAACCTTTGTTTCATTAATTACCAATTTAACAAAGAGGTTGTTGGAGTAAAAGTGATAGACACCCAGCCACAATCATCTTAATCTAGCAGTGGCACAGAAGTAACTGGAAATAAAGCTGTTAAACCTGTCCTTAAAGATTATTGGTATAGAAAGACTACCTGTTATCCATCTCCTACATACCCTTTCTCCTCTGCATCCTCACTATGTTCAAATCAAGACTCATTACACTGTTTCCTATTCTAACTTAGCCTTTCCCAGCACCTCAAATCGCAAAATTCCCTCCTCCTTCAGTCTTCTCTTCTGCAATTTACAGGATTCTTAAACCCAAACATGGGATTAGTTTACTTTCTGGATTTATCCCTTCTTCTCTCCCACAATTCTCAATCTTGAGGTGATGTTCTGCACTACGGATCTCGGCCCTTCACCTAGGTTTCTGCGTAAACTCCAATTGGCATAGTGGTTAGCACTGTTGCCTCACAGCGCCAGGGACCCGGGTTTGAATCCGGCCTCGGGTGACTGTCTGTGTGGAGTTTGCATATTCTTCCCGTGTTTGCGTGGGTTTCCTCCGGGTGCTCCGGTTTCCTCCCACAGTCCAAAGATGTGCGGGTTAGGTTGATTGGCTATGATAAATTGACCCTTAGTGTTAGGGGGATTAAGTACGTGGGGTTATGGGGATAGGGTGGGATATGTGTTGGTGTAGGGGTTACGGGGATCGGGTGGGATATGTGTCGGTGCAGGCTCGATGGGCCGAAATGGCCTCTATCTGCACTGTGGGGTTTCTGTGATTTCTGTGATATTACAAAGTATTTACAGCACAGAAACAGGCCATTCGGCCCAACAGGTCCATGCTGGTGTTTATGCTCCACATGAGCCTCCTCCCACCCCTCTTCATCTAACTCCATCAACGTATCCTTCCATTCCTTTCTCCCTCATGTGCTTATCTAGCTTCCCCTTAAATGCATCTATGCTATTCACCTCAACTACTCCCTGTGGTAGCGAGTTCCGCGTTTTAACCACTCTCTGGCTAAAGAAGTTTCTCTTGAATTACCTATTGGATTTATTAGTGGTTATCTTATATTTATGACCCCTAGTTCTGGTCTTGCATGCAAGTGGAAACATCTTCTCTAAGTCTACCCTGCCAGATCCTTTCATAATCTTAAAGACCTCTATCCGGTCACCCCTTAGTCTTCTCTGTTCAGCCTTTCCTGATCGGTATAACCTCTCAGTTCTGGTATCATTCTTGTAAATCTTTTTTACACCTTCTCCAGTGTCTCTATATCTTTTTTATAATACGGAGCCCAGAACTGCTCACAGTACTCCAAATGTGGTCTAACCAAGGTTCAGGACAAGTCTAACATAACTTCTCTGCTTTTCAATTCTATTCCTCTAGAAATGAACCCCAGTGTGGTATTTGCTTTTTTTATGGGGTTAGGA
This sequence comes from Somniosus microcephalus, assembly GCF_052327205.1. NCBI lineage: Eukaryota > Metazoa > Chordata > Chondrichthyes > Squaliformes > Somniosidae > Somniosus > Somniosus microcephalus. The sequence continues at coordinate 71,383,055 of NC_141003.1, read as the reverse complement.
GAGGGGTCATGAGTGGCCTTTGGTGGGTTGGGGTATATATAGGGCAGTCTCTGATACTTCATGCAAGTCATCCTTCTTTGTAAATGAGCCATTCTTATTCTTCTGTTGCTGATTTCACCCCCCACCGCCTTATTTCATGAGCACTGAAGCCAGTTGTAGCAATCCAACTGCCACCCCGACCGAGAGCAGCCAAGGGAGCACAGAGGCAAGATCCAATCTCGAATACTGCTGCTGTGCATGTCTCAGTACCACATCACATTGTTTATTAATTCCAGGAACTAACTTCAAACCAGCCTAAATGGTTCTAGTATCTGTTTCACACAGTTAAAGAGCTTTGTTTTTCTTTTTATCTTTCAGGGACTTCCAGGGAAACCTGGCATCAAAGGTTACAAAGTAAGTTAATTTTAGTCATTTTCCCTTTTGTTTTCCATTCATTACCTTCTATTTTGTTCCAATATGGGGTACGGTAGTGTGGTGGTTATGTTACTGAACTAGTATTCCAGAGGCCTGGACTAATAATCCAGAGAACTTGAGTTCAAATCCCATGGTGGCAGTTTCAGAATTTGAATTCAGGTTAAAAAAAAGCTGGTATCAGTAAAAGTGCCCATGAAGCTGTTCGATTGTTATAGAATAAAACAACTAATTCACTAATGTCCTTTAGGAAGGAACCTGCCATCCTCACTCGGTCTGGCCTATATGTGACTCCAGTCTCACAGACAACATGGTTGACTCTTAACTGCCCTCTGAAGTGGTCTAGCAAGCCACTCAGTTGTATCAAACCACTACAAGCACCTACACCGCACGGTCTGCAGCGATTCAAGAAGAAGGCTCACCACCACCTTCTCAAGGGCAACTAGGGATGGGCAATAAAATGCCGGCCATGCCAGCAACGCCCACATCCCAAGAATTAATTTTTTTTTTAAATGAGGCAAGTTTAAAAAAATGTATCCAACCAGCAAAAGCACAAAGGAAAGCTGACCCCAGAAATTATTTTTTCTGATAGCTGTTTCGGGAGGCAGCGTTGGTACTGGAACTTCAGAGGAGGCTGGAGTTCTGTTCTTCGGTCTTGGCTGGGGGGGGGGCGGTCTTCTTTATTCTGCTTTTAGACAGACTGGGGTTCAAAAGGGCATGTCTGACTGGGAGTCGCAGACCGTTACAAGGTGTGGGGAGGGAGGGGGCGGGTGCTGAGGGTGGATGAGGAGTGCACCATGCCACCTGAAAAGATTTGGTGAAGTTAAGATGGAAAGGAGCACATATTGTTTCAGTCCTCTTATTTCTGATAGTAAGTGTTCAGCTTGGTGGAAAACCTAAGATGGTAGGCAGAAGGAAACTGCAAAAAAAAAATGTGATCGATTTGATTGGACCACTTTCTGTCTCTTCTTGTATTGATAGCTGTTGTTCGCTGCCTATTTTTGATTCATAGTTTGATTATTTTCATTCCTGCTCGCTACTTCCTCATGGTACATCCCCTACTTATTGAGTTGTGATTTATTGTTGTTTTATTAATATATAAGTTGAGCCAATCAGGTGTAAGTAAAGTGCAAAATTTGTACATTGATTAAATGTGATACCCAAGAGTGACCTCTTGAAGCTTGATGAACAAGACATGTGTATGTGAAATATTATTATAGATACCCACATGGATGTGGATACATACTGTGACATTTAATTGGTTGTTTTTTTTCAGTTTTGGGTCCAAAGTTTGAGCTGTTCTTGTGTCATCATGTTCGTACTGAAGAACTAATAGCTTTGGCATCAATATTTTACAGTTGATTCATGGAAATATCGATTGTCAATTATACCTATTTTTGTAATGTCTCCACCTCTTTAATTAAGCTTGTCATGTCTCAGGATTAGGTGTTTTATTATTGTTTATCACAGGGTGACATTGGACTGGGTGCCCGAGGACCAAGAGGGGGCCAAGGCATTCCTGGTCGTAGGGTGAGATACCGAGATACTTTCATTTAAAACCTCTCCCTCTCTAGCTCTCTCCCTCTCTCTCTTTCTCCCTCTATCTCTCTATCCACCTCTCTCTCTCACTCTCTCTTTCTCCCTCTCTCTATCCATCTCTCTCCCCCTCTCTCTCTCTATCCATCTCTCTCTATCTAACTCTTTACCCCTCTCTATCCTTCTCTCTCTTTATATTCATCTCTCTCTCTATCTCTCTCTCTCCCTGTCTCTCTCTCCCTCTCTATCCATCTCTCTCACTATACAACTCTCTCTCCCCCTCTCTCTCTATCTATCCATCTCTCTCACTATACAACTCTCTCTCCCCCTCTCTCTCTATCTATCCATCTCTCTCTATCCACCTCTCTCCCTCTCTCTCTATCTATCCATCTCTCTATCCA